>NC_087201.1:156360872-156373372 GCF_015104395.2 Macrobrachium nipponense | reverse complement strand
TCTATAAAGGAGAAGAGCAAGAGCTGAACGTGATATCGAAGCAGAATAAGGTAAAGGGTGTTTCTCATCCTGGACAGAGGGATTTCCCCAGTTTCCTGGTATGCGTATGAAGAAGAAGAAGAACAAGAAAAAGAAGACGACGACGAAGAAGGACGAGGAGATAAACAACAATAATATGAAGAAGAAGAAGAAGAAAAAGACGACGACGACGAAGAAGGACGAGGAGATAAACAACAATAACAAAGACCAAACAATCGAAGCCAAGAACAGCAATAGGTCATCAGTGAATCATCCGTCCAGAAAATATATACCTCGGGGAGAACAATACTGCCTCGGACGGACGGGAGTGACGACACACAGTGTAACGGGATGCATGATATCACTACTTTGAACACAAGGAGGTCACAGCAAATCACGTCCCCTTTCCCACTCGATTCCTGGAGAGAAACTTGATTTACAAGTTCCCGTTCCATTCTCTGGGAAAATTAAATCGTCCCCTTATTCGCTCGAAGCTCTAGGGAAACTTGGTCGTCCATTTTCCCATCTGATACTCTACTAACTTCAACGTTCCTTTTCCTGTTTGATTAACTGGAAAACTTCACTGTTCCTTTACCAAATTGATTGTATAAAAACCTTCATTGTTCCGATGCTGCGTCTGACAAAAATGAATACGTTTCCAGTTGGTTCTCTGAAACAATGCCTGATTAACTTTCCTTTCTGATTCTTAAAGACACTTTATTATCTCTGTTCATTCTCATTCTATAGAAACTTAAATACCCTTTTGCCTGTTTGGTTATCCGAGAGAACTAAATTGTTCCCTTTCTCTTCCCATTTTTGAAAAAAAGGCCTAATTATCTCTTTCCAGTAATGATTCTCTGACGAACTTCAATGATTACTTAACCCATTTGACTAAAGTCTCTATGAAATCTGAAAGTCCCGTTTTCCCGTGTTACTGAAGTCTCTACGAAATCTGAAAGTCCCGTTTTCCCGTGTTATTCTCTGCAAACACAACTGTCCCTTCGCCTTGGCCGATTTGATGTTGAACAATGTGACTGACTGCCTCTTCCTCTTGATTTTTCTTTCTCTGAAAAAACTGATCGTTTTCCGCATTTTCCTTCTCTTAAGAAAAACTAAAATTATCCTCTTTACCACCTGATTCCCACTTACATTCATTTTCCCCTAACCGTTTGATTCAATGGAAACAGTCATTGTCCTTTTTACCCGTTTCATTCTGTGAGGATAACTCGGTTATCCTATTCTGCTTGACAGTCTGCAAAACTCAATTATCTCCTTTCCGGTTTCACTGATTGAGGAACATTCAAGCATCAACTTTGGTGCCTGACTGCGACTCAGACAACTTAAAATTGTTCCATTACACTTCTGATCCGCCGAGATGGAAATTCAAATATCGAAGCAATGGCGGAACAAATACCAAATATACTTTATGTATAAAAGTTCCTATTTGCCAACGATAACTGTAAATTCTTAACCATGCGGGTGCTTTATCTTTCTTTAAAAATCGGTTAGGCTCTTCATATGCACCTGTTTCGTGAAATAAGACTACCAATTACACACACACAAACTTTCTAATAACCCACTTTTCCGAAGGAATTCCCAAGCTCAGATGATCCACAAACCGGAGACCGACGCAGACGAAGTGGACGACGAGAGAGAGAGAGAGAGAGAGAGAGAGAGAGAGAGAGAGAGAGAGAGAGAGAGAGAGAGAGAGAGAGAGAGAGAGAGAGAGAGAGAGGGGTGTAATAAAGAACCTCGTCACCACCGCAAATAAACCTCGCATGGAATTTGGGGTTTGCACGAGTATGCCACCAATTTCACGCTCCGAAGCATTCCAAATACTTCAGAGTCAGTTTTGGGGTTAATTCCCCAATGTGGATATCAAGGTCGGTTTGCAAAGGGTCGCTTCAAGCACCGGACTCTCCAACAAAGACGAAAATGCATGCCTTCAGTGCCTGCATACAGACGGCTCTCTCTCTCTCTCTCTCTCTCTCTCTCTATTTATAATTTCTTACCAGTAATGGCACTTTAATTGCAAAGTGGACAAATGAAAAAATTAAGTTAAAATATAATTATATAATTCCTATACATTAAAATTAAATTGAAATGCTTTGAATGGTAGTAACGAAATTAACCTTCTTTACGGAACTAGTAAACATTACATTTACCAATAGCACCTACTTCTCGTTTGATATCAAATGGGCATTTTACTTACAACAAAAAACAAAAATCAAAAGTTAACATCCACCCAGCTGTAACTGGATACCAACGTCTGCTGGGGTCAAGAAATAGGGCATGGGGCATGCTACTTCATCCCTAAAGGTTGCTTCCTTCTTGCACTATTCTTTCCGTGGGGAGAAAGGTCTAAGGTGAAGAAATACAAGTTGTGGTCAGACCTCAAGCTTACTTGTAGCACGTGCTAAAATCTATGGTCAAATAGCGCGTCGGTTCATCAACGAAAATTAAAACAAATACGCTATATCTTATTAGAAATAATTGTTCTGTACTGTTTAACATGCACATTATTTTTAGTTATATATATATATATATATATATATATATATATATATATATATATATATTTTCATTCACATAAACAAACATCGTATCCTTAAATTCCTCAATAAATCATAAATATTCTATCCTAAAATTCCTGTATCTTTCACTCGAAGCGAAACACATTTTTCAGACCTTTATAGGCTTTTACATAGGGCTCTCCTAACAGGCCCCCCCACCCCCCCCCCCCCACGAACAATAACAGCAAGAACAAAAACAAAGTAGTTTGTAGGCTTACTGCCCGAGCAAGCGACAACTGATGACGTCGGAGATAATTATTAGGCAAGAAGAAATAAGCGGGTTGCTTCCTCCTTTGCATAACACACAAATACATTTCCCAGCATTATCGGAACAGCATCTAGGCCACAAAACATACACAAATTGTCATACAATATTTCCCCCTTCAGAGAGAGATTCCTCTTTCTGGGAACTCTGAATAAATTCGAGGGCAAGTTTCTCAAACTTCCCCTGCCAGCACAAAAAAATAGATGAATAACTTCTCGTCCAACTTGACTGAAGAAAGCTGAAAACTTCCGAGAAGCAACGATGAGAAGGACACACTGTCCGAGAAAGCTGGAATAAAATCTGACCGAGAAATGGCAGGAGTAATTAGGGAAAAAAAAAAAAAAACTTGGACAGCCAGATTTTTCTGACAAAAAGTCGTGAATACAAACTCTATCAATTTGATGATGAATATTATATAAAAAAAGAGGAACATTCATAGTGGTGGTGATGAAATGACTGAAAATCTATAAATAAGATTCCAGAAACCAAACTTGCTTAATTCAAAAACAAATTGGTTACATGCATCGAATAAAGCAATGAGAATATAAAGTAAATATCATGCATTCAATGAAATTAATATAATGATTTTCAGCTCCCCAAAAAAGAGTAAACACCCCCATTTTACTCTAAAATAAAGGAGAAACTGCACCAGACGGCATCTTCAAAGAAAAAAAAACTTCAAAACCATAATTATTGAAGGTCACGACACAGTGCCACGGCAAAGCCCAATGGTCGAGAACACTGGTCACGTGAAATAATTTCAAATACCATAGTAACTACAACAGACATAATCGTACGATCTCACATGACGTTGCGCGCCCACAAACATCTAAAAGCGAAAAGGGTCACCAAAGAAAAACGTCAAGTTGGAAAAGAAAGACGCATAAAAGTATTTTGAGGATATTCGGTCGAAAGTCTTTAGACTTGGTGTTTTAGGGAATTTTTGGCGGTCGACCTAAGTTCAGCCCGTCACAACTAAGTTCCGTAACGAGCACCTCACATAAACATTGTTACAGTGGAAGCCAGCAGGCAATTTTCTTCACTAAGAGGTGAAGAAGGAAGATAAGACCGGTTGAAAGGTAGCTAAAATAATGATAAAAAAAAAAAAACTTTGCAAAGTGGAGCCATCTATTCCCACTATCCTCTGATGGCCTAGAGCAAGACAACCTTACACGACCGCCCCCTCCTTTCCTTGAAGTCAAGCGCCTGGTGTTACCTTAGGCAAGATTTGGTGGTAGGGAGACGATGAGAGAGGGACAAAGCGAGGAGGAGGAGGAGGAGGGGGAAGAGGAGGAGGAACATCACCAAATCTGCAGCAACACTTGGGTGCAATCGATTACAGGTTCGTTGGGAGACGATACGCTGCAGGCTTCAGGAACCATGAATTGGGGATAAGGGCAGGAGTAGTAGGTGAGAGTCCACCACCAACAGCAACGAAATACCTGTGTAGCAGCAGTGTAACCTCCCATGCAACACTGGGGCTCCTCAAAGGAGTTATACCTGTGTACCAGTGTAACCTTCCGTGCAACACTGAGGCTTCTTCAAAAGGATTTCTAAAACATAACTCTGCTTTTTATCAAACAAGTGATGATAAGGGAAAAACACTCTCTCTCTCTCTCTCTCTCTCTCTCTCTCTCTCTCTCTCTCTCTCTCTCTCTCGTCTTTATCTATGAGGCCAGTTATAATGATAAATATATAACCACATTCATTATCAAAGAGTTGAAGGTAAAAGTGTAGGGATATACTTAAAGACAGAGAGAGAGAGAGAGGAGAGAGAGAGAGAGAGAGAGAGAGAGAGAGAGAGAGAGAGAGACGACGACGTGCCAAAGAAGTGAACAAGTGGTAACAGTGGTAGGCAGTGACAGAACTGAAGATCCAGCAAAGCCAGACATTACCAGATACGAATCTCCCTAAAGGAGCATGACCTTCCTCATGACTCACGAGAGAGAGAGAGAGAGAGAGAGAGAGAGAATGATTAACCAAGAACACCACACCATGATCATTTATTACGTTTCAACTCTCGTGTTGCTCGGTGGAGTTTCTTTCCGTGATCCTCGACCTTATTTTCAACCCCCCCCCCCCCCCCAAACACCCCTAACCTTTACGAGATCATTCTTCGCAACGTAAACATTGAAGTTTCGAAAAATGCTCGTCCTTTCCTTGAAAAATTAATATAGAAGCATCATAACAAGAAGTCTCCCCGCAGCACAATGCCTCAATCATGACACGCCTCCCTTCTCCCCATCCCATGCCAATAACCCCGACGTAATCTGAAACAGGATGTGTAAGTACACGTTCTTACGTTTGAAGGGGCATTACTCTCATGCCGCTGAGGAGGTCATCATCTGCCGCAAAAATTGCATCATGAGTTCGAAGTCACACTAGCACGAGCATGATTCGTAACCCGATTCTTCCGACATGTAAATCATATTGTACGGGGATATCTCCACATTCTAAAGGGCTACGTCATCTAGTAACTATGAATTTAATCATCCACTACATCTAGTATCTATGTATTTAATCATATTATATAGATATCTCTCCACAGTCCCAATCGTTACGTCATCTAGTGTCGACTCGCATTCTAAAAGGTCACCTCACCTAGCGTCTAACGTATGTAATCATATCATACAGATATCTCCACATTCTAATAAGTTAAGTCATTTAATCTTATTATACAGATATCTCTCCTCATTCTAAAAGTTTACGTCACCTATTCGATCACGTTATATTGAGATTTCTCAACATTCTCATAAGCTACGTCTTTACGCGTCTGCGTCATTTTAACGCTGACATACCTGCCAACCTGTTTAATTTGATTTTACACCTTTCGTACAAAGCACGCGGAAGCTCGGGGAAACTTTTTTTTCAAAACAAGCCGCAAATGATTCATTGCGTGTTCGTTATGAATCGCACGCAATACCACCCAATTCTGTCGGGGCCATCCCGGTGAAAGGAGGAACGCACACGAATCGTGAGTGGAAAGCTGACAAAAAGATAGACCGGCCGCGAAGTAACAAAATTTCGGGGAGAGAGAGAGAGAGAGAGAGAGAGAGAGAGAGAGAGAGAAACGAGTGGATCCAGACGATAAATGGTGCAAGTCCACGCAATCGCTTTACAGATGACCTGTAATTCTAGTTGGTTTATATTTAGCGTTGTCGAAATTATGGGACAATAAAGACAAAAGACGCGCCCCAGAAAGGAAAAATGGGTAACATGTAAAGCGTGAATGACGCCCCAAGGTCGGGCATTAAAATAAGTTGAACTTGTCAACAAAAGTCTTCTTTTATGCGCAGACAAACACATTTTTCAAGAGCATGCCGTTCTCGAAGAAAAACATGGCGGTCAACAACGTTAAGCGTATTTTTTAAACGAATTTTCTGTATCACCTCATTCGGGCCTTTTACTTCAAAACAAACGTCACACTCGAGAATAAACTTCATTTTTTTTTTCAAGAAACTCATGTTTTCTATTACGAACGATCCAAATAAAACCTCAAACAACAAATATGAGAGAGAGAGAGAGAGAGAGAGAGAGAGAGAGAGAGAGAGAGAGAGAGAGAGAGAGAGAGAGAGAGAGAGAGAACTTCGTCGAGGTCCTAACGTTCAGATGGTATACATTTTTACATTAGTGACCACCTCTCTCTCTCTCTCTGCTCCTAGAGATAAGTGAGCACATGATGTCTCCTCGGATGGACTACTAAGTCTTTGAGACATCCTAATTCTTGTAACTCTCTCTCTCTCTCTCTCTCTCTAGCATGAATTAAAAATTATTTCCGCCACATCCAAGGCGAATGACTCTGAGAATAAAAATGACAAAACCATGACTTGATGCAAAAATAAAATGGAAGATTAACTTTACAAAAAAAAAAAAAAAGTTTTAACGCTAAGAGATGTTGCAGTATAGCCAGTATCTTTAATAAGAATCCGTGTTACGTAATCGATCGAAAAACAAAAAATCTCAAATTTCTCTACGTATCTTCAACCTTCCACTCTTGGTTAAATTTCTGGAAGATATTAAAATGTATTCGACACTATACAACAAATCATTATTTTATATTTAAAAGGAATTTCTCGCTTAAGTAGTCATTTACTTAAAAAAAAACATCCAACATTAACATGTAGATCGGTTTTACTGTGAAAGTTAAAAGGAAACTTTATCCATAATTATTTAAAAGGTTAAATTGGCCTTTAAATCTTGCATGGGATGCGTCACCGATAAAACAATCGACGTTATATAACCATCTTAAAACATAGAGAGAGAGAGAGAGAGAGAGAGAGAGAGACTAACGGGGAAAAGCAATACAATAACCACTAGTCCACGTGAACTAGAGCAGCAGCCGCAGAAGAGAACCAACCATTTTTCTTCTCCATTTCTCCATTCCCCCCATTTCTTCTACCTCGACAAACGGTACCTACTATACTGCGTAAAAAAGAAAGAACCAAATGCGTGAAAAACAGACATCCGCCCGAGCGGTGGTGCTTCTTCAATCAGAATAAACTCGGCCGCAAGCAATCCAGAAACTTCCAGGGGCGACATTATTTTTCTCCTCGTCGAAGATGGTGGACGCGGCTGGATTGTCATCCGCTCTGAAAACAATTCGCCAAGACCAGGTAAAACCTCATTTTTGATGTTGCAAATTCGCCGTGACGCTTCCCAGAACCTGAAACGGGGGATTTGACCGGTGCGATTCAAGACGCTGATGAAGAAACGTGTGATTTGTTACGTAATTTCTCTTACTTAATTCCTATAACGTAATCACTGGAGCTATAACATTTCCGCTTTTTGGGGTGATGTGGAGGTCGGGGTGGGGGTGGGGGGCTGCTGCTGCTGCTGCAGGCTTCCCTTATGTTTTAAAGGTATTATTACCAAACTTCCCACATAGGGACGAGTCATATTAAAGTTGGTACAAAAAAAAACGAACATAAAAGATAAGTGAGAGAGAGAGAGAGAGAGAGAGAGAGAGAGAGAGAGAGAGAGAGAGAGAGAGAGAGAGCTATATGTCCAGCTACACTTCCGAAGTCGCGAAATTTACGGAATATAAATGTACACAATACGTACCGAGACCTCAGCATCCAAATCCCTCAACATCCAATGCACTCGCCAGGGACCTTGGCATTCGCTGCACAGTCCCATTGTGCTGTATATATATATAAACGTCCAATTCCACTGGACTTATCCAGAATGAACTCGGCATCTTGGTCTTCCTCGTTATGACATCCCGTATTCGGAAACATTATTTCTATTTCAAAAGAAGAAGAAGAAGAAGAAGAAGAGGATGTGTAAGTCAGAGTGAGGAAAGGAGCTCCTTCAGGGATTTCCTTACTTTCGTAGGATTAAAAGCTTGCGATGGTAAGTGTGTGAAAAAAATAAATAAATAAATAAAATAAATAATAAAGAAAGTAGTAAATCAAAATATCATGGTCAATGTGCCTGTCCTCTTTAGAAATATGATTCTGGTAAATGTGAGTGGTAGATATTTTATACATACGAAATTTTTTTTTTATACTGGGAAAAACATGAACTAGTCTCAACAAACAGTATTTGTAATCAACACCAATAACATGGTAGTTCCTCACGGCCTATGTGATTATTTCAACTGCAAGATCTTAGATCTTTTCTCTCTTTGTGAAGGGAGGTTACAGGTGATGTTGAGTTTACTGTTAAATTCAAATTTATACGTATGTGTATAGATATATATATATATATATATATATATATATATATATATATATATATATATATATATATATACACACACACCACACACACACGCACCCAAATGTATACACACGACAAAAGGCCCTTCAACGCAAAACTACTTTCAAGGCTTTGCTGTCAAGTTACAAAAGGTCTTACAGAGGGCCATAGGGTCCGTTAAAAGAAGAAAAAAAAAATACCACACACACACTAACATATAGACAGCCATACAACTGTCTCCATACCTTTCCATATCTTTCGGAGCTATATACATGTGTCAATAAAACAAAGCTGAAAGATAAAATCCACGAACTGACAATTTGCGTTGCAGGGGCTACTCATCGAACCACACGAATTGTAAATATAATGTAAACAACCTTCCCTCGCAGCCAGAGGACGCATAATGCTTACTTTTCGAGAGGCGAACTTTCTAGTTTTATTGTATTGCCAGCGCCACCACCCGATTACGAAATCGAAAGCTATTCATCAAAGGATTGCCCCAGCCACCAGAACTAAGTAACAATATGTTCACATGACGCGAATAAAAGAAACAATAGACTTTACGAAGTTGGTCAGACTTTACGTTGTGGATATTTCTGTACATGTAAAAAAGGCTTTGGATAGAATCTCTCTCTCTCTCTCTCTCTCTCTCTCTCTTTCCAAGGACTTCTCTCTCCAAGGACTTCTAAAGAAATTATCAGACAAAACTCTACATCTAAAAACAGGACATGATTTTAGTGATCCATTAAGTGGAAAATATCACATGAATAAATTTCACCGTTATGAATAATATTCATTATTAATATTCATTATTCATACCCCGATAGGAGAGAAATTAACCGAACAGAATTTCATGACCAAAAGAAAATTACTCGGAAATATTTTACACATAAAAAAAATCACTGGTTAGAATATGATATATAAGGAAATATTGCTTTTCCTTCCGGGACGTCTTTAGCCTAACTTACTGAGAATGCCAGTTTTACCCGAAGACGCCTTACCCTCTGGGGGAGAGAGAGAGAGAGAGAGAGAGAGAGAGAGAGAGAGAGAGAGAGAGAGAGAGAGAGAGAGAGAGAGAGTTTCTAGAATGCAATTAAAGCGTGAACCAAATCATTTTTCTGAGCGTGACAAAATTCACACCGAAGGTTTTAAGAAATCGACGCTGTTCATCGCGATCTCAAAGCAATGAATGTGCCCCGAGGTAGAATTTTTTCTCGGTTCCGGAGAATCTTGATTCATCATACCGTCAGACAGTGGGATAGTCTCCCTGAGGAGGGTGTGAGGACGTGTAACTGGAACCCACAACGTTTCATTGGAGATGCATCGCATATTCTTAAACAACCCTCCTGGCTTTTCAGATAACTCACTTACGTTTCTACCTTGTTTTCATTATTTTAATATATAATTTTTCTTTTCTAATAACTGCTCTCTTTCTGCATTTCTTATTACCTTCTACTTCTCTCAAATGAATACTATTTTCACCGGTAGCTTGAACTCAATGGCCACTATGGACTTGTTCCAAAAGCATAGGTTTCATCTTTTGGATAATAATGATAACAATGAACTAAGGAACCTCCGTAACGAGGCTATAATATTGATAATTAAAAGCCACAGTAGTGTTAAAAATATATTTTTGTACAATGCTAAAAATGACTAGGAGAGATTTTCGGATACTGCTTCGTATCCCTCTTCAGTTCAGGGACACGGAGCAGTATCCGAAAGTCTCTCCTAGTCATTTTTAGCATTGTATAAAAATATATTTTTAACACTACTGTGGCTTTTAATTGCCAATGATAACAATAATAATGAGGAACATTCCCTAAACGTATGAAACAAAACACAACTGAAAGACACACACACACATACACAACAACAACAACAACAACAGCAACAACAATAATAATAATAATTAATAATAGTTTATTGAATATAACGGCAGAATTAAAAGAATTCTACCATTATATTCAATGAAACACGTTTGAAAAGATGTCTGTTTCCAGAATAATAATAATAACATTAATAATAGAGAAACCTTCCTAAAACGCATGAAACAAACCACATCTCAAACACACTAAGAGACGTACGCGCTCGCGGCATGCATACGCACAACATACGCACATGCGCAGGAGCAGCAGCAGCAGACCTCCCGGAGGAGGAGAGAGAACGTTTCTCACGGAACCCGACCTTTCCTTTTACTTCCAGACTACAGACCCCGACATACCAAGACCCACCTGGTCGGCTTTCAGAGCCGATAAGGCCGAAGGAGCTCTGCCATGTTACAAAATCCGAACCAGGCCGAATATTCAGAGCTTGAATCGTCGAAAAACAAAAGCCACAAGCTGTTAGACAAAAGCACATGAACAACAAAGGAATGAACGAACACATACACACACACAAACACACACATCGCCAGGCGCTGTAGACACGTGTGTGCCATTGCGAGGGAGAAAGTGAAGGTTATATGATGGTGAATAAGAACAAAGGTAAGACTGGGTAACATGGGGTTGTAGGACCCACCAAAAAACAAATGCAAATGTACGCACAGGTTAGGACGGGGGTGACCCAACCCACGTACACAGCATTTTCAACTTTGAACCTTGGCCTCTGTTGGCCTGAATAAAAAAAAAAGGTAATCAGCGTATTGCGCCAAACATGTTAATTACAAACCTACAAATGTAAGGGTGGCCATTCGTACTACGTTGCCTTTAAATCGTAATGTTTCAAGGAAAGCTGATCATTGGAAAACCCCCGACTTTGCCTAAAAATTTATGGTTTTAAACGAAACTGATTTTTTTTGGAAAAACTCATTGTTTTGAACGAAAGCTATTTTTTTGGGGAACAAAACTCATTGTTTTAACGAAAGCTGATTTTTTTTTTTTTTTTTTTTTTGGGGGGGAACTGAGTTAACTTTTGGAAAACAAAACTCATTGTTTTAACGAAAGCTAATTTTTGGGAAAACAAAACTCACTGTTTTAACGAAAACTGGGTTTTGAAAAACCCAGACTTTGCCTTAAAAACTTATTGTTTTAACGAAAGCCGAATTCTGGAAAACCCTGACTGACAAGTAAACTTACACGGAAAACCCAAACTGCCACAAAAATCAAACGACGTTTTACAAAAGAGGAATACTTGTTACAAAAATGCGCCATGATAGACAATAACACCGATCCCGCCATGACGTGTCACAGGCTGAATAGAGACAATTTTCCATTGTAATCTCTTCATGACTCTGGCAAGGTCATTTGAATTAAAATACTTGTTACCAAATGATATTAGCTTTGGGAACTCCCGCAACAACTTGGTTTATAATAAAAAAAGAAAGAAGAAAAAAAAATCCTACAAAAGACCGTGTACGAAGGAAATGAGGGAAAATAACGTATATATTTTTTCGTGAGAGAGAGAGAGAGAGAGAGAGAGAGAGAGAGAGAGAGAGAGAGAGAGAGAGAGAGAGAGAGAGAGAGAGTATGGATCCAAAGTTAGATATATAACACTAGTAATAAGTAAACAAAAAGTAACCAGCTTACTGGATTTACGAATCCGCTAATACCAGCACAGAATACCCATAGATTCACAGGCCTTGGTATTGCAAACGTCCTATCATGGATATAAAAATCACTATTAGAATATTAAGGAAATGTACAAAATCAGGACATCAAACACCCAGAAAAATAGTGCCAAGTTAAGAATTCTGAACACGAAAATACAAAACAAAATCTCAATAATAAACACAGCTCAATCTTCACTGACTTCTCCAATAACCCACGATTTCTAAAACTTTATAATTAACTAAAATTAATTTCCATCTACTACGAATTTTTTTCGTCGTAGTTTAACTTTCAACCATAATCAACCATATTAGCATAATCCTAAACACCCAAATCGTTAATAATGGTCTTCTTCAGTTACGAATAAAATAAAATATTGAATTATAGAATTCGGCTATA
>NC_087201.1:156323372-156358372 GCF_015104395.2 Macrobrachium nipponense | reverse complement strand
TCCATAAAGTCACTTTTTAAGTGTCAAAGATATGCAAACCACACACACACACACACTGATGCTGTAAAAGTAACTGAAGTTCCAATTATAATTATGAAAATTTTGATACAGTCACTTTTAAGCCTTGAAGACATGCGACCCAGTGAGAGAGAGAGAGAGAGAGAGAGAGAGAGAGAGAGAGAGAGAGAGAGAGAGAGAGAGAGAGAGAGGTGGGCCAGCGAATAATTAGAAGTGGGTTAGAGCCGCAGGCGAGCATGCCTCTGAACGCCTGCAGGTAAACGAACACCTTAAAAAAGTGAGCAACAACATGCAAGTATTCTCTACGTTCGACCTTTCAAGGGCTGCCACTACAGTTATAAGTTTAAAGTTCTACTGAGTTTTCGTTTACTTAAAAAGAGATTCCCGAATTACAAAAAAGTAAACAACTTAAATTAAAATACATAAATAATATTCTTAGCCTGACCTAATGGCAGCCTAACTGATCTCTTCTTAAAAGTATTTCCTATCACCTTCAGTTACTACTTTATAATAAACAAACACCATATCCTTTGGAAGCTTGAATTTCAAGTCAATGGCCCCTTTGGTGGGCTTGTTCCATAAGAATAAAGTTCATGTTCCGATAATAAAAACAGAAACAATAATAATAGTGTATCAACTTTACAGACTTTGAAATGGGGCAGCTTGCACAGTAACTGTAAATTCAACTGAAGTTTTTTACTTACAGAATTCTCTTTTAGAAGAATATCCATCAAACACAATAAACCGTTTTCAGATTATGTATTTCAGGCCCACTGAGTAACTTTACGAATTGTAAAGTAATATCCGCCGGTATATGTTGACTTCCACTAATTTTGTGATACATCACGTCATTAAAAATCGTGATCATCATAAGCAACAGAGTATCCCATGAATTGTGTGAGAGAGAGAGAGAGAGAGAGAGAGAGAGAGAGAGAGAGAGAGAGAGAGAGAGAGAGCAGAGCATTTTACTACAACACGACGGGTTAATTAGTATTGGGAAATATAATCTCTTCATTTCAAGGCAGGTGATCCAGTGCAGTGTCTCATTCCCAGCAGATCCAGTGACAGCTGTCAGCTCCTAGCTCTTCTTGAACCGTATAATTTCCCTACAGGAATCCAGTTCATGGAATCGCAGGTCTATAACCTTACCCAAAAAACGCTTTCTGGGACAAGGCACAAAACTGCCAACACAATGCCTAGAAGCTTTCATAAAGAATCACACTAAAAGGGTAAAATTCTCCGTCGGAAATCTTCCATACGCAGCAATGGGAAAAACTGAATTGAAGATACTATTTATTTGCATCAGTCATCCAACTCTCATCTCTAAAATTCTCGGACACAGAGCATCACTGGAAGGCTTAATCTACCAATGAATACATAGAAACGAAAAATAAATATACAGGTAACCTCGTCATGATTATGGTGGTATAGCAGGTTCGTTTCCCGCAACGGGACATCATGATTTCTTCAAATTACTTTGAAGTTGGAGCTCAAGGCTTTGCAGTGACATGCGTATCCGAAAAAGAGCAAAGAATTTGAGAGATTAAGAGGGCATTATGGCTATTACAATTTCATATATATATAGTATATATATATATATATATATATATATATATATACCTATATACATATATGTATATATATATATGTATATAGTATATGTATGTATATATATTCGTGTGTATATATATGTATATATATATGTATATAGTATATGTATGTATATATATGTGTATATATATATGTGTGTGTGTGTGTAATCGATAAAAAAGATATAACATAACTCATGTGGACAAAATTCTTCCGGGAACGTTTACTTCTCCTATATCAGCCGTACTTAAATAATCCAAGAGCTTCTTATAACGTACCCGAGACATTCAACCCCATACATATGCAAACAAGTTTTCAACGGCCCAATTGTCTGACTTCTAGGCAATAAGATTCTTATCATACTTATCATCTGACCACGCACTTATTTACCATGATATTGCATTAACGTGCGCGAAAAAAACAACGAATGGAGAGAGAGGTTTAGTAAAATTTATCATACCAATAGATTCCAAAGCACGTCTTACGTGTTCGATACACGTTTTAGCATTTAACGGCTTTTCTTCATAAACGAGATGAAAATTTATTAATTTTTTCTGGGGGGAAGGATTTTTTATTTCCCTTCAAGCTAAAAATCTATGGGATAGCGATTTTTTTTATGCAAGTCTCGAATTACGAAAAGATCTTCATAGAAAGTCTGAGCGATTTACTTTTCTTTTGTAATCTTCATAGATGAGAAATTAATGTTTCGCACAAAAACTCCATTTCGTTTACTAATGCAGCAACTTCGTTAATTTCATGAACGCTTCGTCCAAACCTAACTTACTGGTTCAGACATTCGCATTTGTAAGTATGAATGAGTGTGTGTGTATGTATATTTGTGTAGTGCGTGTGTTAGTGATTCACACACTCCATTCTTGTGGGTATCGTTACATACCAATAATACATGTATTTGTCATGAATATATTTAAAAATGATTTGGTTCAAACGGCGTAAAAATTAACGATGAGACCTGACACCACATGAACATTAATATGAATCGCAAACACTGAAATACCGTTTTCAAAACTGACTCTAGCCACGTCATTTCTCAAGATATCTTACTTTGAAAACTTCAGGGATTATTGTATGCAAGACGATTTCCTCATTATTTCTTCATTAAACACATCATATGCAAGACAACACATGGTCATTTGGTGTTTGCGGAACATAAATGCTTTTACAATCTAGGTTGTTCTTTATAATTTTCTAATTCCTCCTCACTCTTTAAATGAAATATTTAGCTTCCCATCTTATTAAGGACAGCTGGACAAGTTGTACTTGAACTGTAAACTAGAAGACCATTGTTCGTCCGAATATTGAATGCAAAAAGTTTAAATCATTGAGACCATTATCTTTAAAAAGTTAGTTTTTGCCTAAAAATACATATATATAACTTTAATACAGTCACGGTGTTCAATTTCCTCAATTCAGCTCTTTATTCGTTCTTATTCCTTACAAGAAACATTTACTGCCTTTATTTTTAAGACCAACTGCCAAAACGCATGTACCAATGGAAGCACATAATTCACACGAATAAGACGAAAATTGATACCCGTTAAGAGTCAAGCATTTTACAAAACTACGAGCATGCATTTCTCACGAATTTCCACATTTGGTAGAATGCCTGCAGGCACAGATATTCATCCAAATAGTGCCTGTGCATGGTTGCCCCCCTTTCTCTGCATGGATTTCGTTTCTGCCAACAAATTGAACTTTCACGTTAACCTGTACAAAAATAAGATAGGAGAGCTGCTAGCCTGCCTCAGAGAGAGAGAGAGAGAGAGAGAGAGAGAGAGAGAGAGAGAGAGAGAGAGAGAGAGAGAGAATGGTGCAGGACTGCTGCAATTCCTGCTACCGGGGACAAAAGTAATGTAGTACTTTTTATAGTCAGAGGGTCCGTCCCATACGCTATAATATAGATAGTAACTTTTATTACTACTACTACGACTACTATTATTATTATCATATTATTATTTCGACATTACGAACACACATCCATCATCGTTATCGCTGGTTGTCATTAATCAAAGCCACTTACAACCTGTTTCTTTGGCCCATAAAGGGTCTTGGAGAAAAATCTCCCAGACTATCTCGACGCTATCGACGTCCCCCTCCGGCGACTAAACAGCTCTACTAGAGCTCAAAGTTCAAGTCAAGAACGAAAGCTACATCTTTGTCTATCGTCGCTATTGCGCCACCTCTATATATATATATATATCTCTAATATAATATAATCTATATATATAATATATATTATATATATATAGATATATTAATATTATATAATATATAAATATATATATATATATATATATAGAGAGAGAGAGAGAGAGAGAGAGAGAGAGAGAGAGAGAGAGAGAGAGAGAGAGAGAGAGAGAGAGAAATAATTTACATTCCGTGTGAAAACTGGTCTTGCTAATCATATTTTTCCTCAGAAAAAACTTGGCCAACATCTTTTGAAAAACATTCACATAAATGTTCGTATTCCCATACCAGTAAATCTAGCGGGATCAGTCATACACACACACACACACACACACACACACAAAATTGACGCTGACCTCCACATTAACATCTTAATATCTTGCCTAAATACCGTGTGCAAGTGATCTAATTACACAGATATCCAAGATAAGATAACCAAGCCAATCATTATATTGCCGACAAATGAAAAAAAAAATGAACGCATAGAATTATCTTACATAAAGTAGTAACGTGATAACTCGATCACTATGGATTATAACGAATTGATAGTTATAGGTGCAGGATTTTTTTTTTGTCAACTAAAATACTGTGTATTATTACGACTCTACAACACATCAAAATTTTTCTTATGTACTTAAACAACAGACTGCACTATTACCAGAGCAATCAATCGCAAAGGCCGCACCACACTGTAGCACAAACTTCCTACGTAAGCTCATCTTTTACTGGATAAAAAAAAAAAATTGCGAAAAGACAGTTTGAACAAAAAATTCAAGTAAAATGAATTTCTGCAAAACAAAATGTGATGGAAGACATAAATTCCCTTTAGATGTCGGGCTGACCATAAAAACACGATAGAAAGTTGGTGAAATTGATCTAGAACGATGTCAAAATCTAGACGAAGATAAATTACACAATATATATTTTCTTGCTTTGACCAAATACAGACAATGACACCTTTACAAAACCTCGGCACTTTTGACAATTTGTAACCCACTCCCCAAGAACTAAAGACCTTAAGATATTTATATCATGGATACGACTTTCAAAAAGAATGTAAAATTTAGGCCAAATGTCAAGCGCCGGGACCTATGTGGTCATTCATTCAGGGCTGAAAGGGAGATTAACAGTCAGTGAGGAGGAAAACCTCAAAGCAGTTGCACTAGGAAACAATTTTTAAGACTGGGTGGAAAGTCAAATGGAAGAAATAGAATATGAACGGAGGCACAGTAAAAGAATCGAGAGGGGTTGTAGCTACGAGTCGAAAGGAGGCTGCAAAGATCCTTAAGTAATGCCTACAGTGCACCTCATGAAACTAGGGTGCTATTTCTTTCAGTCTTTCAACAGCTTCCGGAGTATGCAAATCTAAACCGCGGTCGGTGCCTCTACTTTGCATTCTTTCAGCTGGAGACACCAACCCTCTTTCTTTCTCTCTCTCTCTCTCTCTCTCTCTCTCTCTCTCTCTCTCTCTCTCTCTCTCTCTAGCAAAGCCTCCTGCCTCAAAAGGGGAAACACTAGAAATCATCTCCATATCAAATTCCTTTCATCTCCCGAAGCTTCTCGGCGTACTTTTTAAAGGAACTCCCTTCTCTTCGACTTGACGCCCTTTGCCAAAGGACCCCCCCCCACCACCCTACCTCTCTCTCTCTCTCTCTCTCTCTCTCTCTCTCTCTCTCTCTCTCTCTCTCTCTCTCTCTCTCGACCTTTACCGATAAAAGCGAACAGATCAAAAAGGTCTCGCAATCACTTCCGACCATTTCTCAATACGTACATATTTCGTCGTGTGAAGAGGACGATTACACACACACACACACACACACACAACACAGATGATGAAATCTTATATATTTTAACTAAGAATTAAATCCAGACGATTTCCGCCGCAAGTAACATGGACTTTTTTTTTTTCTTTTTTTTTTTTCTTTTACGTAATTTGTACAAGTTATAAAAACAAGACAAGGTATCCTTTCCTTGTTCAAGGTGTCCTCATGACTTTTTCCTCTTGGGGTGAGTTAGAACGCCGTAATTTGGGAGGGGGGGGGGGGGATTAACCTGGATAATGTGCAAGCAAATTACTGTGGATGCTTCCCATGTGCATGGAATGTTAATGGCAAAAAAGCTTACAAATAGCGTGACAACTAACACCAAAAAATTTCACTTTTAAATGCGACGTTTGAGTACTCACAAATTTTACCAGAAATCATTAAAACGAGCTTTCACCTTTATCAAAAGGTATTAGCTCGTATTTCCCATTCTCCTGAGTCAATTATGTAAATATATAGACGACAGAACCTAAGGACATTACATTCAGGATATTATATCCCGTCATTAAGTTAGTTTCTTTTTAAAGTCAAAACATTCAAACACTTATCTGCGTTAAGGTACATCTTTTTTTTTTTTGTTTCGGGACAAAACGGTCACCAACCATACCTGAAATGAAGAATAAGAATAATTAGTAATTCATGTTACAAAGTCTAAGCCATATCACATTTACTCAGTCTTTATCACTAGCAGCATTATCGCATTAGGCTAATTATAAGAGACCAATGACACATTGCTGTCGTTGGTTTGTGTACAAGTCAATTCATACATACACATACATAAATACGTACATACACATGTATGTATGTATATGTGTAATATATACATATATATACATATATATATATATATATATATATAATATTATATATATATTATTATATATATATATATATATTTATAATGTGGTAGGATTCGACTGAAATCTAAGCGTTTAAGATGGCTTATACAACGAAAATATTTTTTTCTTTTTAGTATAAATGGAGTCACAATCGGCTCCATTATTTTGAAGTTCACACAAATACACACACTATATTATTATATATATATATATATATATATATATATATATATATATATATATATATATATATATATATGCATACACTACATATACACACACATATACAGCGAAAGCAAACATGAAAAATATTTCCATATGAATGTACTGAAGTAACGAGAAAAGAGAGAGAGAGAGAGAGAGAGAGAGAGAGAGAGAGAGAGAGAGAGAGAGAGAGAGAGGAAAAATAAAGCTTTTAAGACAAGCCTAGTCAAGCAATACCAAAATAAAATTCACAACATCTGTATGATAAAAGAATTTTCAATAAAAGCGCGCATCTGTGCATGTAGTCCCATTCCCTGGGGGCCAACGGAACACAAGGGTTCGACCAGAAACTTCTTCCGAATTAAACTGGAAAATCCGAAGCAAACGGAATTAAAATCTGTAAATAAAAAGGTAAAATAAAAATGAAGTCCAAAATAACCGACAGGGTCTTTGTTTCAACAGCCCGGGTTCTCCTACAACGCCGATGGTTCTATTTCAAGAGACAGACTTGAATTAAAGAGGTAGAAACGCACCAGTCATCTTATCTCCTGACCCCAATTCTGAAACCGCAGACACAAACCGAACATTTCATCTGGAATAAGATCCATTTCGCCCAAGGTTTAGCTTGCAAAAGGCTGCCGTAGACTCGTAACTGAATATCTGACAGATACACAATGCAAACTGATGAACAACATAAAGGCTAAGATGACTATGAAGACTACCAACGAGAGAGGAAAAGAACCTCTTTTTCTCACTGATCTGATGATATCGTATATAGGTGAGCTTAAAAAAAATATATATTTTTTACAATTATTTGAAAGTTGAAAATATGGCAAGTTACTCTAGCAAGTAACTCGCTATTACCTTTCCTCTTGGTGGTTAAGTAAGATAATGTCATATGACAGAACCTAAGGACATACATCAAGTGGTATCATTGAGTTTGAAGACTGGAATATGTGAAATAGAGGGAACATAAGAGGAAACTTGCGGTGTTCATGTCATGCAACCCAGCGTAAGTGTGACAAATAGCAGAAACTGCGAAATTAACACGACGGATGAATTGGAGAAATAAACATGAGCAATCACATCCTGTGATGCTGCACCTTTGACAGATGAAAAAATAGGCGTGTGAAACCTTGAAAGACCTTGAAAGAAAATACGTAAAGGATTTAAATACGACAGATCATGGATATTAGCCGAAATGTAAAATGTGGCCTCATGATTATGCAACGGACGGGAGTCAAAAATACTGAAATAACACACTAAAACATGTTATTTCAGTGGTAACCTGGATAGATGTGATAATATCAAGGCCAGTTAAAAGTTAATGGGAAGCAAATCACTCAGGATACCTCAAGTTATAATGATAAAATGAATTAGAAGGGACGTCATAAAAAGAAGCGCCACTTTATTCCATAACATGGCCCTGAAAATGAAGGAGCTGAATCATGTGAACATCTGGGAAGAAACGAAGAAATAGTTGGCAATTTCAATGAGAAGTAGAAACTCTTAACAAAATAAAAAGGGGAAACCCGCCCACGCACCCCCCCAAACCCCAATTGGCCGGAAGAAGATGGCCTCTAAAAATAAACACAGAAATGAGACTGAACAAGCACACACACACACACACGCACGCCACACTAATACGACAACCATCACCCCTGATTTTCATGTTCACATAAAATGGCTATCAAGGAGAATTGAGGCCATTTGGCAATGTGAGGAAAAACTTGTCAATAACACCCTTGCACAGCCTATCATCTTGCGTCTTGCGTCCTTGGACGATATATTTTTCGGCAAAAAGGACGCCAGACCTACTAGTTTCCGGTCTGTTCTATGATGAATACCCAGAGAGACGTGTAGCTGTGGGATCTGGGATAAAAAAAAACACACACACATTGTGATTTCTGCCAACACCCTCAATCGGAGAAAAGGACAACGCCTGTTTGACTACTACATTCCGAAGGAATAACATGTGAGTAACCATATGTGTCTGGCGCCATTCTGTTGCTCAACTGAAGATCCAACGTATTATTTATTTACTCGCTACGTTCCCCCACCGATTTCGCAACATCAGAAAATTCTCGCGGTAAATCCCAGCGACCTGGATGACACCGGGACACAGGAGGAAGCGATGCAGGACACACACATTGCGAAACAAAAATGAAAATGGAAAATGACGAAGGAACTAGAACTCCATAAAGGATTGAATTTTTTGACGCTTCATAGAATACCTGCATTCTCACGGCACGAGCCAAAGGGATTTACAGTTGACAAGCTCGTTTCTGCAAGAACAGACAGCAGATGCATAAAAGAATAAAGTCTAAAAATAAAAGACGGAAGAAAAATTACAGGTAACCGTAATATATACGGAGGAAAAGTATGTCAGGTTTAATTGCACAAGCAACTGAAAGGATAAGAAAAAGGTCATTGATGCAACAGTTCAATGCTTGAAAAGACTATATTCTATTGAATTAGTTCAAGCAAACCACCGAGTCACCTTATTATTCTTATGGAGCTCACCCATAAGAATCGAATGCATCAGGGAATAGAAAAGCAGCGTTGATACAAGTTTTAATCACTCAAAACGATAATTAAACGGAGGGAATAAAAGGAGCTGTCATTTACAAACGAAAATGACAATTTTAATAATTGGCCTCAAAAGATATCAAGAGATTACATAAAAGGATGGTTATTTTTACTTTTCATATCTTATCTTACTATACTATAATGGGCATTATGTTTGTCATTCAATCACGGCCAATCGGCTGGTCCGATGGGCATGTAACTTGGCAGGGTTATAGTGGGGACCCTTAAGATGGTTTATCATTGGGTTTCATTCTACCTCTCCCCCCCTCCTAAGGGATTCCCTGAAACGGAGCTGGTTATGCCCGTGAAACTGGACTGGTTATGCCCGTAGATTTAGTTACTTTACGAATTTATCATACATAATAGATAAAAAAACACTGGCAAGACACTTATATGAAGCGGTAGATGAATATGCTTTTAGTAAGGATTGGTAAATTGCTGGTACATCCAATGTCCTTTACACCAACACATTTTTACGTCCCTCCCAAGGCTTGATTGGCAGTCTTACCTTTAAGGTTGCTTCACCTAACGTGTTTCGTTCATCAGTTCAATATGATGTTAAATCACTTCAACCTAATCCTCCTGTGAAGTCTGCATAAAACACGTTGGTATATTTCAACCCAGGTTCGGCGTTCCCGTTGTTTTTGTAACACCATTCTCTTTGCAATTTCATTTATTCGTAAGGTGATATTTTTTTTTAAATAGCCATATCTCATTAATCAGGATTTTCTAGCTTGATTCAATTTCGTCTAAACAAGGCTCCAAAAGCTCCTATGTTAAAGAGTAACAAGGAATAGCGTACCTCCAAACAAAAGATGTTAAGGAAATTATAATCTCGAATGATTAAATCGAGTTTTACATTAAACAGTAAAAACTGACACCTACAGCGAAAGCAAACATGAAAAATATTTCCACATGAATGTACTGAGGTAACGAGAGAGAGAGAGAGAGAGAGAGAGAGAGAGAGAGAGAGAGAGAGAGAGAGAGAGAGAGAGAGAGTTAGTGCACTATTCAAAACTTGTTTACATTTATCCATTATTTCTTGTTTATTCGCCAGCTGAAGCCACAGAGCCATTGTCGATCACACAAGATTTCGTTTGTTTTGTGTTCACAAAGTAACGCTTCCTCATGTACTGACATGCAACAATGGTCAGTACTGTAAAATACTGCAAACAAGTAAAAGGCTTTAAAAGTTTTACACGCCATTAAAATTTTAGAAAAACATTCTGTGAATATACCCCGAACACTTCAACTAGTTGGATGATATATATATATATATATATATATATATATATATATATATATATATATATATATATTATATATACATATACACACACACACACACACACACACACACACATGTGTTACTAAATTGTATTCCGCAAAGAGAGAACATAAAAAATGTACTGTTAATATATGTTCAACAGTTTAGTCCGCCCTTGAACCTCTTCTTGGAACGTTCATTGATATACATACGTACATACACACAATATACACATTATATTATATATATATATATATATATATATATATATATATATATATATATATATATATATATTTATAATGTACATCGTACTTTTTCAGTGTTAACATTCCGGTTCTCAACGTTTGTTTAGACTGGAAAGCTAGCAGCCTACTGCCTCCATTCACCACTGAGATCTACACACTGCAATCGACTACCAATCTGATACGTAGTTCGCAGCACAGGTCAACAGAGGGTGACTGGACATTCAGCAGGAAAGCCGAGATCCCTTCCCACACGCGGGATAGACCTTAAATGAATACAAACAAGCGCTCGTACATTTTCGGCAGTGCATAGATATTAATGGAGAGAGAAATGGAAATCTCAAATTCTTATTCATTTGTATACTTAACCCGAACTACTATAGTAGGAGAAACCTGGATGTTTCTACGATAAAGAACAGCACGATACTTCATTCATGAAAGAAGTAAAATTACTTGACAAGAATCAGGAACGAGATCAAATCCATGGACGCTGCTTACCTGACGATAATACTGGTGATGATAAACAATATTCACTAGAAAGGGGAAAAAAATCGACCTAAAAAAAACACACACACACACAACACACACCAACGGATGCGAGGGCATGAATTAAGTAATATATCTAAACTGAACAATAAGGTCCACATTACAGGCCAAATTGGGCAGCAAAATTCTACTCTTGATAATATTGGTCAGCGTAAGGCATCCGGCTAGCAAACTACATTCTAGGAAGGAGGAGGAGGAGGAGGAGGAGAGAGGAGGAGGAGGAGAGAGAGAGAGAGAGAGAGAGAGAGAGAGAGAGAGAGAGAGAGAGAGAGAGAGAGAGAGCTTCCAATTACCTTTAGTTCATGAAAACCCAAAAATGGACATGAGAAAATAAAACTTCACCACTTGCCAATCTTCATCAATGACAGCCTCTTGTCTAAAAGGTGGCTGACCCGCAACGCCGAATTAAATTAACATGCTGTGCATGGTCCTCGCCCAGTCAACCTTACCTACCCGAACTAGTCGTTCTTCTTTAAAAAAAAAAAAAACACACACACACACACATAAGAAATATATGAGCAACAGCCTGAAGGTTAATTAAATACAGCCACTACGGCATGGGATAGGCGCTAATGAAGCAGAAAACTTGCCTGGCCTGTTGCATTTCAATATTGGCAGTAGACTTAACTTGTAACGTATGCAAAGGAAATTATCGCACATCTCAGTACTAACGATATATCTGGCTTTTTCCAATATTTATTGCCTTTCTTTTTCCTCTCATTTCTTCAACTCCGCTTGGTACAACTTCTCAACTACCAACGTTATCCCTTCTACTTAAGATTCTAGAGCAAGAGCCCGTGCTGAAAAATATCTATATGTTTCCCAAGATCATTGAATTAAATCAGCTAAACTTTCCTGCTGGCAAATCATGGTCCTTTTATTTCTTCTATTTATGCACTTACAGGATTCTTACTCAAGAACCCATTCCAGGGTACAACATACAGTAACATTAACCCTCTCTTTCCATCTCGGGTTCCCCTCAGGGTTTTGTTTTCACATATCTCTCTCTCTCTCTCTCTCTCTCTCTCTCTCTCTCTCTCTCTCTCTCTCTCTCCAACTGACCTAACGGAACACTAAGAGGAGGGGGGGAGGGAGAGAGAGAGAGAGAGAGGCTATTCACATGCTAATAACGCGATGCACATTTCCCTCAAATTAACTCTATCCGTAGGGAATGAATGTCATATTAAACAATATTTATGACTGGGCCATGAATGAAAACACGGGTCTCCAACACACTTTTCACTCGGTGTTCTTTTCAGTGTGTTTCACAACGTCCCAGTAATTTTTCGACTTTTCAGTTTAAACTGTCACCAAGAGATTAATGACACATCGAAGTGGAAACTGGTACCGATGATTTGATTGGGATCATGACTATTCATTAAGTTTGCAGTTGTTGTTCTAGTTTCTTGGACGACTTTGATTTCCTGCTTTGAATCTCTCTCTCTCTCTCTCTCTCTCTCTCTCTCTCTCTCTCTCTCTCTCTCTCTCTCTCTCTACTAGAACCAGGAAGCGAAACTGACACTATCGTCGCTAAAAACTTTGGTAAAGATCACTTTACATCAGGCAAAAAACGACAGGTGAACTCTTGGGAGCCTGAAATGACAAATTCCTTGAAAGATCGAATGATTTAGGCATCAGCTAAGGGTGCACTGACCGAACTTGCGCCAGCTAATATCGGCTATTCTACAAAAGACCGGACCCGGCTCCGGTTTTCTTAAGTCATGCTGGTAAATGACGGAGATACAAGGCTGCAATGTTCATTTAAATCACTATTCCTTGGCGAATCCCGAGTCTCCTAACATAAAACAGGAAAAAATACACACACGACTGTCTCTGGGCAGACAGAAACGAACCGGCCTTTAATAAGGGCAAGTTAAACGCCTAACCCATTGTAATAAATCTTGAACTTTTGTTGACGGGAATAGAAACTTCATTCAAATCCATCCCAAATCAAAGCCTGACGACACTTTCAATCATACAAACCACCAAAGCTATCTGTCGTAACAGCAAGCATGGACACTACAACATTATCAAAACGAGATGTTCATAATATGATCCTAATTATGGGTGATATTAATTAGAACAGTCACAGACTATGATCACAAACCTAATCTTGGTACCTCATGAACTCCAGTCAAATCAAACATGAGAAAAGGCAGTGTAAGGATAAGATAATAATAATATTAAAAAATTAATAAAAAACAAACTCAAAACTTTTTTACCGGCTTACCGTGCTAGACATGAATCTACGCAACATAGGAGCCTTCAGTATAGACCCGAACATGAAGACAATCATTTACTCTAACAAAATCAAGGCGGGGTTTTCGAAACTTACTGTCCTATCCATTCAAAACACGAGGCCTTTGCACTTGAATTCCAACGGAATCTCAGAACTGACGTAGATTTCCTCTAAAAGGATCTGAACCACAACTATTATCTTGTTGAACGAAACAATAAACCATGAGGCGGTTACATGAACTGTATGCTTAGTACATGAAATTAAACGAGGGTGAGATATATGCAGGTACTGAGATGACTTCTCGAAACTTGGCATTACTGAAAATGATGGATTATACTACCATGAGATGACTCTGCTATGCAGTACGTGCATGATCAGGTGGCCTTAGGAAATAGGATATAAAGCAGCCTACTGGAAAGCATTGGGTTCCCGGTAAGACAGTGTTATTATGGCTGGGACTTGATACCCATAAAATGCCAGAACGAATGCAGTTGAACAACCTCCTATGCAAGTGCGCGAGACGGTTATAAACAACTACTTCTTTAATTCAACAATATCTTGCTTTTCCTTTGGGTTACTTCCTCTCTCAGATAACGAATGACTTTGGTAAACAATACAAAGTTACAAAAGGCACAACAAGACTTCTCCCATAGGTGGCTGCTCCCGTGCATGCGAATATCAGCCACAAAAAAAATATAATAAAATAAAGTAAAATAAAATAAAAAGCAAAATAAATTAATTAAAAAATATTAAAATTATTAACAAAAATATAAAAAGAACAAAAACTGCGAAGTTTCGCAACCGAGTTTTCTGTACATCGTATACTCAAGACCACTGAAAATAGATATATATTTCGGGGGTCTCGGTATAATGTTGTATGAGCCGCGGCCCAGGAAACTTTAAACCACAGCCCAGTGGTGGCCAACCCTATATCTTTGCCATACGCACGATTATGACTAACTTTAACCTTAAATAATGTAAAAACTACCGATTCATGAGGGCTGCAATTTGGTATGTTTGATGATTGGAGGCTGGATGGTCACCATATCAATTTTCAGGCCTCTAGCGTCAGCAGTCTTTAAGATATAAGGGCAGACAGATAAAGCGGGCACAGGTTTTTAAAAAAAAAATAAAAATAAAAAAAATTGCAATATGCGCCAAAACAACCGCTGGAGCGTCCGCCAAAGTGATGTTGCCTAATATTGCACGAAAGCCAATTAACGAAAGCATCAGCTGACTCTTTGACACTTACGTTTCCGGGTTCCTAAAAATCCGTTACTCTACCACTCGACTGGTCAAGTTCTGTTCTATACAAACTCCAATCCACTCCACTCCCTCCAACCTTTCTCTCCTCACTCAAACCCTCCAGTTTCCTCGCCTTGTTTACTCCACCTCCCCCCCCCCCCCCACCCCACCCCCAACAAAAGGAAAGAGGAAGGGCAGGGGAGTGTTTTAAAAACTGCGTAGGCTGTGCAAAACATGGAACCGATTCACTTTGCGTAACAACCCACAATAACTTGCAAAATTTATCGCAACAAAAAATCAAGGGAATCAATAAAGTCAATTTTATAACAGATAAAGCAATCACAAATAATTTCGCGCTCCAATAAACAGGATGATAACCAATACAATGGCAATTTGAAAATTGCAGAAAACATCATCGAAGTTCGCAGAGATAAAGAAAAATCATTCTTAGGGGTGAAAACCATGATGTAAGATATGTTCTTCATTATTTACACAAGTACAGTATGATGGCTGTCAGTCAAATATGTATGTATTATTATATACACATGCAGGGAATGAATATAATAATAAAATATTTCCGGGCATAAAATAGCGATGCAGAGAGAGAGAGAGAGAGAGAGAGAGAGAGAGAGAGAGAGAGAGAGAGACTGTGTACCGGACGTTAATTTATCAGTTGGTAAGCAGCCTCTTGCTTTTCCATGTCCGAAGGCAATACACTAATACAGGCGGCCATTCTGAGTGAACAGATAACCTCTGTTACCGCCATGAATCACTCTTCAAGGTACCAAGAGGCACGCACCTCCTCCCGCCAATCAATCACACCTAAGTAGATCGCGGGTTCCCAAGTCAAGTCTTCTTAAAGGTAATTAATAAGGAAACCGCCTGTCTTCTCAATTTCCAGCGCAGCTACCTAACTCTGCTCATGTTTATAACAAAAAATCATAACTCCCATGGTTAGAAGTTTCATAGTATTATTATTATTATTATACTATTATTATTATTATTATTGTTATTATTATTATTCAGAAGATGAACCGTATCCGTGTACAACAATCCCACCACAGTTTGTTTGTTTGTATGGTGCTTTTACGTTGCATGGAACCAATGGTTATTCAGCAACGGGACCAACGTGGAGAGTGAACTTCTGTTACCAGAAATACACATCTCTCACTCCTCAATGGAATGACCGAGAATCGAACCAGCGACCACCGAGGTGGGACGCCAACACCATACCAACCACGCCACTGAGGCCACCGACTTGAAATTTAAACTTCCAAAGAATACGGTGCCCCTCAGGAAGTACGAGAAGGTAGAGGGAAATCCAGAAATAAGAAATTTCGCTTATTAAAAAGAACGAAATAAATTAAACTAGTTAATAGTTAAAAATGTATCAAAATGCAAAAGGAGAATAGCATTAGGTATTGACGCATTACATTTTCGCTTGAACGTCTGATGTTCCAATTTCACGACATGCCCGGGGGAGACTGTTCCACAGTCCAACGATGTGAGGAATTGGTTGTTTCTATCGTTGTGAGGGATGGTAGTATCTAGCAGTGTGTTATGGATAAATATAACTTATTAGAAGCAGCGAGTAAATCTATATAAGAAGCAGTCCACTCACAAAAGATTGCTGCGCCCCACAAACCATGAAACGTCACACACCAGAGGAACACGTCCGCCGACCGCTTGGGGCCAAAACCGAGAAGAAAAGATGTTTGGGGAGGAATTTCCACCATGCATCGCAAACACTTATAGAGAACAGTTATTCGTTTTCGACACGTAGTTTTGACTTCCTTTATGCTCGCATTGGTATGCAATCGGGGAGGGAGGGAGAAACCTGCTGTACATTCGACCGAGGAGACGCATGCAATGTGAATGACAATATCCTATTGACAAACACTGGATATGTCTTGTTTCTACGCCAATGTCATCTGCGTCTGTTGTCAATCTCCGGATCTCTGGATTCGAATTCCGGCCTCATGAATGTTGATGGATTCCAAGTCGAAGCGAGAAGTTTGCTAGAGTCGAAATGCAAGGGTTCTTCATACATAAAACATTAACACATACTTATATTGCTCAACAATAAAAAAAAACAGGATTAAATAGAATACAGAATTAAGGCAAAAGGCCAGGAGCTGGGACGTTAAGAGGTCATTCAGCGCTGAAATGGAAATTGACAGTATAAACGCTTCAAAGGTGTAACAAGGATTTGTAATACGAAACAATTGTTAGGAGAGAAGGTGAACGGAATGAATGAAAGAGGCTGTAGCTAAGGACCGTAGGAACGCTGCATAGAACCTAAAGTAATGCCGCGGCCCACTGACGGCACAAAGAGAGAGAGAGAGAGAGAGAGAGAGAGAGAGAGAGAGAGAGAGAGAGAGAGAAACAGGTAACATGATATTCATTCCTCGCACCCAAGACATTTTAGATTCAGCCACAAAAGCCCTGTCTTAATGAAAATCTTGCATGACAGGAAGACGACGGTGGAATCACTCAGGCATTACGGTTGAGGCTTGAAAAAGCTTTCCTTGAACAGGCCAGAGAGAGCCCCCAGGATGAGGAAACCCAATTTCCAATTCCATTCTCACAAAAAGCAATGTTCAGCGATGTACAGGGACGGAAAAACTTCACACAGCAGATGAAAAAAAAAAAAAAAATTTTTATTGCAAAAGAGGAAATATTGTTTGTATGGTGTTATTACGTTGCATGGAACCAGTGGTTATTCAGCAACGGGACCAACGGCTTTACGTGACTTACAAACCACGTCGAGAGTGAACTTCTATCACCAGAAATACACATCTCTAACACCTCAGCAAAAAGGGGAAATAAGCACATATCAACAGAGGAAATAAGCACATACCAGAAATCAAGTTGATACCCGTCTACTTTTGGTCGCGTTTTCAACAACCCCTCAACCTTTAAAATGACGGACACTAATCCCCCGACTGAAGTTTCATCTGCTGACATTGATGCAGCAACAGAGGGTTACTCATGTAACCCTAACTGGAACGAATATATTTCCCACAAAGGTCGACGCCCAACCAAAAAGACATCAAACTGAACATATATAGCATCCGACTTAGCCTCACTTCATACTTACGCCGACAGTGCCTCCCAGGCTAATGCTTGACCCACATTATCTCTCTCTCTCTCTCTCTCTCTCTCTCTCCAATGCACCCCGTCGCGAACCCTCGTTATCTCTTAACTGCAATGCAATCCATATAAGGGATTCCACCCTACTTTACCGCACAGTTATAAGTCTCATAAAAGACCAAGTGTAAAACGGTCGAAAGATGCGGTGATATCTGCATTCAGGAAGGAAATAGTTCGCAGCCTATATTTAGGAAGCATTCAAGTGAATGGTGAATGGCAAACAAGGCATGGCATTTTACTCATTTTTAATCCGCTGCCGAGTTCTCTATAGAGGCAGAATCTGATTCTCAATTGATAGTTGTCAATGAAGTAATGTTTAGAGCTCAACAACAGATGTGGTTGTTTACAGTGGATATCATCCCGAAGAACTTCATGCACGCATCCTTTAGATGGTGGATATTATACCACAGAGCTCAAGATAAAGCTCTGATAAATGGGTTTTTGTCTACTGAATTTCATCGGCTACTCTTGAGAACAAGAGTCCGTTATGAAAAAACAAAAGGCTAAAGCTTAATCCAACAAGTCTACTTCCGTTTATTAGTCTTTTTGAAGGTGCATAAGTGATAACATTTAAAGAGCTTTCTCGGACCGTAACTAAACAGCTTGGTGGCCAAGGGCTGGGCACGACACACACACAACACACAGAGAGAGAGAGAGTGAAAAGAGAGAGAGAGAGAGAGAGAGAGAGAGAGAGAGAGCTGAGGAGGTGGTGGAGGAGGGGGTGGGCATTTGGTGTGGAAGTGACCTGGTGCAAGCGTCATTATAACCCGATCCGTCCGTGCCCAGCAGCCGCCGGCTTCCACGGTGACTCACCCTGCCGCCATCACAGCATACATCCCCCCCCACACCCCCCCTAGAACCCTCCCCTCCCCTTTCTGCCCTGCCCACTTGCCATCAAAACTGACGCCAAGCCAGCCAATTCAACCCAACTCGTCGTCTAACTCTCTGTACACAAGAGCTTCGGGCCTCTTGAACTTGTTCAATTCTTCGAATTTAGCCTTAAAAAAAAAAGTTTCATCGTAGATTATAAAATATATTCATGCAACAGCAAAGCTCACTGTGGCATCATATACCCAGTCGTCACTACTGGCTGAACACTAAGACCCTTTAAATAATATCAGACTGTGGGTCTTCTCCTACTTGACTTTTCAATCTCTTCAAAATGATTGCGTTCACGTGCAGGCATTTCTGACTGCCTATAACTTACTTCATAAGATTATTCCCTTTTACCCAAGTACAAAATAATGATTTGTGCAATGCTTTGCGAAAATAAAAATAAAAATCATAGCATCTCGACTGTACTATTACACAATAACGTAAAGATACCATCGCGAACTTCATAAAAAGCGCTATGATAAACCCGACAAGAAAACGAGATCGACAGCTTACTTATCACTGCCTTGAAAATATTTCAATACACACATCAAATACCCAGCTAATCCGTTTCTCGGAATATAATTCTTAGTCACCGTCATTCCTTTGGAGAGAGAAACTCCAGCCTCTTGAGAAGGACTTCCACAGACAATCTCGGGGGTTACCCACAGACTGCCTGACCTCATCTGGTTCGTGCAATTTCATTTTTCCCTCTTGAATAACGTTATTGCAGAAACTGGTTCGGGATGTTCAATCGCCCATTGTTCGTTCACTCATTCACACACACACACACACACTCAAAGCGCTGCCGGCTTTCACCGTTTAACGAACTCGAAGCAGCAGCAGCAGCAGCAGCGAGTGTCCGAGATTCCTAATACACTGGTTCCCTGACCTCTTTCCTCGAGTGCCGTACCCAAAAATAAATACAAACTCAAAATACATAATTAAAAAATAAATAAATGAATAAATAAATAAATAAATAAATAAAAAATAAGCACAAATATCATTCGTTACCCGCAGTTTCAGTTTAAAATTTCGACGAGTCCGTTCATTCAAAACGTACTTTCAGATCAGTAATACATATAGTTACGGGGAGTTGCAAGGATTTGGATGTCCCAACGACTTATTGCTCCATCGTAGGAGACATGATAGTTACAAGGAGTTGCAAGTCACTTATCTCTAGGAGCTGGTTTTACTCTTCTTTCACAGTGTCCTAACGTTTTTGCCTACCTTTATCTTAAACTCTTCCACATTCATTTCGTATGCATATTGCACAACGAAATGAGAGAGAGAGAGAGAGAGAGAGAGAGAGAGAGAGAGAGAGAGAGAGAGAGAGAGAGAGAATGATTTACACACTTCACTTAATGATACAAAAACCATCTCGCATATAGTGATTCATTTATGACTGGCAACCGCATCAACTCGTGACATCTCAACATAATCACCCAAGCAACAATGGAAATAGCAACGAAATGGTAATCTCGTTCTGATAACAGCACCGTCCAATCTAAACTCCTGAACCATTGCGAGTCACGTATTACACAATAGTGAATAGACTGCTTATTCCCTTCCCAGACAACAGCGGCAAGTTCAAAAAGAAATATATCTCCGTTGCATTTTCCAACTCCTAAGCGAAAGTTGAACGCAGAACCTTCTATCTGAGTTGTGACGAAGTTTACCTTTGATAAACATCGTTATCTCCGGGTTCAAGAAGCATTTCCTTTGGCCTCGTTGGGCAACGCAAGACCAGGAAGCGGTAGGGAATTCCACGCCCTCAGAAACATTGAACGTTTCGTTTCCGGTTCCTATTTCCAGTTTTTCAATGAGAGAGAGAGAGAGAGAAGAGGAGAGCGCAATGACGGATCGAGAAAGAGGAGGAGACAGACTTTTCACAAAAACTTTCCTTTTCGAACAAGTTTTCAACCAGTTAAAACCACTACGAAATCATTTCCAAAATCACAGATCCTGTTAGCTTGATTTAACAAATACCAAATTCAACATGAAATAATTTCCTACATTAAACTAACAAATATCAACCTTAAACTTAAGGCTAAAGAAATTTATGTATTTTGGGAAGACGAAAACTTGCAGTGCACAAGAATATAAATGAACAATTATCTTCAGAGGCGGCACCGTTATATGTAAAATAGTGAGATTGCAATGTCACTGTGATATATGATATTATATATATATATAGATATATATAATATATATATATATATATATGTGTGTGTGTGTGTGTGTGTGTGTGTGTGTGTGTAGTATAAATACTGATACCCAATCTGAAGCTGAAATTGCTGATTACCCAATCTCCATTCTAACATTATTTTTCCCACAGCTGATTACCAATCTCCATTCTTACAAGATTTTTTCCAGTTGATTGCCAATCTCCACTCTTACATGATTTTTATTTCCACAGTTGATTACCAATCTCCATTCTTACATGATTTATTCTACATAGTTGATTACTACCAATCTCCATTCTTACTGATTTTTTCTACATAGTTGATTACCCAATCACCATTCTTACATAATTTTTTATGCATAGTTGATTACCAATCTCCATTCTTACATGATTTTTCCCACATAGTTGATTACCAATCTCCATTCTTACATGATTTTTTCTACAAAGTTGATTACTAATCTCCATTCTTACATGATTTTTTATACATCGTAGATTACCAATCCCCACACTTACATAAACTTTCCTACCAACTGCAAACATTAAAACATTTCCAAATTTCATAAGTCCCGTTCTCGCGAATGAACTTGATGTCAAAATTACACATCAGGGTTTTTTATCTGTTATGACGAAAACGTTCAGGACACGAGAACGACAGTGGATAACAACCTTGTAACAGTGGTCATAGGTAAAGTATCGAACAGTTATCAGACGCGATATTTTATCAAGTGAGCGAGAGAAAGATACATTTGAAAGGTCAAAAAACACATAAATAGAAGTTAAACAACTATCGGACTGAATATCTTGGGTTTTAATATCACCACAGTTCTCTTGAATATCTTCCATTGCAACATATGAAAGAACGCATTCCATAATCAGATAAAAAGCCTCACGATTTTCGAGGAGTAATCAAAACAAACAAGGCGTGATGCGACCTCCAGCTTACTCGGAATGCGCACAAGATTTTCCCCTCACGCATAAGTTGTTAACATTTTATTCCTAACATAACATGAAGTAGTCTCCGTAACTAATAATCGTACTAAGTACTATTTATACTAACAACAATGATTCAAACAAAAAGGACACAAATTAAACACGTTCATATATTCTTAGTTATAAGTGGAAACAGAAAATAATCGAACATAAACATAGCCTAAATTTTTACATAGAGAGTCCTATTTCACCAACGAAAACTAAAATAAATACGCTATCTTTTGTTAGAAACAATTTTCTGTACTGCTTATCATGCACATTATTTATTTTTAACAATTTCATTCTCATAAATAAATCATAAAAGATCCTATCCTAAAATTCCCGTATCTGTAACTCAACGGGAAACATCTTTCTCATAACTTTTTAGGCTCTTCCATAAACCTTCCTAAACCCCCAAAAACCCCCCCCACCACACACCACCACCAACACACACGCCCCCCCCCCCCCCCCCCCCCCAACAACAAAGTATAGTTTGTAGGTCTGATACTCTATGGATCTTGTTGCAACGCCAAACCATTCTTTTCAGAAGACGTCTCAAAAGTAACAAGATTCCATGCTGACTGGCGAACCATAAATAAACCATGAGGCCAGGTGCAAGTCTTTCAGAATATTGCCCTCATTCAATCCATACAAAACACCGGTATTATATCCCAGTCGAAAATTTAAGACTTACGGGAGTACTTCGATTGTATTGGAAACTGAAGGAAGGGAAACAATTTATATAACTTGACAATCAGGCATTGTTTATTGAATAAAAGCACTCACATGCACGTTCCACAAGCTCAAGGAACCATTACGTTCATTAGCATATATATTACAAAGAAGAATTGAACTCCTGAAACAATCCAGCTTGCAAGTCAGTTTCAATAAGCATTTGAGAGAGAGAGAGAGAGAGAGAGAGAGAGAGAGAGAGAGAGAGAGAGAGAGAGAGAGAGAGAGAACTTTCTGCATAGCAACTTAAAACTCCCCCATCATTGGGAGCTCAAAATCTCAAGGGAAAAAGCAAACGAGGATTTATGTGGAGGGGAGAGAGAGAGAGAGAGAGAGAGAGAGAGAGAGAGAGAGAGAGAGAGAGAGAGAGAGAGAGAGAGAGAGAGACTGTTTGCAAGCAAATTGCAACAGTTATATTTTCCATCTAATCTTATTGTAAACCGACTTGAGTAAGTTTACAAATGGAAGAACTTCATGTGTATTGGTCTTATTACTTTTTATTCATTGGAATGCTGAATGTTCCTCCTGCGTCCTAGTGATGTATCATATGACAGCCACTTAAATAGATAATATACACAAACAGCTTGAATATTACATGATATAATCAGTCATACTATTTTAAATTTGGAAGGGCGGCTACTGAGAACATATCCTAATGTAAGAACCAACAATGATCATCTGAAACCTAAGGAAAACCTTTAAAGTTTTCTTCCCTACACCAAACGTAACTCATTCCTAGCCAAGCTTTTAATTTGATTTGATTTATATAGATTTTTGGTATAGTGCCAAGCACTGGGGCAGCTAAGGCCATTCAACGCTGAACGTAAATTGTCAGTAAAAGGTTTGAAAGGTGTAACAAGAGGTAAACCTCAAAGCAGTTGCACTATGAAACAATTGTTAGGAGGGGGTGGACAGTAACATGGAAGAAAGAGAATAGGAACGGAGGTAGAGTAAAAGGAATTAAATTGGTTGCAGCTAGGGGCCGAAGGGACGCTGCAGATTGCTCTTTTGTTTGTATGGTGTTTTTACGTTGCACGGGGGAACCAGTGGTTATTAAGCAACGGGACCAACGGCTTTACGTGACTTCCGAACCACGTCGAGAGTGAACTTCTATCACCAGAAATACACATATCTCACACCTCAATGGAATGTCCGAGAATCGAACTCGCGTCCACCGAGGTGGCACGCCAACACCAAACCGACCACGCCACAGAAACTGCAGACAACCTTAAGTAATGCCTACACTGCACCGAACGAGGTGCACTGACGGCACTATCCGTCGGGCACTATCCCCCGACGGATAGAGAAGCTTTTCAAATATAATATCAACAACAAATAAGATCTCGCAAAGCAAACTGGCACTTTTCCTTTTAAGCCATCGAGTAGTTTTCAGAGGCAGAATAAAATAAAAGTAAAACATTGCTTCCGACGATAAATGATAAGTGTCGATATCAGAAATAAGAGCTGAGGGAAATCGTCTGTAACGTTTTCTCCGATATTCTTCCGCTTTTCCTGGAATAATAAAGCCTCGGGGATCCTGCTGCTGCTCCTGCTGCCGATTTACTCCAAAAACTCAATGATTAAGGACCTTTTTGTTGTGACCGAATCCCTTAAAATCAGGTCATTAACCTAAACCTTGTGCGAGTCTCTTTAATTTTTTTTATTTTTACTTTGTGTGTGTGTTGTGTGTGTGTGTGTAAGTGTGTGTGTGGTGTGTGTGTGTGTAGCATAACACCTCATGTGAAAGCGCAATGTACCCAACGATACTTGGTACCTTTAGAAAAACATACCCAGCATCCAAGACTTTTTTTTTCTTTACGTTGGATTTTATTCCAATATTTTTTTTTCTTTTTAATAGACAATTCTAAATCTGTGACTTAAACCTAGAGGTGTGAAAGGAGTTCCAAGCGCAATTAACTCCTTATTCTTCTCTTTTTTTGCCTATAAACTGTTTCATCGAAAGTCTACTCATTCATGAAAATAATATCAGTAGTAGTAATAATATCTTCAGATGACATCCCCAATACCACGCAGCCAATTTATAAGCAAAGCAGCACGTCATGCCTACAGGATATTTTCAGCATGTTTTAATTTATTTTAGATGTAATTTCCCACAAATATTTCCATATAACATATTCGAAGTCAAAACTTCCAACAAAAGGATGCGAGTACCCTGTAGAGCTTTCGGAGGTCTCAAAACTAACAAAAATCAACAAAAGGAGGCCTGCGATTACTCTTGTAGAGCTTTCGGAGGTCCTCAAACTTCCAACAAAACGATGTGATTACCCAGTAGAGCTTTCGGAGGTCCTCAAACTTCCAACAAAACGATGCGATTACCCAGTAGAGCTTTCGGAGGTCCTCAAACTTCCAACAAAAGGATGCGATTACCCTGTAGAGCTTTCGGAGGTCCTCAAACTTCCAACAAAACGATGCGATTACCCAGTAGAGCTTTCGGAGGTCCTCAAACTTCCAACAAAAGGATGCGATTACCCTGTAGAGCTTTCGGAGGTCAAACTTCCAACACGATGCTACAGTAGAGCTTTCGGAGGTCCTCAAACTTCCAACAAAAGAGCGACATGCGGAAATTACTTGTAGAGCTTTCGGAGCTCCTCAAACTTCCAACAAAATGATGCGATTACCCTGTAGAGCTTTCGGAGGTCCTCAAACTTTACTCGAGAGGAGGTCCTCAAACTTCCAACAAAAAGACGTGCGATTACTAGTAGAGCTTTCGGAGGTCCTCAAAACTTCAACAAAAAGGATGCGATTACCCTGTAGAGCTCGGAGATCCTAAACTTCCAACAAAATGATGCGATTACCCAGTAGAGCTTTCGGAGGTCCTCAAACTTCCAACAAAAGGATGCGATTACCCTGTAGAGCTTTCGGAGGTTCTCGTGTGCCAAGCACACGAGAACATGTGAAAGGGAAATTCAGCGCCGTGGATGCGAGATCGAAATCGCCCCACTTTCGGATTTTGACTCTTCTTGCATAATGACAATTCAAAGCAGATAATCACTGCTTGGGTTCACCCTATGCCTTTAGAAATGGCGAGAATGAATATTATACTAGGTTACTCTCTTAGATTGTATGAAGTCCTTAACCTGTATAACCAACATTTTATTCTTAAAAACATAAATATATATATTTAAGTGTTAACAACAGATTCTGAACGCATTAAAAATTGTATTCAGAGTAGTAATAAAAATAAATTCTGGACGCAAATGCAACTTGTATAAACCCGTAAAATATCCAATTACGCGGTTGAAGGTAATTTTCTTATTAGCTTTTTATAGCAAAATCGTCGCCTTCATCGGATTTTCTCCAAGTGAGAGATGAGTAAGAAATGAGTGAGATACCCTTCCGGGTAGATAAATTATGCTAATGAACAATTTACTCTGAAAAACACTTGTAAAAGATCTTATTAACCTGACAACTCAACAAAGTCCACGTCGCACAACATAGCCATGTCATTCTTTTCTTAATAATAGCAATAACTCAAGATAAATACAGAAATCCCGTAGCTGGAGGAACTTAGCTCATGCCAAGCTCATGTCACAGCGAGATTCACAGGATTGTCGAAAAACCAGATGAATCCCGAGAAAGAAAAGAAAAGAGAGAGAAAAAAAAAACGATTGGGTTAAGAAACAATTTAAGGCTTAAGGGGCGCAAGACCCCATAAAGGTATATCCTTTACATTCTGAAGTTTCAACTCACATTTTCCATCAAGTTATGATATACACAATACCCAGACAAAGAGGTCGCAATTTGAAACATAAGGACATAAACATCCTCCTCCCCAACTCCCCCAACAGAGACAAATAAAAGGAGCCAGGTCTTGCACAATGGAATCTAATATGGTGAAGTCAACTTGAAGATCTCTTCTCTCTCTCTCTCTCTCTCTCTCTCTGTGTGTGTGTGTGTGTGTGTGTGTGTAACACGTGATTTGTTCCACCCGAGAGCACCTTACAAAATTGAACCTAATACATAGAGAAATCACCTTAAATGGTATTCTCTCTCTCTCTCTCTCTCTCTCTCTCTCTCTCTCTCTCTCTCTCTCTCTCTCTCTCTCTCTCTCTCTCTCTCAACCAATTTCGACCATTTCTTCAATGTTTCCCGATATCAGGAACCTTCAAATATGACCGAGTTTAAAAGCCGGAAACGAGTCAGTTTTCGATAACGACTTTGCAAATCTAATTGGCCACCAAAGAGACGAACAGCAAGTCCTAATTTCCTGGTCCCTTGTCCCCAATCTCTCTCTCTCTCTCTCTCTCTCTCTCTCTCTCTCTCTCTCTCTCTCACGGACACACTGGGAACAAAATATGGCGTATAATAGTTATCATTAAAATTACAGCAGTCATCTTCAAGGTAAAATTGCTTACTTGTGGCTATTGGTATATAAATGTAACGGTGATGGAACTGTATATAATACAGCGATGGTAAATTGAACTGTATATATACAGCGATGGTAAATTGAACTGTATATATAACAGAAACAGCGGTGATGGTAAACTGAACTTTATACGATGAATACAATAGTGATGATAAAATGAACTATATATAATAAACACTGTGGTACTGGTAAACTGAATGTAAATAAGAAATACGTAGTGATGATAAACTGAATAACAATAAATGTTGAATGGGAGGATTAACTGAATACAATATATGGTGATGATGATAAAATAATACAATAAACGGTGGTGATAATAAACTGAATACAATAAACGGCGATGATGATAAACTGAATAAAATAAATGGTGATGATGATAACTAAATACAATATAAGGTGGTGATGATAAACTGGATACAATAATGTTGATGATGATGCTAAACTGAATACAATATATGGTGAAGATGATGATAAGCTGAATGCAATAAATGGTGATGATGATGATAAACTGAATACAATAAATGGTGATGCTGATGATAAACTGAATACAATAATGGTGGTGGTGATGATAAACTGAATACAATAAATGGTGATGATGATGATAAACTGAATACAATAAATGGTGATTATGATGATAAACTGAATACAATAAATGGTGATGATGATGATAAACTGAATACAATAAATGGTGATGATGATAAACTGAATACAATAAATGGTGACGGTGATGATAAACTGAATACAATAAATGGTGATGATGATGATAAACTGAATACAATAAATGGGGATGATGATAAACTGAATACAATTTATGGTGGTGATGATGATAAACTCTGTACAATCTATAGTGGTGGTGATAATATGCAGAATAAAATAAATGGTGATGATGATGATAGACTGAATACAATAAATGGTGAAAGTGATAAACTGAATACAATAAATGTTGATAATAATACACTGAATACAATAAATGATGGTGATAAACTGAATCCAATATATGGTGATGATGATATACTGAATACAATATATGGAGATGATGATAAACTTAACTGCATATAATAAACGCAGTGGAGACAATCAACAGAATTGTCCATAAATACAGAGGTGACGATAAACTCAACTTCAGGTAATAAATACAATGGTGTTAAAATAAAACTGTATTTAAAGAATTTTCAGGCAGGTAAAAGCAAAGTCTCGGAGAGAGAAAAAAAAAAAAAAAAAAAAAAAAAAAACAAAAAAAAAAAAAAAAAAAAAAAATTCTCTCAAGAGCGCCAAGAGTCAATCCGGAGGCAAATCTTGACACGTTTAACACGTCCGGGGCCTTTCCCACGGCCGATGCGAACGAACAGGGTGGCTGCTGAAGCATCTCCCGAGTGTGTTTGAAATCAATACACTTGGTCACGTGAAAACTGCTTCATTAGTCCCTTCTCTACAGATCTATACCCGCTCACAACACACACACACACACACAAAACACAAATACACACACACCTCACTGACACAATAGCTGGCCCGCCTAGGTGGTTGAACAAATTCAAAGAACAGCAAATAATCACAAATATGCCAGAGACTGCGTTCTCTGCTGGCGTGATGCACTTCCCTTTTTGGCTCTTTGAAAACTGGTAAGGTTTGAGCGTTTTGGCTAAAGGCTATATATAAAAAAGAACATTAAAATTTCGGACCTATATGAGGTTATTCAGCGCTGAAACGGAAACAGTAGTAGTAGAAAGGTCTGGAAGGTGTTATCAGGAGGAACACCTCAAAGCAGTTGCACTATGAAACAATTGTTAGGAGAGGGTGGACAGCAAGACGAAAGAGAATATGAACGGAGATGCAGTAAAAAGAACGAAAGGGTTTGCAACTAGGGGCCGAAGGGACGCTGCAAAGACCCTTAAGTAATGCTTTTAGGTTGGTTATAATATATAGCAGGTAGGTCTGCTCCACTTATCGATACCGCAAACTTCTTCCCTTCTCAGAACTTATTAAGGCCACGAGCTCTATTCTATCTCACCTTGGCTGGATGGAATAATAATCCACCCCCGTACCAATGAGGATATAGTATTTCTTTCGGCAAATTATCTTATTCAAAAATAAATTATATGTTTATTTTTAAACAATTCTCATCATTGCTCAAGAAATTATCAATGCAATAATTACCGAATTAATTTTACGGTTTATATATTTCATCATTCGCTTTGTCACGTTCATTTATTTGTTTTATTTTCTTCAAACGTACCTAGAAACACACATATAACAAAATCAACCAGCCACCCCCAAAAAAAAAAAAAATCCCTTGAACGAATGACACACACAAAAAACTATTTGCATGACGGAGTCGCTCTTTTCTTCGAAACCACTCTTGCATAAAAAGAAGAAATACCAGGTGAAAAAAAATAAACAAATGAAAAAATAAAACAGCATCCGCGATGCAGCAAAGCCAGAAACTGGACTAACCAACCGAGCTGCCGGTTCTCATGGAAACTGGTTTAATGACATTCAAAACAATCTTTGTGTCCCGATCCAATCGCGAGCTCAGGGGGACGTGTACTACAATCACAAAAATCTTAACACTGACCACAACGCTTCAGACACGACAATCCTCGGGTAAAGTTCGGGAATGTAATGAGATCTCTTCGTTCTTTTGAGTATTTAACAGATATCTACGTTCTTTTAAGTATTTGTGAGATATCATCGTTCTTATTTATATCCTCGTTCTTTTAAGTATTTAAGAGATGTATTCGTTCTTTTAAGAATGTAATGAGATATCTTCGTTCTTTTAAGCATTAATTTTTTTAGACATCTTCGTTCTTTTATGTATTTGTGAGATATCTTCGTTCTTTCAAGTATTTGTAAGATATCATCGTTCTTATTTATGAGATATCTTCGTTCTTTTAAGTATAAGTATTTGTAAGATATCATCGTTCTTATTTATGAGATATCTTCGTTCTTTCAAGTATTTATGAGTTATATTCATTCTTTTAAGAATGCAATGAGATATCTTCGTTCTTTTAAGTATTTATGAGTTATACTCATTCTTTTAAGAATGCAATGAGATATCTTCGTTCTTTTAACTATTTATGATACGTAGCATATCCTTCAGAGTGCGATTGATTGATTTGCGTCTATTAAAACTAACGTCATAATTCCTCTAGACGTAAATATAAGACCATTAGTTAACATGTCTTCAACATAAATGTTTCCTAACGATACACTACATTCTATAAATGTTGTATTCATGAACAGATAAAACACTTCCCACGTTCAGGTTATCAAGGTGCTTCTGTAACTAAAATAAAAAAAACTTGTTTCATTGCCGTAAAAATGCATGTTAAAACCAGATACGAGAACAGTGCCCTAAATTTATAATACCTACCTGAGAGAGAGAGAGAAGAGAGAGAGAGAGAGAGAGAGAGAGAGAGAGAGAGAGAGAGAGAGAATATCCAGTCCAAACCACCACCACCAACCTAATTGCCCAACCTCACTAAACCTCCCACCAGAAGAGATAAGAAAAATGAGACGAAAGACAGAGTCATAAAGTGGTATTGTTGTGTGGCCCTGCAACATCATAAAAGCGAATCGCGGTTTTTTTGGCACAAAATAAAAAAAATAAATAAAAAAATACATATAAAACAAGTTCAAAAGTTTGCAGCTCGCTCTTCCAGATCACGAGAGAAAAAAAAAATAGCAAGAGAACCGAATGACAGTAAAAGGGCAAAAGCAATTAAAAGAAGAACAGCCTTTTGTGAATTTACGATAACGACTAGAGAGAGAGAGAGAGAGAGAGAGAGAGATATACCAACAATTCTTTTGAGACCAATATTAACCATTCATCTTTTTGCACAAAGTGAACTATTCTTCCGTTGGTGTCGCTCGTTTCATCTGACAACAATAAGAAAAATATTATTTTTTCTTTGGACAACGAGAAAAAACTTTTTGACAACAATGAAAAGGCTCTCTCTCTCTCTCTCTCTCTCTCTCTCTCTCTCTCTCTCTCTCTCTCTCTCTCTCTCGACATCGATATCAAATATCCTTTTGTCATCATACCCCAAGAATCTCATATATATCGTATTTCAGAGACCAATACCAGATATTGTTTAGGTATACGAATGTGGTATCAGAAATTTAGGAATACAAATGTGATACCAGACGTTATTTAGGGAAACAAATGTGATACCAGACATTATTTAGGAAAACAAATGTGATACCAGACGTTATTTAGGAATACAAATGTGATACCAGACATTATTTACGAAAACAAAAGTGATACCAGACATTATTTAGGAAAACAAATGTGATATCAGATATTATTTAGGAAAACAAATGTGATACCAGACATTACTTAGGAAAACAAATGTGATATCAGACATTATTTAGGAATACAAAAGTGTTATCAGAAATTATTTAGGAATACAAATGTGATACCAGACATTATTTAGGAAAACAAATATGATATCAGACATTATTTAGGAATACAAAATTGATATCAGACATTATTTAGAATACAAATGTGATGTCAGACATTATTTACGAGTACAAAAGTGATAGCAGACTATTTATAGAAATACAAATGTGATATCATATATTACTTAAGATACACAAATGTGATTTCAGACATTAAGAACAAAATTGTGACACCAGATATTACTCAGGAACACATAATTGATAGCAGATATTTAGAAATGCACAAATGTGATATCATATATTATTTAAGATAGCCAAATGTTAACAACAGATATTATTTAGGAATACAATATGTGATATCCGAAATTATTTAAGAATACAAATGTGATATCAGATATTATTTAAGATAGACAAATGTGACATCAGATATTATTTAGGAATAGAATATGTGATATCAGATATTATTTAGGACCACGAATGTAAATAAAACTCGACTTCGAAGACCAAACCTAACGCTTTTTCCTTTGCCGATCTGGCCTCGTCTGTCGAAATGGGAGAGTTACATTATCTGACGGCTGGGTTGGTTGGAGGAGGAGGAGGAGGAGGAGGAGGAGGAGGAGGAGGAGGAGGAGGGAAAAATCCTCCTGCTCCCTAATCCTATTACACCTGCTGTTAAAACTTTTGAGTCCCTTTCTATATGGACCTTCCCAAGCCTCTGGTTTTATTAGATTCTTGTTATGGAAGTTTCTACCTCCAATGACCTTCCGACATCCCCAGAGATATTTGTATTAGTAGCAGTTTTAAGCGGGGGACGAGACGGGAGCGGATTCCATAATATTACAACCGTAACTTCCAATTCGTGGTTTTGTTGTTCCTGTTCATAATCATCTTTCTGCGTTATTCGAAATTTGATAACCTGATCGTCCTTGATTTAATAAGGATATAGTTTCCGAAATGGTATGTCACACAACGTGACCATGACGAGGAAATGAAACTTCAAATTTTCGGTGGAAATTATAAAAAGAATTATTTTTAATCATCATTATGAAGACTCGAGTCAAGTTCCGCTGTAACCGGATGTGATTTTCATTAGGCCACTTCTTAAAATGTTGTATTTTAAAGACAAATTGTAAACAATCAATAAAAAAAACTAACAGATTTTTCATACATTTATTATTAGATTTATAACGAAATATATTTATACCGAAAAATAGTAACTATAAAAAAGAATTTTTTTCATACATTTACTTTTACATTTATAACGAAAAAGTGTAAACAATAAAAAAAACTAACGTAGATTTTTCATACATTTACTTTTACATTTATAACGGAAAAGTGTAAATAATAAAAAAAAAACCCTATCGTAGATTTTTCATACATTTACTGTTATATTTATAACAAAAACGTGTAAACATTAAGAAACTTGTCTATTTTTCATACATTTACTGTTAAATTTATAATGAAAAGGTGAAAACATTAAAAAAAAAACTTATATTTGTGCAATGACCAAATATTCGTTACAGTTGGCCAGTCAGCGTCAAATAAACATTATTACACAAATATCCAATCAGTGTATAGTTCAATCGGCATTCGCTTTAACACTTTTTATTTCTTTAATATTCAATATCAAAAAGAATGCTCACATATTTTTTATCTTCTCAGGAAATTTTTATCGTATAAAAATAATCGAAGAACAAGAACACAAAAAGGACACCGACTTCCACAGACCATCACAAAAAGAGAATAGTAGTAAAACTGTGGAGTTAATAAAGGTGAATTTTGGTAACTCCAGCATCTTCTTCCGCGACTCGAGTAACATCTCCCAATTTAGAGATATATCTCGAGAAAAATAATACAAAACATTTGCATCACTAATAGTAAACCGTTATCTACAAGCTGACTTGCTTTCCCAGCTTAGTCCCAATGCAAAATATCTAACTAAATAACTAAATTTTTCCAATTTACCTTACAACCGCGGAATGTTTGAAACCGGTTCGAAACTGAAATCCTTCAGCTCGAAACTGAAATCCTTCAGCAATGTGAGCATTAATCCTTGAAATAATACACCGATAACGATGCCTTACAATCGTACACAGCTAACTGGTCGTTCTAACTTTAGTGCAAATAAATAGCAAGGGTCGAGACTCCTCCAGTTCCAAGCATTTCCAAAAGTCGAATTCTTCTCCTTCTTCCACTTTTAGATCCGAGTTAGAAATGGCAAAACTATCAAACTGAATCACAATAGCGTCTTATTCTCCTTATTCGTTATACATGCCATTCAAGACAACAAGGTAAAACTGCCTTTAATATGTGGCTACAAATCAAATGAGAGAGAGAGAGAGAGAGAGAGAGAGAGAGAGAGAGAGAGAGAGAGAGAGAGAGAGAGAGCCTTTAATCTCTGGCTACAAAAATGTAAGCTTCAATTCTTGACAAACGAGAGAGAGAGAGAGAGAGAGAGAGAGAGAGAGAGAGAGAGAGAGAGAGAGAGAGAGAGAGAGCCTTTAATCTGTGGCTACAAAAATACAAGCTTCATGACTTCTTGACACGAGAGAGAGAGAGAGAGAGAGAGAGAGAGAGAGAGATTCTGTCTCACGGCACCCTGTAAAATGGCCAAAATAGCCGAGGAAAAAAAAAAAAAAAAAGTTCCGAGTGAATGAGGGGAGTGAGAAATATCAGAGATGGAAGTCGGGGTAATTCACACCCGAACTTGAGCGCGCACGCCCTTACCCCTCTCGCTCTCTCTCTCTCCTCTCACATCCGCCCACCTGGCCAACACATGCCACTCACTCCCCCACTAAAGAGGAACGCTGGTACTTCAAACTAGAACGCCCCAGCAACGCTGCCGCAGAAATTTTAAAGGAACGACCTGGATGAACTCGACGCTCCTCTGGCGGTGTATCTGCTTTTCGCAAAGAGAACTATACTCTGTTTTTTTTTCATCTGTCCATCCGCCTGTGGTGGTCGCGCATGGTAACACTGCGTCCCGGGCTTTAAATGGTTACGCTATGTGTAAGTTTTAGGTCAATAAAAGGATATCTGGGTGTACATTTGCAACTGAAAAGTGTTTTGATAATTTACTGTATGCTAATTAACACCGTTAATATTCGAAATAGGATATTATTTAAAGCCCGGGATGCAGTGTTACCATGTGCAAACACCACACGCGGATGGACAGATGGAAAAAAAACAGAGTATAGACACCTCGATCGGTACACTCTGGTCACGCACTCTAGCGGTCTTGGATGGTATTTCACTCGCTTTCACACCCGAGACACGCACGAGGTCTTTGCCGACGCTCACGTCGAATTTGCGTCCGACATCAAAAGCATAGCAAAACACACTTCTCTGGAACATCAGCAAGGGAGATCTTTTGGGACAAAGGTGATGTCAACAGTCCTCTCCTAGAATGGGATTTTGTATCACATGCATTTTTTTTTTTTTTTTTTTTTTTTTTTTGGGGGGGGGTGTTAGGGGCAGTTTGCCCCCACAC
>NC_087201.1:156250872-156318372 GCF_015104395.2 Macrobrachium nipponense | reverse complement strand
ACTGTAAAGAAAGCTTAAAATTATTAAGCCCCACCAAAATGAGATGTAGATATAATATTTTCTTGCCATGTCATGTACTGCAAATGATGAGTAATACATTTCCTGGAGAACGTTCTTCACAAACGTGAAAATTCACTCACATCTCTTGGAATACATTTAAGGATGAGTTGAGGGAACACAAAAGGTGAATCCCGGAGCGTAACAGTAAACACGACGGGAAGGATGCACATCAGCTCGTCTTGATATTTCCAGGCACGCAGGCAAGCGCGCATGCATGCACACACGCACAAACACACTTACACTTCAAAGACAGTTGGAAAAGTTGAAAGCCGAAGGCAAAATAAAAAAAATATGACTATTGGCTCTTAGGCGCGGAGAAAAAAAAAAAAAAAAAAAAAGCACGGGGGCGCGCACACACGCCAACTTCAAAGACATTCGGGAAAGCAAAGTTTTGGTCAAAGTAAAAATCCCACCCTTGGTTCTTAGGTTTGGAATAAATATATTATATATATATATATATATATATATATATATATATATATATATATATATATATACTATATATATATATATAGTAATTAAAAACCGCAGATAACATTTTCAATGAAGACTAAGAAAGTTGATAACTGGAAAGTAACATACTGCATAAGATGACTCACGTCGTCTTATGGAACTTCTGCTATTCCACTTTATCTTAATTGCTAAAAAAAAGTAAAAATCCAGGTAAATAAGTTAACCTATACATCCACATAACCCTTAAGAGGTACCAGGTTCTTAAAAAACTTTGAAAACTATTGGTCTGTGTAAAAAAAGTTAAGAGACAAAATCTCGCTTTTTTCTCAGTAGTTGAAAACAACAGATTCGTTAAAATTTATTTATGACTTTAACGACTTACACATAATGTTCATCAGGGTCTTCAAACTCGTTACTCGATGACGTGCTTTAATTTAAAGGCTTCTAAAATAATTATCAGGTAATATGCTCCACCTTTTACCTTACAGTGCACCAGGCTTCAAGAGACGTAACAATAACAATTAAAAAAAAAATACACTTAAAAGAATTCACACATGAACATCAAAACAACAAATAGTGGTAACAATTCACGACTGAAAATAATACCTCAAAGAATTCACAACTGAACATCAAACAACAAATAGAAGTAACAAGTCACGACTGAAAAAAAAAAAAAAAAAAAAAAAAAAAACTCGCAATAACTAACAAAAAAAAAAAAAAAAAAAAAAAAAAAAAAAAAAATGAACAAAAAAATCGGTTCCAACTACTGGTCGCCTTTGATCGTTCCTCAAAATGAATGACATTCAGGTATAATTTCAGGCAAACAACTCAAAAATGATTTTATGGCCACAGCTCTGCGGATTAACCAAAACTACTGGCAAAAAAATAAATAAAAGACATGAAAATAGATGGTGCTTCCGCAGCAATTTGGTACTGGAAAATGAAAACGATCGTGTTCATCAATGCCTTGCCTTTAAGCATTCCCCGCTTACAGCTAAATTTGGGAAAAGGATTTAACGGCCTCCACCCTGTACAATTGTAAAATATTTAACACTATGGATATGATCCATTCATTCACCAAAAAAAGAGAACAATATTTAAATTGCAAAATTCTTCCTATGATGAAATAAGTTGCAATAGGCATCACGGAAAATGTACAACACTGCAGCTGGGTACAGTATTCTACATACATACATACAAACATAAAAAGCAGTACAAAAGACGGGTTGTCTGACCAATTTTAACAAACTGCCATCACACACGAGAGAGAGAGAGAGAGAGAGAGAGAGAGAGAGAGAGAGAGAGAGAGAGAGAGAGAGAGAGAGAGAGAGAGAGCCGAGTCAAGGCAGACTAGTATCGGTCACTCACGAAACAAGCATGACTCATCTGCAACTCATACAAGAGTAACACAACCTCTCCAACAAACCTTCACAAACACTCACACACAACAGAGAGAGAGAGAGAGAGAGAGAGAGAGAGAGAGGAAATACCAATGCATACCACGTTAACTATTTCACATGACAACTAACCTTTCCATTCGTATGCCACGAATAAAATATCAAGGAAGATAAATTTAGAGAGGTGATAGTTACTCAGGATTTTTATCAGGCAACGGAGAGGAAAAGAGCCTCCAACACATACTAATGAGCAGCTGATTGAAATACAAAATATGCTACAGCAATTTCCAACGTCTTCCGGCATTTATCGCACCCAAGGTCATCCCCAAACTATATCCTAACTAAATTTATTCTAGTATAGTGTGGAGCCTGTTTCTCCTTAAAAAAAATTAAATAAAAAAGAATAGAGAGAGAGAGAGAGAGAGAGAGAGAGAGAGAGGAGAGAGATGAGAGAGAGAGAGAGAGGAGAGAGGACGAGAAGAGAGAGAGAGAGAGAGAGAGAGAGAGAGAGAGAGAATATTCTTTGTCATAAATACGGAAAATATATTCTTTATGTCATACATACTGAGAATATATTCATGTTATAAATACGGAGAAAATAATATTCAATATGTCGTAAATACGGAGAATACAATATACTTTCTATCATAAATACGGAGAATATAATATTCTTTATATTAAAAATACCGAAATACAATATTCCTTGACATAAATAAGAATAAAATCATCTTTATGTTATAAATACGGAGAATATTATATATTCTTGTATGGTGTTTTTACGTTGCATGGAACCAAGTGGTAATTCAGCAACGCTGGATTGGACTGTAATACAGAATTTCGGCCGAGGACCAAGCGCTGGGACATATGTGGCCATTCAGCTCTGCATATTATTCTAATGCTGAAATACACGATTTAAAAAAGTAAACATTCACACGATAATACACACATATACCAACAGAGATCATTATAATAACACACACAAAATTTGAACGGTGGACATTGCACGCACTTGCTAGACAGGGCATTCATTCTCTGCCCATCTCCAGAGAGGAGGTTTATCAGAACATCCATCAATCTCGATGCTGACGTGCAAGTCTGCGAGATGTACCCGAGTGGGGGTCGGCAAGGACCTGCCACAGGGCTGTCCTGCATATCAATGAGAGAGAGAGAGAGAGAGAGAGAGAGAGAGAGAGAGAGAGAGAGAGAGAGAGAGAGATTTTCAATCCAGCCGTGCCATCCTCCCAAATTAAAAATCAAAACATAAACCTAAATAGGTTCACAGAAAACAAAACAATAAATAAAATAAATAAATAACCGCACATGCCCTCAAAGAGATGAATATCATTCATTCTGCCCACCCGCATGCCCATTACAAATCAATTTCTTCCCCCGTGATTCACCGTGATGCAATCGTATCCGTAAATGTTGAGACACGTGTGTGTGTTTGTGTGTGTGTGTGTGTGTTTTCCACCGTCAGTTCCTGACCTGTTAATCCACTGTTTGACGGGTTTTATCGATAAAGAGAGAGAGAGAGAGATTATATTGAAGATTCTGGCATGCCTGACCCCGAGTTAAATATATCGTCTTTTAAGAAAGTGTTTTTTCTTAAAATAGAAAATAAAAATTGCGTTAAAAACTTACGAAATCAACGTAAAATAATATGCCTCATTTCAAAATAGGAACTTTTACTTATTTCTTCGAAAAGAACTACAAATATTAAAATGAATCATATATACACAAGAGAGAGAGAGAGAGAGAGAGAGAGAGAGAGAGAGAGAGAGAGAACGAGAGAGAGAGAGGAGAGAAGAGCGAGAGAGAGAGAGAGAGAGAGAGAGAGAGAGAGAGAATTAAGACCAGGAGGTTGAGTGCCAATGAAATAATAATAATAATAATAATAATAATAATAATAATAATAATAATAATAGTAGCAGAACTGATGGGGAGGGGGGTTCGAACACCAAACACCACCAGCACAACCAACCCAACAGAAACCAAAACAGCAACCTCCTTGGAAAAGGCGCCTGGAAAAGCAAATCATGGTGATGAGATCTGACTTGAGTAAACTTGAAAGAGATGGCAGAAAAAAGGCTAAGAAGCAAGAAAACAAGGGAGGAACTCAACGAGAAATACAAAGTACAAGAGAGGGGACTAAACAACACAATAGAAGATGTAAAACAGAGGCTTAAGGCCAAAGCACAAAAGATTCAACGGTACATGAACAGGAATAAGGGATACCAACAGAACAAACTATTCGGAACCAACCAGAAAAGACTATACAGCCAACCAATAAGAGGGAAGACAACCACCCAGAAATTGCTGAAGCCGAACCAAGTAAGAGACTCTGGGAAACATATGGAGCAATCCGGTATCACACAACAAACATGCAACATGGCTCCAGGAAGTCAAGAAGAAGAAACAGGGAGAATAAAACAAAGATTCACAGAGATCACGACAGACACAGTCAGACACCAACTAAAGAAAATGCCAAACTGGAAGACCCCAGGTCACGATGAAGTCCATGGATACTGGCTCAAAAACCTTCAAGGCCCTACACCCACGAATAGCAGAACAACTCAGCATTGTATCTCAAATCACCAAGCACCCAAATGGATGACCACAGGAAGAACATCCTTAGTACAAAAAGACAAGAGTAAGGGAAATATAGCCAGTAACTACAGGCCTATCACCTGCCTACCAATAATGTGGAAGTTACTAACAGGTATCATCAGTGAAAGGCTATACAACTACCTAGAGGAGACAAACACCATCCCCCACCAACAGAAAGGCTGCAGAAGGAAGTGTAGGGGCACAAAAGACCAGCTCCTGATAGACAAAATGGTAATGAAGAACAGTAGGAGAAGGAAAACCAACCTAAGCATGGCATGGATAGACTATAAGAAAGCCTTCGACATGATACCACACACATGGCTAATAGAATGCCTGAAAATATATGGGGCGAGGAGGAAACACCATCAGCCTTCCTCAAAAATACAATGCGCAACTGGAATACAATACTTACAAGCTCTGGAATAAGACTAACAGAGGTTTAATATCAGGAGAGGGAGGGTCTTCCAGGCGACTCACTGTCCCCACTACTCTTCGTAGTAGCCATGATTCCCATGACAAAAGTACTACAGAAGATGGATGCCGGTACCAACTCAAGAAAAGAGGCAACAGAATCAACCATCTGATGTTCATGGACGACATCAAGCTGTATGGTAAGAGCATCAAGGAAATAGATACCCTAATCCAGACTGTAAGGATTGTATCTGGGGACATCAGGATGGAGTTTGGAATAGAAAAAATGCGCCTTAGTCAACATACAAAAAAGGCAAAGTAACGAGAACTGAAGGGATAAAGCTACCAGATGGGAGCAACATCAAACACATAGATGAGACAGGATACAAATACCTGGGAATATTGGAAGGAGGGGATATAAAACACCAAGAGATGAAGGACACGATCAGGAAAGAATATATGCAGAGACTCAAGGCGATACTCAAGTCAAACTCAAGGGTGGAGGAAATATGATAAAAGCCATAAACACATGGGCGTCAGTTGCAGTAATCAGATACAGCGCAGGAATAGTGGAATGGACGAAGGCAGAACTCCGCAGCATAGATCAGAAAACCAGGAAACATATGACAATACACAAAGCACTACACCCAAAGAGCAAATACGGACAGACTATACATAACACGAAAGGAAGGAGGGAGAGGACTACTAAGTATAGAGGACTGCGTCAACATCGAAAACAGAGCACTGGGGCAATATCTGAAAACGGAGTGAAGATGAGTGGCTCAAGAGTGCATGGGAAGAAGGACTAATAAAAGTAGACGAAGACCAGAAATATACAGAGACAGGAGAAAGACAGACAGAACAGAGGACTGGCACAAACAAACCAATGCACGGACAATACATGAGACAGACTAAAGAACTAGCCAGCGATGACAATTGGCAATGGCTACAGAGGGGAGAGCTAAAGAAGGAAACTGAAGGAATGATAACAGCGGCACAAGATCAGCCCTAAGAACCAGATATGTCCAAAGAACGATAGACGGAAATAACATCTCTCCCATATGTAGGAAGTGCATTATGAAAAATGAAACCATAAACCACATAGCAAGCGAATGCCCGGCACTTGCACAGAACCAGTACAAAAAAGAGGCATGATCAGTGGCAAAAAAGCCCTCCACTGGAGCCTGTGCAAGAAACATCAGCTACCTGCAGTAATAAGTGGTACGAGCACCAACCTGAAGGAGCGATAGAAAACGATCAGGCAAAGATCCTCTGGGACTATGGTATCAGAAACGGATAGGGTGATACGTGCAAACAGACCAGACGTGACGTTGATTAACAAAGTCAAGAAGAAAGTATCACTCATTGATGTCGCAATACCATGGGGACACCAGAGTTGAAAGAGGAAAAGAGAGGGAAAAAATGGATAAGTATCAAGATCTGAAAATAGAAATAAGAAGGATATGGGATATGCCAGTGGAAATCGTACCCATAATCATAGGAGCACTAGGCACGATCCCAAGATCCCTGAAAGGAATCTAGAAAAAAACTAGAGGCTGAAGTAGCTCAGGACTAATGCAGAAGAGTGTGATCCTAGAGAAAAAACGGCACACAGTAAGAAAAAAAAAAAAAAAAAAAAAAAAAAAAAAAAAATGAATGAAAAAAAAAAAAAAAAAAAAAAAAAAAAAAAACTAATAATAATAATAATAATAATAAAAGGAATGAATAATAATAAGAAGAAGAAGAAGAAGAAGAAGAAGAAGAAGAAGAAGAAGAAGAAATAAATTAGCATTTAATTCCCAGCTCTTCTTTCCCAGTCTGCACTTATTCGCATAACTTCTTTGATGAATGAAATGGACGGGAATTAAGACTGTGAAAAATTCCATCTTGTTCTAATGAATGCAAATCGCTCTATCATCACCGCAAAAGACAGAGCGAGCGGCTGCAGAGCATTACAGCTATGTAAGACGGGAATTAGCATGAAATTGCCACCTGGGGAATCTAGTAAAAAAAAAAAAAAAGAGAGAGAGAGAGAGAGGAGACGAGAGAGAGAGAGAGAGAGAGAGAGCAGAGGATTAGAGAGAGATGAGAGAGAGAGAAATTGCCACCTGGGGAATCTAGAGAGAGAGAGAGAGAGAAAAATACCCTTTATTTCCATTTTACATTGGTTCTCTACAAATATGAAAACACGACCTGGGGAAGAGAGAGAGAGAGAGAGAGAGAGAGAGAGAGAGAGAGAGAGAGAGAGAGAGAGAGAGAGAGTAATCTTTATTGCCCTTTTACTTTAAGTTCTCTACAAATATGAAAATGCGACCTGGGGAATCAAGAGAGAGAGAGAGAGAGAGAGAGAGAGAGACGAGAGTAGAGACCGCGAGAGAGAGAGAGGAGAGAGAATAATTTTTTATTTTTTTTTGGGGGGGCCTTCGTTTTACATTGGTCTTTCTTTAAACATGAAATTGCACCTGGGGAAGAGATAGAGAAAGAGAATAATCTTTAATGCCATTTTACATTGGGCTTTCTACAAACATGAAATTGCCACCGAGAGAGAGAGAGAGAGAGAGAGAGAGAGAGAGAGAGAGAGAGAGAGAGAGAGAGAGAGAGTAGATTAATGGCAGTTACCTTAGCGTTTACAATATATTCTTTAAAATAATAATCTTCAATATCCCCTCCAATAACAACATACAAGGTCGTTTAGAAGGACAAATGGTTAAGCTATCAATTGCCATGTGGAGCCATAATTACGTTCACAAAAGATGGGGATAAATAGGTCATTAATAAGGCCACCGAAAACTGCTCGACTTATAAAGGCTGATGGGACAATAACAAGGCCACATAAACAAGGGAGGAAATCCATGTGCAATTTTTCTTTTAACAGGGAACCTCTGATTAAGCATCTTTCCCTAATTAAAATCAACAATCTCTGATTAGGCATCTTTCCCTAATTAAAATCAACAATGTCTTTTTTTTCTTTATTTCGTGAAAGATCATTTTCTGCTTCTATTATCTATAAATTAAAATGTTCATTAAATGAGAAGGGCGAAATGCCCATTAACACGAACTTTATAACCAGGAAGTTTCGAAATTAATAAGCGATGAGGAGCCCAGAAATATTAGGTCAGGAGATTTTAAAACTGCAAGAGACAAACGCAGTATAGACAAATAATTACCGGTAATAATATGACGCTTTAATACTGCTTTAATATTTAAACAGGCGCTATTATTCAAATAGTTTACCTAAATATAATCGGGAAAACAGAATCCCATAAACTGTGATGCAGTACCTACTAACGGGGACGATTTATTTGAGCGGTAAATTATTCCAAATGTATTAAGAGACTATGTCAAAACAAAATGCATTTAGATGACTACGTTACGACATGAGAATACGGCTTCAATCGCAGATTCGAAACGACTTTCAAAATGATGTAGATACTCACTCATCTCATGAAACATAGCATCACCCAAGTCATAATTTACCAAAACTGCAGACCATTTAAAAGTCTACCACATCTCCCATTCATAATGAATCTTGACTGGTGAATCTGAAGGTGACAACTGATAACACAATGTTACGCTGGAACAAAGCCTAAACTGACAATGTTAACCGATACTACAAAAAAAAATCTATATATATATATATTAATAATATATATATAACAATAATAAAATAAAATGAATTCACCAACATCAACCTCCATAAGCACTCAATTTTGATCCACAACATCTACTTGTAACTGCCGGATCCGTACGGATCATGGTCATTTCAGGTCGAGACAATACAAACATCATCATACATTATTAAATCTGTTTATATAATTACTAAATCTGTGATGTGCTTACACAGGATTTAAATTCCATCCGGCACGACCAATGGTAATAAAAATATCCTGATTTCGCTTTCAGATCCGGATCCATTTCAACTAATTTGATATTCGGGTACATTTCGACACTTTTTCGGATCCATTTAGACACTTATAAATCTTCTGGATCCAATTTTTTTATTTTTAACTTTATTTTTCGGGCCACTTTTTTTTTTTTCGGACACTTTTTGCAGATATTTCGGGTCCATTACGAAACTTTTTAAATCTTTCGTATCCATTTAGACACTTATAAATCTTTCGGGTCCATTACCCCCGAAAACTTATAAATCTTTCGTGGGATTCCATTTAGACAAATTTATAAATCATTTATTGGAAATCCATTTGAACACCTTTTTAAATTCGTTTGGGTCCATTTAGACACTTATAAATCTTTCGGCTCCATTTAGACACTTATAAATATTCTGGATTCATTTCGACACTTTTTAAATCTTTCGGATCCATTTAGACACATAAATATTCTGGATTCATTTAGACACTTATAAATCTTCTGGATTCATTTCGACACTTTTTAAATGTTTCGGATCCATTTAGACACATAAATATTCTGGATTCATTAAGACACTTATAAAGCTTCTGGATCCATTTAGACACTTTTTAAATCTTTCGGATCCATTTAGACACTTTTTAAATCTTTTGCATCCATTTAGACACTTTAAATCTCCTGGATCCATTTAGACACTTATAAATCTTCTGGATCCCTTTAGACACTTACAAATCTTTTGGAAAGTCAATCTAATAAAAAATAAATAAATAAATAAACAAACACATGCCGACTTAAACTAAACGCTGACGTCGACAGTGATGATGATAACTACTGACAAAAACATTAAACCCCTAAAAAAAATTAAATAAATATATAAAAACTGATGTAAGCAACTAGGCTTAAAACTATACTCCATATTATTATTAACACTACCATCGCCACAGCTAATGCGTTTTGTTGGTATCAATCAAACTAAGTAAAAAATAAAATTGTGACGTCATTATCTCTTTTATGATCAATACAGAATATGGAAATTAAGCCACAACATGTAGAAGGTCGATTCATTCAAGCGATTACAGTATAGAAGCCACTTAAGCAGGGCCGTGATTTACATCTTAGGGTGTATATAATGATATCTAATCAAAATTATGAACACTTTTGAAGACCCAACGCAATACAATTTTTCAGAGGAATGAATCAAGATAATTTTTTGTTTGCATTAACTTGCGTTATGCTTATTTAAAAATCCTTGCTGATAAACAAACTATCACTAATTCTCAAACACAGATTCTCTCTCTTCTCTCTCTCTCTCTCTCTCTCTCTCTCTCTCTCTTAGAGAAGAGAAGGCAATATATACCTCGACTTTGCTTTGAAGGAGAGAGAGAGAGAGAGAGAGAGAGAGAGAGAGAGAGAGAGAGAGAGAGAGAGAGAGAGCAAAGACTATGAACCTGAGTTATTCAGAACGTACATGAAAAATTAATGAAATATAAATATTGTTTTTTTTTTTTTTTTTTTTTTTTTTTTTTTTAATGCCAGCCGAAGAGCTGTGCGGAAATAGCTATCATAAAAAAACAAAAGTGGAGGAGGAGAGGAGGAGGTTAGGAGGAGGGAGGAGAGAGAGAGAGAGAGAGAGAGAGAATTGAGAGAGAGAGAGAGAGAGAGAGAAAAGGGGACGCCTGCCCAAATTATCACACACAAATGAATATAAATTGAAAGTAAAAAATGCTTCGGCGCAATCAATTCTTCTTTACAGCGCCTAATCAACTCAGGCCACCGACAATAGATCTATCTTCGGTGGTCTCGGTAAAATACTGTATGAGCCGGGCCCATGAAACTTTAACAAAGTCCCGATGGTGGCCTGTCCTTACATCGCTTGATTAGAGCTAACTTTAACCTTAAATAAAATAAAAACTACTAAGGCTAGAGGGCTGCAAATTGGTATGTTTGATGATTGGTGAGTGGATGATCAATACACCAATTTGCAGCCCTCTAGCCTCAGCCTCCTCTCTCTCTCTCTCTCTCTCTCTCTCTCTCTCTCTCTCTCTCTCTCTCACAATCTGCTAATCCCAAGACCGAGGCGTTCAACTGAAGCAGCCTTAACCCTCCGCGAATTTCAGACACAACCCAGAAAAGCAATTTCCAAAAGAAACCTCTCATGAACCCCGGGAACAATGAAGCGACATGGAATATAATACATACTGAAGAGACGTCTTTGAAAAGCAAGTGAAAGGAATTCGTGAAGCGTAAACTCGAGGACAAACTATGACCTGTTTCTCTCTCTCTCTCTCTCTCTCTCTCTCTCTCTCTCTCTCTCTCTCTATTCAAGAGCTGGGGCGGTGCACTGAATCTCCTCCCTACATAACATCTTCGACCACACGTTACACCCCTTTGGATCAAAATACGATCATGTATTCCACAATTTTTTTGGCCTAAACATATAAACAAAGAGAAGAAGAAGAAGAAGCTGCTGCTCCTCCTCCTCCTCCTCCTCCTCGCATGATCTGTCATAAACCATGTGAAGGACCACAAATTATGTGTTCCAAGTATAAATCAATAGCGTATCATGCGTAAGAGATTTTACATAACTATTTACATTCGGCCTGTAATGGTACTGGGGATGTAAACTAATTCCAACAATGCTTTCGCATTTAAAACCTGAAAGGAAGAGACCTCCCAGTTCACCATAAGAGAAGTTTAGAAGCAAAATGACTTTCAAATATACTCTTCACGCTTGACATGATACACAACCCACTTACCATTGTGACTCATTTCGTGTGTGTGTGTGTGTGTGTGTGTGTGTGTGTAAAATCACTTAGAGAAGAGGAGTTAAAACATTATGATAGATGGACGTGTCTCAGAAGAAATACAGCATTTCTGCCTTACGAACACTTGTCTTAGGAGGAGTCGAGAATATTAAGAGTAAATGGAATGGAGATAGATACCTCGAGAAAGAAACCTAGCTTACCGGTCCCATTAGGGAAAGAGAGAGAGAGAGGAGAGAGAGAGAGAGAGAGAGAGAGAGAGAGAGAGAGAGACTCCTTCGATGGGCACGTACGTCCTGTAATACTGTGTGCAACAGGAATATGGTCACTGACGAGGAAAATTGAATATTTAAAAAAAGAAGTAACCATTGAACATCACAATTCACGGCCAGAGTACGGAGGGAAGGTTAGTATCAGGACTGAAAGAATTAGGAGATTGATTAGGTTACAAGGAGTTACAAGGATAAGGATGTCTCAAAGACTTGTTATTCCATCCGTGGAGACATCGTGCGCTCACTTATCTGTAGGAGCAGGTTTTACTGTGCATTCACAGTTTTCCTAATGATTTTGTCTAGCTTTCTTTTAGACTCTTCCACACTGTTGCTGTTTACTACTTCTGGTGGCAGTTTATTCCGTGTCATCTTGTATGTAAAGAAGTTCCCACAATGGGATGTGTTGTATCTATTCAGTTCTAGTTTTCATCCATTATTTCTTGCCTGGTGTTCGTTTAATGTAAATAGGTTACTGTCTACTTTTGTTATGCCGTTCAGTATTTTAAATGTTTCTATTAGTTGTCCTCGCAATCGTAGTGTTTCTAAGCCATACATGTTCAGAGAGAGAGAGAGAGAGAGAGAGAGAGAGAGGACTTCAGATCTCAAAGACTGAGGTTTTGGCCACGTGATGTCAAAAGGAGAGTTGATCAGAAATTCAGTAAATTTGGAGTTAGCAAGAAGAGGACCAGTAGAAAAACAAAAACAAAGGACATGATGAAAGGGTACACCTACACCTGACCCTATGGCCTTACTGATGAAAAGTTTAGATACAGAAAACGCCCCTCTTTTTCCTTCTTATATCTAGGATAATCAATCATAATTTGGTATAGTATATATATCTATATATATACTATAGGATATACTAATATAATATATATATATATAAAACTTCAATTCCAAAGCCAAATTAATTTTCACCTCAAAATCTTGTCTAAATAACTGTCATTTCCCTACCTGAGAGAGAGAGAGAGAGAGAGAGAGAGAGAGAGAGAGAGAAGAGAGAGAGAATGTTGACGAGAAATTTGGCATCTATTGAACAATCATTAAACAAAAAATAAATACCACAGATCTGGGTTGAAACACTCCGGTCGTGGGGAGAAAAACCGTAATGAAATTCACAAAACCAGTAATTAATGATCAAGTATATAAAAAAGAAAAAAATTAATAAGAAAAAATAAGAATCTCGTCGACAAGCTTAGAAAAGGAGGAGGAGGAGGGAAGGGAGAAGTTAATTGGTAAGATCAAAAAGGGGCGCCCTGGCGCTAACTAAGCCTATTCGCAGTCCCCCCCCCCCACCACCCCCCCCCCCCCCCCCCCCCCCCCCCACCCCCCCCACCCCCCCTTTTCCCGACTCCCGCCATCTGACTGCCATCAAGCATCCTAATATCCGAAGAGGGGAGAGAAAAGGTTCTGCTCGTTGAACGAGATCTACCTTGAAGGGAGAAAGGGGGATTTCTTATAACGAGGATTAAGCGAGATGAAGATGATGAACAAAGTAACCGAGAGGATTTCCACTAATTACTACTCACTTTCGAAAATTTACAATTTCATTCGGTCATTTAGGTGCGCTGACACGAGAGAGAGAGAGAGAGAGAGAGAGAGAGAGAGAGAGAGAGAGAGAGAGAGAGATATTGACACTACCCGTAAAAAAAAAAAAAAAAAAAAAAAAAAAAAAAAAAAAAAAAAAACTTATCATCTCTTCTTTCAAAAATGATAACTGAAAAAGGGCCCGCATTCCAAAATCATAAATTGGCTACAAGACGTGTTTAAGTGCCTCCTGCACCACTTTGCTATGCGCGATAATGTGCTAGGGGAAGTAAAAGGGGCACCATAAAGGAGGAGGAGGAGGAGGAGGAAACTGACATAATTAAGAAGGGGGACCAAGATTCGTCGCCCTCTGAAAAGAAAAACAAACAAAAAACGCGAGCGCACACAATATCACGAACGACGACGACTACAGGTAAAACATCTCGGCTCCATAGTAGTAGTACGAATCAACAGTGTTTACCTACACATCACCCGCTTTCGAATACGTGAAACTTCAGCGTCCACTTACTAGTCAAGATGCAAAATACGACTGCAGGATTTCATGATACTACAACACCTGCACCAATTTATGTATTTCATTTGCAATTCAGAAACCCGACACCACTGCGATATACGAGCGCCTCTTCTCGAAGGGTGGGAAAGGAAGGAAGGAATCAACAACCTTCAGGAAAGTCTCACTTACTGAACAAACGCGAAATGATTCGTACATTGTATTTCCTAAAAATAATAAACACGAAATGAATAGGATGTAAAATTAAATTTCCTAAAAGTATATGTAGTTTGCATACCAAAAAAGGTGTTACAGATCTATTCAACGCATTACAAAAAAAAAAACTATTATTATTATTATTATTACTATTATTATACAGAAGATGAACCATAGTCATATAGCACAAGCCCACCATAGGGGCCACTGACTTGAAATTCAGGCTTCCAAAAAATATGGATTTTACTTTATAGTAAGAAAAACAGAAAGATGGAATCGGTCATTACGTCAGAAAAATAAACAAATTAATAAATAAACAGGTCAAAATGTATAATACTATTCTGTCTTAATAAACTGTGAATCAGTCTGTCCCAAGGAGATTAGGTTAAACTAGCAGATATTTGAGATTTGGATGACTCCACTTTCTCTACAACTCCTTACACATTCTCTCTCTCTCTCTCTCTCTCTCTCCAGGAAATGAATCTTTAATGCCAAGAGGACGCATTCTGCGTCATGAAACCACAACACAAGCAACAAAACCTGACGGGTATTCTAATAAGCAGCCACTGACAACATGCAGATATATATATATATATATATATCATATATATATATATATATATATATATATATATATATATATATATATATATATAAACACACATAGGCAGTCCCCGGGTTACAACGGGGGTTTCGTTCTTGAGACGCGGCATAAGCCGATCGTTTTGTAAGCTGATATTGTCCAAAAATCCTAAGAAAACCTACTTTTAATGCTTTAGTGCATTTAAAACTATGTAAACGCATTGTATGCATTTTTCATCAAAAAAACCACCCAAATATTGATTATTTTGGCATTTCTGGTGCATATTCATCTGCAGATCAGCGTTGTAGGCGTCGTAACTCTGGAAAACAGCGTCGTAACCCTGGCAAATAATTTCTGATGAATATAATTGAAAAGCGCCGTAACCTCGGAACGTCGTAAGCCGAGATCGTCGTACCCGGGGGGGACTGCCTGTATATATATATATATATATATATATATATATATATATATATATATATATATATATATATATATATACATATATACTATATACTGCGTACCAAGACTTGGTATAAGCGTACACTCTCTTTAAACTTAACTACATTTGTGCTTCTTGTATTTAGTCTGACCTCATTATCTCGAGCCCAATAAGGTTAAACCCGACGCATAAATACCTGACCCACTGATATAATGAACCCAATCTTAAAGTGCTCCACGTATCTTCTTCTTTACAATTACGAAATTGATTGCGTCTTAGGAATTCCGCAAGATAATTTTACAATTTAATACAATAAACAGTGTTAAGTAAATTTACATGAATGTTCAAGACGAACGTATTCCTTTTGGGTAAATCTCCAAACCAAAGACATACGACAATACAGAAACCATAAAAAAAAAAATACATAAGACAATACACTAAACTATTTTTCTAAAGTGAGACAAGTTTCAATGTATTGCAAGACATCTTTCACATGAAATGGAAATAGTATAATATAAATATTTTTGTTGCACCCGGGTAAAAAGGAAAGGCAGTAGTCAGGAGGGGCACTCGTCCGTAAAACATCTGTCAAAACAAACCAAGAAATGGGCCGTTCACTGAGTGTAAGAAACGCCTGGAAAAGCCAATTAAAAACAGCCACCGCGATTAAGGATTAAGTTGATGAGACAACGAATACACATTTTTTTTTTTCCAGTGACAGTTAACAACCGAAATTCTTTGTAGGTCAATTTATAGACACTACGATAACCCAGGTCCATAAGATACATTAATGTTTTCGCTTTTATACGTAGCGATTTTAAAAGCCAAATATGTATAGAATATACCAGAAAACTACCAAACGTCTCCGTTTGCCAAAAATATTTTTATGTAGATACGAAAAATGTACTTTGCCACTGTCAAACTTTTCCGTTCTCAAAGATTTAAATAACACATAAAAAAAATTACGTGACTTTTTATAATCTAATCTCTTGCTTCAATTTCCGTGTTTTCTTTTTACTATTCCGAAGCACAAACGAATTTTGAATACAAAGGAAAGGTTTTTGTTTCGTTTACATTCAACGTCGTATGTCGGCCTTGTCAGAATAATGACAACGCTGTACCATTTAACGGCTGTTTTAATCCCGAGTCCCGCCCATTGTGTGTACATTAACGCTAAGTATTAGCAACTCGGTATAATGCTCTAACAACGAAGGGATCAACAGGGTAAAATTGATCTCGCTTCTCAGAATTATAAGTTGCACAATGATATGCGCATGCGCGACCAACCGCCCTTATTACAGACAAAGAAAGACCTAGTAGCAGTAATCATATATTGGAATATTACCAAGGATATGATACAATATAGTTATATATAAATTCATGGCTATACCAAAGCATAAAAATATAAACAATTACAAGTGATTCATCTGAGTGCTTTCAGTATTTTTCCTTTCATTATGAAGACACATTTATTTGAAAAATAAAAAAAATCCAAGAGCAACATATGACAATTTTGTATGATATAAAAATATCCAAATAACGTGGTTCCTTTTCCATGACACGACCAAAAATGCAAACCTTTTTGGCAACAATCGTTCAAATGTGACTTAAGGATTTGGAGGACTCTGCAATTGTCTTTCCCAAACTCAAAATGCCTAACCTTTCCGACATGCCCTTACCCGCTGACCTTTCTTTCCGGGTAACAGGGCGGCTGTTTAATTTGCCGACGTGAATTTCTGAATGCCACGATGATTGTCATCACAGCATCCAGGAGTTGTCACGATCACAGCCCGGAACTGAATGTCACCTTTCCACGTCATAAACCTTCAAGAATGATCATGCTGGTCTTTGAAAATTGCGAAAAACTGACGAACAACTCGGTCGGCTCCATCTTGAATTATCATCAACACTTTCTTTTCGGACAAAACCCCACAAGCAGGAAAAAAGAAATAATTATCGGGGGAGTTCCTTGAGGTTTATTTCCCGGGGTTTAAATGTCACTCGGTCAACCAGACGGAAGTTTGTCTAACAGCATCAGAATTTGGCTTTATATCTGGCGAGTTTTCTTATCACGTTTGTGAAAATTTATCGCCAACCCCAAAACAGACAGAAGCTATAAATCAATCCTAGCTCCCGGTAGGCCTACAAATATATTTGTGGGCCCCAATGTTCGCTACCTCTGAGAATAGTCGGGGAAGAAAAAGAAGGAAAAAAAAAAAAAACTCCTCTCCCACCACCTCGGTTGCCAAGTACTTTGTATTGTGTGTTTTAAGGGGAAAGAAGATTCGGCTCCTTTCTTATTCCACGGAACATCCCCAAACACTAGGCAACAACATCCTGGTTGATGTTAGGGTTACCGCTCCCGTTTCCACGGTAACGAATAGGGGGTAGAGAGAGAGAGAGAGAGAGAGAGAGAGAGAGAGAGAGAGAGAGAGAGAGAGAGAGAGGGTGGGGGGGGGGGGGACAGAGATCTTCACAAGGTTAATACAACTATTTCCAAGGGGGCCCATTCGCATCTTTGGATGACCCTCTCTCTCTCTCTCTCCTCTCTCTCTCTCTCTCTCTCTCTCTCTCTGGTGAGCACCCCTAACAGGATAACACCCGAGGGGAACAAGTTGCTACAGCGGCATAATCCAATTGCGTCCATTAATTTGCAGCGGACACTTTATAAAACGCGGACAAATAATATATTACGCTCCGAGCTTTCGGGCGAACTAGGAATATAATGGACCTCCTGCCTCACTGGATAGATATAACAAGCCGGGCGGAAAGGGGATTACATTTATACGTAGGAAACGTATATGAGGAACTGTTACAATGCTTAACAAGAATTACATTACCACAACTGATAATTCGTTCACTTATAAGATGAAGAAAACAATTAATCAGTGATGAAACATTCCAACTCTTCATACACACACACACACACACAGAGAGAGAGAGAGAGAGAGAGAGAGAGAGAGAGAGAGAGAGAGAATTACAGTGCCACAATATGAATGCACACTAGTATTATTTAAGAACTGATAACTAAGTTCACTTACAACATGAAGAAAACAAACAATCAATGTTGAAGCATTCCAAACTCTAGAGAGAGAGAGAGAGAGAGACGATGGAGAGGACGGAGGAGAGGAGAGAGAGATAGAGAGGAGAGAGAGAGAGAGAGAGAATTACATTAACACTACATGAACGCAACTACTAGTATCTTAAAACTAATAATTCATTCATTTAGAACGAAAACAAGCTAACATTTCTGAAACATTCCAGAATCTACAGAGAGAGAGAGAGAGAGAGAGAGAGAGAGAGAGAGAGAGAGAGAGAGAGAGAGAGAGAGAATTATCATTACATGATCAGACTAATGTTATTTAAAGCTGAAAATTCTTTCATCAAGATGATGTCAACTATTCCGAAACATTCCGAACGAACGAACGAAGAACGAGAGAGAGAGAGAGAGAGAGAGAGAGAGCAGAGGTATGCATTTCATTTACAATTCAATTATCTAATTTATCTCCTCACTGCAAATGCATAGCGTTGGAGATCTGGACTGAAGCACAACCACATACCAAACCGTGCCGGGGACAAAGAGGCAGCTCCTCTATACACGGCTCACTTCGTAAAAAAAAAAAAAAAAAAAAAAAAAAAAAAAAAAAGAAAAAAAAAAAAAAAAAAAAAAAAAAAAAAAAAAAAGGGTCTCACCTGGCCACAGGCAAATAATAATACCAACTACGAAATATTCAAAATCTATGGAGCTAGTCAAATGCTAAGTCTACATCTGAATAAAATAGAAGCAAAATGAAGACCGTGCGTGCACAATTCCCACCTGGGCACAGGTAAATAGTTATGACAACTAGAAAAAAATTTTATGTGCGTAGCTATACTCTGTTTTTTTCCATCTGTCCACCAGCGTGAGGTGTTTGCGTATTGTAACACTGCGTCCCGGGCTGTAGATAGTTACATTCAGCTTACATTCAACAATAATAATAACCTTATTTCGAATATTAACGGTGTAATTCGCATACTGTAAATTATTAAAACATTTTTCAGTTGCAAATGTACACCCAGATATCCTTTTATTTACCTAATACTTACACATGGCGTAACTATTTAAAGCCCGGGACGCAGTGTTACCATGCGAAAACACCACAGGCGGTTGGACAGATGGAAAAAAACAGAGTATAGTTAAATAGCAGTCTATATCTGAATAAAATGAAAGCTAAATATAAAACTATGCGTGAAATAGAAATATAGAAAAGGCTCTATAATAACCACCGTAGAAAATTCTCCCCTGGCAAAGGTATATAACTAAAGCAGGCATGTAAGAAACATTAAGGAGGCGTAACTCGTCAAATATCTAGTCTATTACCCGGATCAAATAAAAAACATTAAAACCCTGCGTGGCATAAAAATGAATCTATAATAAATACCATAGGTAACTTATTTGGCCCAGAGCTGTGGAGAATTCTCACCTGGGCACAGATCAATAATTAGACGATTTGAAAAATTAAAAATCTGTTAACTCGGCATATATCTTCAGTTTCTATGTGAGTAACATAACAAGCAAAATTAAAATATAGTGAGCTAATAAAAAGGATCCGTAATAACTACTACTCTAAAAATAAACCCCCAAAATTACTTAGTATAACTTGTTTACTTGTAAGTATAAATTATTATTTCACAAGTAAACAAGTTATACTACGTAATTTTGTGGGTTTCTTTTTCCATCTTCAGAAGAGAACTCACAAGAAATTCTGTCTGGTTCAACTACTTACTCTATTAACACAAAAGGCAAACTGTTTTCCGAGCGCTGTAAAGAAATTTTGTCTGGTTCAACTACTATTCTATTGCACTAAAGGGAAACTGTTTTCCGAACGCTGTGGGGAGAGAATTATCGTCTGGGCAGCAAACAAGCGTCGTTCGTTGCACAGAGACACTCACCACCGGGCATCAGGCACAATACCGGTTTTTCCGTGTTCAGTATCGATATACGATAGTTCAAAAACCGGTCGGGGAGACATGAGGATTAAAAGAGATTAACCATTATCTACACAGTAATTTGCTTCTGACGAGCCACGACATTTCACAGTCACAAACTATCGATGATCTGTCAAGAGCCTCTCAGATATTTTCTTGTTTCATTTACGAAAATAATAATAATAATAATAATAATAATAATAATAATAATAATAATAAATAATAATAATAATAATAATAATAACAATAATATCTATACACTGTTCTTGTTTTCGAAACAATTTATAAATAAATTTCAAGACATCTTTTTGAAGCCTACGACACTTAACGACCTCATGTCGTACTGCGAACCCATCCCTACCCTCAAAGGAGAGAGAGAGAGAGAGAGAGAGAGAGAGAGAGAAGAGAGAGAGAGAGAAGATGAATTTGGGCATGACAAGAAACAGGTTTTATAAATATAAGAGTAGAATTATAGGGAAGGGCAATGGCTGCCCCGTCATCGGAGTTGGAAAAAAAAAAAAAAAAAAAAAAAAAAAAAAAAAAAAAAAAAAAAAAAAAAAAAAATAGTGATGCAGGTGTACCGTACCATCTGTGTCTCGTCACCGCCGTCGGCAAACGTGGCCCCACTTACCCCCCCTTTCCCATTTCCCGAAAAAACGTCGCCCTCCCAAACCCAAAAGCAACCCAGATTCGCGTGTTGGATGTAGTACCCTCCTCCCACCCCTTGGGCAGGGTAGGGCTTCATAGCTGTCATCTGGAGGCCATTAAAAAGACTTTGATACAGGAAGCAGGAACCCCAAAACCTCACCTCTGTTATTAGCAGCCGCTATTAAGACATCATCAAAAGTCCGTAATCAAGGGAAGAAGTAATAGAGCACCATCAAAGAATGTTCCGCTGAGAACAGGTAAAAAAAGGTCAAAGAATTTGTGCCACTAAGATCTTAATTCATTCAGGTAAAAGCAAGGTCTAGATAATATTCTCTGGACTTAGGTAAGAGGGTTCAAGAATATGTTCCGCCAAAATCTTACTTCGTTCACTTCCAATAGCAACCAGATAAAAGGCTCGAAGACTGTTCCGCTAAGACCTTACTTCGTTCACACATAGTCAAGAATATGTTATGTTCCGTTAAAATCCTCTTGTTAGATAAAAGGTCAAAGAATATTGTTACCGTAATCTTACTTCAATCATAAAAGGATCAAAGAATATGTTCCGCTACAATCTTACTTCAATCAGATAAAAGGATCAAAGAATATGTTCCGCTACAATCTTACTTCATTCGGTTAAAAGGATCAAAGAATAAGTTCCCCTAAAGCCTTACTTCATTCAGATACAAGAGTCAAAGACTGCCACTACAATCTTACTTCATCCAGGTAAAAAAAGGAGTGCAATTCTTTGGCGCTGCAAGAGAGAACAGTAATTGAAATTTCTTTTCAGATCTTGCCGAAGACGATGTATCACATTCAGCAGCTGTTCTAAACACTGGTCAATACTGGAAGGTGTTGCAATACTGATTTTCAAAGCGATCGATGAACTAAAAGGTCATATCCAAACTTGGGACGGACTGGAAGAATGTTGGGTACAATGGAGTCTGCGTCAAAACTAAGCCGGAGAGACGTACAATCCAACGTCACCCGAAAAAAAAAAAAAAAAAAAAAAAAAAAATCCTGAAATTATTTACAATTTCAATGATGCACGGATACAAGAAAAATGCACGACTCGACTAATTCCGTCGGCAATAAAACGTACTATGCCATCGCCACAAGATGTGACGACAGACAGAACTATGACCTACACAAGATCCAAGACAAATTCATATGAAAAATTAAAGCAAAGAATCGGAAGTCTTAATTTCTTTACCGAAATAAATTTAACTCAAAGAATCCACTGCTTTAAGAAATAATTGAAATACAACAAAAACACCAATCAACTTCGTAACGCCGCTGTAAGAAAGTCATAAATCCATAAGTGTCTACAACAACTAAAGGATCCTGGTTATGCTCTCAATTTTAAACATAACCCACGTTTAAGAAACGGGTCTGGTGTTTTATGGAGGACTGCCCATCACGACAAAATATAAACTTTAAAAATGGTAACTATAAAATATTAACTGCCTGATAATTCGAGCTTTTGATGCGTAAAACCACGTCATGTCCATGAAAGGTCTTGGAGATCATGCAAAGGAATTTGCATTTTCTTAAGCATTTACATTTTCATTAAAAAAAATTTGCCATTTTTCTAAGCAGTTAACATTTTCATTATGAAAAATTTGCATTTTCCTAAGCAGTTCACATTTTCATTATAAAAATTGGCGTTTTCCTAAGCAGTTTACATTTTTATTATAAAAATTTGCCTTTTCCTAGGCAGTTTACATTTTCATTATAAAAATTTGTATTTTCCTAGGCAGTTTACATTTTCATATTAACTCTCAGTAAAACACATAATAGTGGCAATATTCTAGTACTTCATAATCATGAGAAGGAAGATACTTGTTTTGAGTTGTCTACTATTGTAACATCTGGCAAAGTCCTTAGGCACTTAATTAAAAAAAAATGTCCTTTAAAAGGTGTTATACATTGCATGTGAGACATGTATTTTGAAAACAGTCAACAGAACCCAAATACAACAACAGAGAACAGATGTTTGGATTTTAAGGAGGCCATATAGTTAAGTGAACTTTACAGTCTCCTCTCAGAAGTGATGAACAGTAACTGCAATAACCTAACTGGTTTAGGGACACGTCAGAGATAAGGCGTCAGATATTTTCACACGACCTTCCGAGACAGTCTCGACTTAAAAAAAAAAAAAAAAAAAAAATCGTTATCAACTTAATTAGTCGCGAGTATCAGACCAAGGATAAAATCACTAAACGACATTGAATGCGTAACAGATTTCAAGACACGGAGCAACTCGGACGACTCAAAATACGACTAACTAAACAACTATATATAAAAAAATTTAAAAATAAAAATAAATAAATAAACTCAAGCTGGGATTCCAATGAATATTTGGACAACTTTTTTTAAAAACTTCAAAGGCTCCAACGAATCCACTTTTGACATTTATTACATGATAGAACCCGACTAGTTTTACATTTTTAAGCCGAGTTGAGAAGACGGAAAAAAATTTCAATAATTTAAAGATTCGAAGGAAAGCAAATAAATCCTCAATACGAGGATTTACCAAAAAATTATTAAAACACCAATGAAAACTATATAAATCAAGCTGAACGTGCTCAAAATATGAGCTATATTTGTATATTCCTCTTTAATCAATATGATCACACGATAGCGATACAAAATTGAATTAGGTTTACCTACTTATACACAATCATACACATGTATACCTGCGCATGACGATGAACCCACTAATTAAAAAAAAGGGGGTTATCTTGGTGAAACCAAGAACAAGCGTCTTGAGGTGGTTTGTTCAAGTGGAGAGAATGGAAGGTGTAGGTTGGTGGAGAAGCAGATTAGTGACGTGTTGGACGGAAGGAGAAGGTGGACTATAATTGTAGATAATGCTAGATAAATTTGGAGTAGATGACGTACTGGATCAGTGGGTCCTTAACCAGGGAAGCGTAAACGCTTGCGGAAGATGCTGGAAGCCTATAGGGTGCGCAGCTTTTTATGTAGCTTCACGAAATTACAATTTTTGCGCGCGCAAATTTTTTAGAACACTGCAGTTCAGTTCTCAAAGTACGTTTTTCTAGGATAATGTATGCGACCTTTAAGAGCGAAAAAAAAATCTATTAACATTGTAAATTTATGGTTTAATTCGGATTCCTGATTATCCATTAAGTTAACGAGTTACTAATAGCCACGATCTTACACTTCATTTCTCAGCTTCAAATTCTAAATGTATAAAAAAAATACCACACAAATTTGTCTCCCAATCCCTGAACTGTCATGAAACACATGACTCGACAATCAGATGCAATACAAAATGCTCATTTGACCTCTATGTATAACCTCGACACTTAAAACCAACCGCATAACACTGAATCCTCCTATCTAAGCGGAAGGTCAGGTCAAGTACTACAATGAGAGAGAGAGAGAGAGAGAGAGAGAGAGAGAGAGAGAGAGAGAGAGAGAGAGAGCTCAGCATACCCCCAACATTTCTTGCCTATAATCAAATAGCTGTGGAATTTCCCCTCAGCTTGTTTTCCCAAATTCCTATAATCTTTACTGTTTCAGGAACCCAGCGTAACCCTTCAGCGTTCATCCCCTCGCTTTCCCCCAGATTTCGAGTACTTATAAATGGTTCAAGTAAAACCCTCCCCCCCCCCCCCCCCCCCCCCCCCCCCAAAAAAAAAAAAAAAAAAAAAAAAAAAAAAAAAAAAACACACCAATCGGTGTTGTTCATACGAAGCAATTAACATGCGACCACCACTAAAACCGTCGTAAAATATTTCTACAAGACAGCCAGACCAGAACAAGCGCTTGCCACAAGCGCACCTCTGACCTACTCCAGCAGCCATTGATCAGACGGGGTGACATTTAAAAAAAAAATCCTGGGGATGGCAAATCTCCTCCGCCCGCTGCTGCTGCTCTGCTGCTGCTAGCACCATTCCGCAGCGTTCCACGGAGTTAATCCCCTCATCAGGTGTACAATGCTGCAAGGGGGCAAATCCCCCCTCGACGTGTAAAATGCTCCACGCCATACGAGGTCTTAAAAGAGAGGATGTTCTCGGCGAACACATTCCCTACATGAGAAACCCACGAGTTGTGTGTTAGAGAGAGAGAGAGAGAGAGAGAAGAGAGAGAGAGAGAGAGAGAGGAGAATGGTTGGTATGCTATAACTGCACAAGCATCACTCGCCCCCCTCCCTTACACGCTCCAGAATACCTAAAGGGAATCTTATTTAGTGTGTGTGTGTGTGTGTGTGGTGTGAAGAGAGAGAGAGAGAGAGAGAGAGAGAGAGAGAGAGAACATCTCAAGGTAGAGGAGCTGCTGCTCCCTTTCCCCACTGGGATCTTTATGAACATCTCGACGAGACCCAACTCAACAACCAATAACGCCCAAAGGAACACACTGCGACACCTGACATGGACCCGTCCAAAACCACCCCCCCCCCCGGGGGGGGGGGGGGGGGGGGGCCCCCTCCCTCAGAGGGGGGGGGGGGAATCAGGAGCAAATAACGTCGTCATCATCCAGGGGAAGGCGGCCCCCTTCTCCTACCTCTGTAATCACCCATAAAAGTTTCAACGAGTAGGCTGCCCCGCTAACACACACAGACTATAACTGTCCGGTGACATTCTCATACGGTGCCCTTTATAAAGGAGGGTTTTGCTTTCACCCCAAGGCTAGATAGAAGTTTACTTTGGTACCCAATTATCCTCGGGAGAAAAAAAAAAAAAAAAACTCTTATCTCGGTTGGTGATCTATTCACAGGAATTAAGAACCGTCATTCATAAATAAACAGACATATGGCCTCTTTAATTGCTCCCTTTATCGGGCATTCAATACACTATGTTTAATTTTAGTGAGAAGAGATTCGCATGAAAGAATACTAAAGTAAATCATCTTTAAAATGCTCTCATTATTATTATTATTATTATTATTATTATTATTATTATTATTATTATTATTGCTAGTAAATTCACAATCTAGTCAAAAACTGTTTGTGCATAAAAAAATTCCATAATTATATAGTAAATTGCCTTTTAAATTGCAATACAGATTACTATATAATTGTGGATTTTTATTACAAATACAATTATCGTCATTCGTATTTCTATTAATATACCAAGGGCCACGGAATTGAAATTCTAGCTTCCAAAGAGTATAGAGTTCACTTAAACACCATACTCTCTCTTTTAATACATTACCCCGAAATTATTCATGATCAGATAATCATTGAAACAGGGCGTGGTATACTCAAATCTAAATACCCAAATCCCTCTGAATAAGAAAATACAAAGCACTGCAGTCGAATCACTAACAACACGATCCCATTTGCAATCAATTACTAGAAAATGTTTATTCCGGGTGAAATTCAGCTCTCTCGCTCTCTCTTCCTTTCTTTTTGTTCCAGGGATGGAGAACCGAAATAAAAATCCTACATAAATCGGGGATAAAATGGCATTCCGATAAGTTTCCACCAAACCCTCTCCGCGTTCGCTCGCATCATTAACTTTTACGTAACAGCCGTTTTTTTTTTTTTTTTTTTTTTTTTTTGCAATGTTGTTTGGTACCAATACTACTACTACCAATGATAATAATAACAACAACAACCACTTTTCTTTATAGATATAACCACAATGCACAAGAATTTATGTGTAACATTAACGAGAGCCAATTGAAGTCGAACCCTTTTAAGTACGACGTAAAGGAGTCAATAGCACTGGCCAGAGAGAGAGAGAGAGAGAGAGAGAGAGAGAGAGAGAGAGAGAGAGAGAGAGAGAGAGAGAGAGAGAGACTTTGCCGAAATAAACACCTCAATGTTGTTGGGTTTCGACATGAACGAATCAGGATTTCTCGGAAAAAAAAACACATCTGCACAATACATAGTACATACATATATACATACATACAATGACTCATTCAAGAAAATGTAGCATGTGACCATCTGTTACAAAGCCAGTGGATGTTATCCATCTCAAAATAGGCAATAATTGTTCTATATAAAAAAAAAATAATGCTCCCACTTTCACTACTACCAAATACGTTTTCATGACTTACAGAATTCCCCAAGACCATTTTAACACTATATATATATATATATATATATATATATATATATATATATATATATATATATATATATATATATATATATATATGCGTGTTTGTGTGTCAAGCATCTTTTACATAATATACAATCACATACATTAAAAAATAACATACATGACACTAACAGACGCAATAAACTCGATATAAACAAGAAAAATACTAAAAATCGGCAATTAAATAAAACTGCGAATCATTACAACCACCAAGAAACGTCCATCACATTCCAGTCACAAAAACAGAAGAACATGAAAAGAAAAAAGAAAAAATTTCTTGATAAACCAAACGCTCCTGCTTTCCCAACTATTCCAAAATACCAAATTTGTAACTAATTTGTATTTTTTCATAACTAACAAACCTGAGGTCTTAACATTAGGATTTACTAGCGCCAAGCTGGAAAAACCGGTAGAATTAAAATTACACTTGTGAGATCCAGGGACTATGCATCTCATACCAGGTCACGGGGCATGTATACCCAGAATGCCCACGGCTACCTGTGACCCATCAGTTATATTTTCTAACCCAGTTTAGACTGCTAGAGGGGTGGTTCGAGGTGGGCCTTTAACTGTTAAGACCTCAGTTTGTTAGTTATGAAAAATACAAATTAGTTACAAATTTGGTATTTGTTCATACACGAAACAAACCTTCGGTCTTAACATTAGGATAGACTTACTATTGGAGGGAGGTAAGTCTCTACAACTGACTGGGAGTTTGCCACCTTATACATTTCCGAATATATAGGGAAATTCTATAGAATGGACAATGAACCTAGGACCAAAGATATAAGCGGATCTATTGGTTTCCTCCACTGGGTGTAGATACCATTCTACTGTTTACTCTTGTCCCTTGCGACTGGATCCACCTTCACACCCCTCTTTTCCTTATTATCCAGAGGGGTGTGTTTGCTACTGAAAAGTATATTCATCAGCTAAGATAGCTTCACAGTATGGCTGACCATCTCACCTGCATCTAGTCCGTTCCAGCACATGACGGTACTCTCCTTCATATTGCCCGTAGTTAAAGGAGTAGAAGAAAGTAGTAAAGAAAAAAGACCAGTCATCCCATTCATTCTACTTTCATACCTTCATCTTAGACAGACTAGACGCAAACTGACCCGCCAGGGGCACTGGATGAACTATATCACTTGTTGGGCCGCCACCACTGACCCAAGGAAAAAGGTGTCCAAGGATCTATGGGCAACATCTTTCAAATAAAATGAGGTGAAAGTTGTTTGGCGCTTCCACACGCCAGCTTTCAGAATTTTATCCACAGACAATGTTGGTTCTTCTTAAATGCAGGGAAGCACCTCACACCCCTGATGTCATGAGCTCTAGCTCCACCTGGCTATCTGACCCTCTGTCTTCTGCAGTATAAGCATTTCTGATCGTCTCCCTTAGCCAAATGATATTGTATTCTTGGACACTTCCTTCTTGTTCCGTCCTGTACTTACGAACAACAAACCTCTGGCACCCCCCGGCCTGAGGTGCCTTGTTCTCTTTAAGTACTGCCCTTAGTGCCCTGACAGGGCACAGGAGCATTTCAGCTTTGTCGTTGTCTACAAAGTCTGCCAAGGAAGGTATGGTAAAGGAGTCGAATCTGCCGTCTACTATTGTTGGATTTTGGGTCTTTGCCACGAATTCTGGGACAAACTCACACACCATTGATCTCCAACCTCTCGAGTGCTTTATGAGATATGAGAGGCCATGTAGCTACCCCCACCCTTTTGGTTGAAGCCAGGGCCAATAAGAAGACTGTCTTCAGGGTCAGGCTCCTATCCGTGGACTGCCTTAGTGGTTCGTAAGGGGGTTTTGTCAGACTACTCAGTACCTTGGTCAGATCCCAATCTGGGGCTTTTAGCTCCTTTGGTGGGCATGACTGTTCAAAGCTCCTCCATCAGCATGGCCACTCTCATGAAGACGATATGTCCACTCCTTTCATTCGTAAGACTGAGGCTAGAGCAGCCCTGTACCCCTTCACTGCAGATACAGACATATGTTTTTCTGTTCTGAATATATCAGAAAGTCTGCTAACTGCTGAATAGTGGTACCAGAGTGGAGACACGATTCCCCCTACGACACCAATCACAGTATGCTGACCACTTCCCTTGGTATACTGTCGCAGATGATTTTCTGATATTACCTGCCATCTGATTGCTGCTTTGCTCTGCGAAAAACCCTCGCTCTCAGAGGAGATACTTGACAGTCTCCACCCAGTGAAGTGATAGGGACTTCACCGACTGGTGGTACCTCGCCACGTGAGGCTGACACAGAAGGTTGCCTCCATGGAGGTAAACTCTCTTGGCACATCTACTAGGAGTTCCAGTAGGTCTGGAAACCACTCTGCTTTCGGCCATAACGGGGCTACCAGGGTCATCTTGAGGTTCTGAGACCGCATTAACCCTGTTCAGAACCTGACGGATTAAGACAAAATGGAGGAAATGCGTACACGTCCAGATTGTCCCAGGGGTGTTGTAGCGCATCTTCTGCTACTGCCTCTGCTTTTCTGTACTCTTTGGTCTGTCGGGAATACTTTGGCTTGTGTTGTGTCTATCACCATTCCCAGATATTCCAAACGTTGACTTGGATCCAGCTGCGACTTCTGCTGATTCACCACAATACCTAGGCTGTGACAAAGCTGCAGGAGGGCCGCCCTGTCCCTGAGTAATTTCTCCCTGGACTTTGCTATCACCAGCCAATCGTCCAGATATCTTATCAGCCTGATCCCCTGAGCATGCGCCCACGCCGACACGAGGGTGAACACTCTTGTAAAAACTTGAGGAGACGTTGTCAATCCGAAGCACAGGACCTTGAACTCGAAAGCTTTCCCTGCAAGACTGAAGCGGAGAAATTTCCTTGAAGACTGATGGACTGGTATCTGAAAGTATGCGTCCTTTAGATCGACTGTCAGCATAAAGTCTCCGATTCTGACTGCTTGTAGAACCGTTTTCGGAGTTTCCATCTTGAAACTGGTTTTTCCTTATAAACAGATTCAGCGTTGACAGGTCTATTACTGTCCTCCACTCCCCGTTGGCTTTGGGTACCAGGACAAAATCCTGCTGTAGAAGCCTTTTGTCGGACTGCATACTTGTTGCACAGCTCCTTTTTTTTCCCATTCATATTCTTCACTTCGTCCTGCAGAATAGTGGCCTTCTGATTTGTGGGCATAAGTGACGTGGGGTAATGGTTGATCTGTCAGGGGCGGGGTTACCTCGAACGGAATCAAATACCCGATCCTGAGAACATCCACCACCCACTGCTCTGCCCCTAGTTCCTGCCACACCTTCCAGTGATTTGCCAAGGCAACCCCCCACTGGTGTGGCCGAGTGATGGGAGGTGCCCATCCATCTTCTTGAGCCTCTCCCCCTTCCCCTATTGCCCCTTCCTCGTTGTTTTTCTCATTGTGAAAGGGCCGATGAGTTATCCTCTTTGGGAGAGGGTCTTGTGACTCTATTTAGGGATGCCTATGTCTCACTGGTTTCTTTCGAGACAAAATCTGCTGTTGTCTTCCCTCCAAAGGAATAGTTTGACTGTTAGAGGTTTTCCTAACTGCCTGTTCACCAACCTATCGTTAGTGTCCATCCTTCTTCTATCTATCGCTTCTTCCAGTATGACCTCTGGCAACAGTAGTTGCGATTCCAAGATATCCCCATTCCTCATTGCTAACAGGGAATCCAAATCCACATTGCGGCTTAGTCTAGCCAATGCTGCATCTCTCCTCCTCATTAGCAGGATATTTGCCCAAACATTGGCACTTACGTTTGTCAGGTACGCAATCGCCTTGGACCCTGACTGTAGTAATCTAATGAACAATGGTTCATCCACTACTTTCCTTGTTGCTTCCGAGGATGCAATTTTCGCCACTGCTGTTGACCAAAGTCTAACCAGGACGCAGCCTGAAAGACAGAAGAAGCTGTTGCTTCTAACGTGGCAGCCTCTTGGTACGTCATCGAAGGGCACTCCATTTTAACCTGATCCAGGTTAATCCAGGCCTTAACCTTACAACATTAGGGTTCATTTGTCTAGACAGCAAAGGGACCTTCGTGTCGTAATATTTCCTTTGCTTTATCATTGGAGGGGGAATAAATTTAAATGATCTATTAGATCTTAAGGAATTATCCCTCCCTGCAATCTTTGCGTTTACGTGTTGCAAGACCGATTCCGCATGACTCGAACAAGGCAATTCATACGACACCTTGGTATCCCTCTTTAGTCCAAACGCCATGTCAATTCCAGGAGGAAGCATACTGGCCGGTGTTTTTCTGTCTTCTCCGAAAGGCTATTGAATTGACGAATCAAATCAATAACCTCTGCATACGAGGCCAGAAACTCTTGGTTTTCTCCTTCCTCCGGCTCTAGTGTACCACTCTCCGTCACGAGAGATGTTGTCTCGCCTCTATCTTCTGACAGACGGCCCGGAATTCCACGGCCGCCTGCCCCTACGGCCGCGCTCTTTGATCTTTGTTGGCCGCTGTTGGCTCGATCCCAGATAGTCAGCATGGGGAACGAGAACGTCTCACTCTTTCTCTGCTCACGGATCTAGAGCGAGAATCTCGTCTAGATCTCCAAGATGAGGCTCCCTCAAGACAGAGGTAAGTTCGTCTTTATTAGCATTGGCATCGTTTTCGAGCGTCGGCGAGCCCGGCCTCGGCCTTCTATCCAGACAGACACTGCCTTCCACGAACGTATCCGCCGAGGTTGCCAACTCTCTATTTTTCGTACTTTTAATAGGAGCCTTATCGTCCTTCGTACGTATTTTGAACGGCCTTACGGGCGAAACTGGGACCTGCATTCCATCCTCTGCTGCACCTTTCACCGCCAACGTCGATTTTACCAGAGGTATCGCAGTTTTTGCGATCCGAACTGGCAACTCCGCCTCGGCCGCTAGCTCGCCGGCCGTCACCTCTCTCGCTTGTTCGGACTCTTGCGAACGGCTTCGTCTGGCAACCTTGTGCTTAATAGCCACTGATTTTCCGACCTTCTTGCTGACTTGGAAATGACAGTCTTCGTCCGAAGAAGAGGAAGAATTGATTCTTCTCCTCTTGCCCGAGGATCCGCTAGGAACTCCCGAATCCTCCTCCAACGCTTGACTGGCGCTCGCCGTGACGTTATCGACTTAGCGATGACGCCGAACTAGAGGAAGAAGACGAAGAAGGCGAATCACACTTTTTTCTTTTTGTCTCTCTTATTCATTCTCTCCTCTATATCCTGTAACTTCTGCATTACAGTTTGCATTGACGGATCAGAAGGCTATTAGCGTCTGGGTGCAGCGAAAAAGGCCGAGAATTGGTCTGTGACGTCATCACGCCTGCCATCTCAGAGTGTGACGTATGTTGTGACGTCATCCCTCTCGTAGGGAGAGACTGAGAGGTTTCTGCTGGTAACCGCACGTTTGCTGCCAAATTACCTCCCACGTTCTGCATCGCTGTAAATACTGAGTGGGATGGTGAAGCAGCGGCATTAATTCCCATAAATTGCAAGCCCGGGGGATGAGGAACATTCAGCGCTTGCCGGACCCTGCTGGAACCGTGACGTCATATAATGCGCAAGCAGACCATCCAAGGTTGGTACGCCTGGTAGGCCTAGCGCTGACCACGTACCATCTAACCTATGCGCTTGAGTAGCAGGAGCCTGGAACAAAGATGGCGGATCTTCCCCTCTACTTGCTGGGAACAAAGGAGAGTGCAAATTATTCATAAAATTACCCAAGCCCCTCCTGACGTTTCCGATACAGAACCGCTAGGAGAAACCGAAGGGGTATGAGACAATTCAAAAGCAGGTGGAGAAACATATGGAGCAGCCTGGTTTATTACCGATACAAAAGAAGCCGGTAAGGTTTGGGTCATCCAAAGATGGCGTCACCCCCTTTCTTTTGTATTGGCTTTTCCCATAGAACTTCTTCCACTGTTCCACCGACCAACCGCGACAAACAGAACACGGATTAGTAATTGTACATACGTTTTCCCTGCACCTACTACACGTTGGATGAGGATCCGTCGACACCGAGGTTAGGAACCTAGAACAAGGGAAGCCACTGACTCCTGGGCATTTCCTTTGTCTCCTCTTCGAAGCGGTAGACGATCCCGATATTGAGGCAAAATTCTCCATCATACCACGTATACACTCTTACCACACACTGATCACACTTGGAGAAAGAAAAGGAATGAAAAATAAAAAAATGAAATGGATAAAGAATGGGCAAACTGAAAAAACCGGCTTTAATGAGATAGACAGTAACACGTCTTATCTTAAAGGCGGTAGGAAAATAACTGATGGGTCACAGGTAGCCGTGGGCATTCTGGGTATACATGCCCCGTGACCTGGTATAGATGCCATTAGTCCCTGGATCTCACAAGTGTAATTTTAATTCAACCGGTTTCCAGCTTGGCGCTAGTAAATCCTAATGTTAAGACCGAAGGTTTGTTTCGTGTATGAACAAATTTCTTTAATGCACTCCTGTCCCCACAGGGGGTTGAAGGAAAAGATTAAAACAATGAAAAATAAAAAGGGGGTAAACAAACATAAACGACAAGACCCAGGGGTGCGTGAGGCAGTGGAAGTCGAAAGAAATCTTCGCGTGATTTTCGGTAGCCCTCGGTCACGTGGTGTGTGTGTGTGGTGTGTGTGTGTGTGTGTGTGTTCCTAAACCCTTCTTCTTTCCTCTCCAGTGTGTTCTTTCGGTCGCTCGAATGACGACTCCCCTCCCCTCCTCTCTCTCTCGCTCTCAACATTCCCACAACATTACGCGCAATTACAACGAGTGTCTTTATAAATACATATACGTTTCCGGTCGTCCTGGCCCTCTTTCGCACGCTTATACGTTGGGAGACGGGTAGTCGTCCCGGTGAATGGCATTTGAAGCCAAATTGATATGTAACAATTCATAAATTGCAACTGGATCAGAAATTAGCCCTGCCTTGGACATAGTGTAAGACAATTAAACTGTGGTAAAGCTATCTACTATATCAGAAATGTATAAAATAAATCTCCGGTTAACCTGTCAAAGACCTATTACAGAAAATAATCGACACCTTGCTTGCCAGGTCAATATTATTCCCAGTTTACCCTAATCAACCCACACAAGACAGTGTTCACTTACCATCTCGCGATTCCCGTCAAGCCGTAAATTCCTGTTGCCAATGAGTTGCACAGATGCTAATTACTTCCGACGTGCGATAATTAACCCAGGGAACTATTCATCAACTGCATTCTAGTGAAATTAACAATATGGAGCCCGGATCCGACGAGGGAGATCCGCATTCCCTAATCTGGCATTTTGAACAGACCAAAACACGCCCATTTTAACGCCCACGACGGCAGCACCACCATTAATAACAGCAACACAGCAACGCTACGGCAGCAATAACATCAATTATAACGACACACCACTGACCTTCAACATAATTCAACCGGAATAGTGCTTTGACAAACATGAATAATATTGCTGCACGGAGGCCGCATCATCCCACCGTTTAACGCGAGGAATGCGGAATGAGAGAGAGAGAGAGAGAGAGAGAGAGAGAGAGAGGAGGGGAGGGGGAGGTTTGGCCACACCCCCGCTGTGAAATACATATTCCAGAGACAAAACGCAACTAGGATTGGTCACGACTGGTCACTAAATAGCTACTATATAAAATGACCAGCATGTCACTTCAACACGCACCATATTTTATTAGTATTATTATTATTACTATATATATTAGTGTGAAAGTCCAACTCCAATGGCAACGTGCAATTCTGCACTTATGCATTTCGCCGCTATCTGCACATGAGGGCAAGTTCCAGCTTCCCAATTATCTTGGTGGGTGCAATTGGTAAAGCAAGACCACCTTTCCTTTGCAAACCTGATTGCAAAAGAAATTCACGGCTCAATGCCCTCCCTTCACCTGCACCTGGAAGAGACAGTATACCTTATAGCACAGAGGGAAGCGATTATACCAGGCAAGTATTTTTCAGTAATCTGAGTACTGGTGGTAGCAAGTACCAAGGTGTTAAAAAAAAAACTGACAACTTGAGAATAAATTTTTTCCAACATTATCTGGTAGGAAGCATTCCAAAATCAACAATTTCAAACTGATCCGGTTAAAAATATTTGGAGTTTTTGTTTAGATTTCTTGAAAATAATTTATTGGTCCCAGTTATCAATTATTTACGTTTAAATTAAATGGGCGAGTGGAATACTGGTCTTATATTATCTACCAAGGACAGTTGTCAATCGTTTTGTTCAATAAGACAGCCCTTCCCTCATCTCAAAATCCTTCTCTCTCTCTCTCAGTGGTTGCTCTCTCTTTTCTACTGCGCTCAGGAAAGAGTTGCTCCACTCAGTGGGCCTTGAAACACCAGTTTAATCGCCTATTTTCACTTTTAATGTACAAAAATCAGTCATTCTCAGACTGCACAGTTCGGTGACCGAGTTTGTCAAAATATCTTATATCATCTCCTTTCAAAGGGAGCTCTGGTGCTCCCCTTAAGCGTTAAGCCCCATTTTTTCACTTTTCACTTCTTTCCTTGTCTTCGGGTTTGGGCTAGAAAGGGACATTTGGTTGTCCGTACCCAAAGCCTCAAGAACAAGGCTTAAACTTGAGTCTTCATAAAACACAAAAGTAGAAGAGTTTTCTTTCAAATTAAGAAGGCTATCTTGAATTAATTGTCCTGCTAACATTTGCAATGGAAAAAGATTAACATACTGGACAATCATTCTTTAACATATAATTTCAATTTTTGATATCCAACCTAAACCCATCATCCTGGACAACGTTCTTTATCTGATATATACACCACAAACTAGTTCTCTCCAGCCCTGCCTTTTTCCACCCCGTGGCGAAACGTTATGGGAAAACGCATTAAAAGTAACACAGGTCCCCTGTCAAGCGTCACCAAGGCACTGAAAAATTAATGGATGTACACCTTAATTACATCTTGTCTCGACCGGTGTCTTCACCTGTAAAGATACCTGTACCCTCACCTGTAAAATATATCAGTGCCTTCATGAAGGTCAGAACAACAATGAAGAGCACAGATAGAGATTAAAAAAAAAAAAGTTTCCATGTGCGCGTGGTAGCGATAGCAGTATCATTAGCAGTAATCACCAGCAAGACAAATAAAAACCAAAATTAGACTTTAATCACCCACAACTGCAAACAGATTAAATCGTAGATCATGGACCATAATCATAAATAAAGCCTCACAGGCAGCAGAGGCAAAACATACCCCCTCTTTTCAAAAGGTAGTGAAGGGGGAGAGAGAGGGGTACATTTCATTAACATCTGAAGTGTCTTGCACGCTGCTTGAGTGTACAACAGTCCTGAGGAGGCTCTTCCTGTTTTCTCATAAAGATCTGAGCAGCCCCCGGAAGAGGTCGTGACCTTTAATGACTGCTTAGTTTTTCCCTTTCAAATATAGGTGCGTTTTAAATGTCACAGCGTACAAAGCATTAATGGTAATTTCCCTTTCCTAATTGGGCTCCTGGTTCTGATTTGGATATAAATCAGAAGTGTGAGAAGAAATATATTGAAAAAAAAGGTAATACAGGAGTCTTGGGCTCTTATAAGGATAAGGCAATTAGAATAAAAATCCAAAAACGTTCATACCGCATTTTTATGTGAGTAAAAATGAATACATCAATTTTTTTTCTTTTAACTTGGGAGGGTACTTGTTCAACTGATGGATTCGAGTAATGTAAACTTTTTTTTTCTTTTAATAGCTAACCTACAACGTAATTCCATTGTATGAGAGAGAATTTTCCTGTAACCTTCCTCATTTCCAAGGAAGTGGTTAGAGCAGATATATATATATATATATATATATATATATATATATATATATATATATATATATATATATATATATATATATATATATATATATAACACACACACACCACGCTTGGTGTTCCCCTTGCCCTGCAACCAATACTTCCCAACAATCCTATTAAGGCGACATCCCTTAAAGGGACACAAGGAGGACTCCTCCCACTTCTATTACACATGAATGATTAAAAAAAAAGAAAAAAAAATCCAATCCAAAACCCTCGAACCTACACGTCTTGGAGTCCCACCTCGATGCCCTTCCAGGCCCACAATTAAGGCGTAATCGAAGCCTTGTGCTGGGAAAAGGTGTTACGCCTTGCCCTCAGTACCATCAGGGCCAAAAGCTCCTCCCATCCATTTTGCATTATAGACGAGATGGAAAAGAAAGATAGAAAAAAAAAGGCTGGTCCTAAAAAGGGGAGCAACCCAACCCTATCATTTGTTTCTATGATATGGGTGATTACGGGTGGGTTAAATGTTATGTTCGAGTTAATTTTTTTTTCCTTACGGGGAGGAACCTACCACGATATTAGGCAGTACGTCAAATTTTACGATAAACGTTATAGGCCGGCACCTACATTTCTTTATTTATTTCAGCCCTAACGGGAAAAACCAAAATAAGCAAACTGTCACCGATCTCCTACAGAAAGGATTTTAATCTCCATCTGATATGAAACTACCTGCATACCCATATAATAACTGTGACGCTCCCCCCAAAAAACAAGGCTTAATTCTTATATCATACGAAAACATCAGAGCACCAATATAATTGCGCCCCCAACCCCCTCAGCATAAGAAGGAAGGATTATCATTTCATTTCATGTGAAGCCATCTGAACACCACTAGAATTCAAAACATTTGCGTAAGTCGTAGTTGGAGATTAACTCAACCGAATCCCATGAGTGAGATTATCACCGTAACACCCGGCTCGGTAATCACCCGCTGCGACATCACTTACCTAAAAGCTTGTGCATTATAATATTACCCTCTGGGACTCGAATAACCATTACCGGCAAACTAAGATTACTGCTGACCCTGCAGTTCTCTTGGAATAACTTTTCCAAGATAACCGCTGACCTACAGTTCTCTTGGAATCGCTTTTCCAAGATTACTGCTGACCTACAGTTTCTCTTGGAATAACTTTTCCAAGATTACTGCTGACCTACAGTTCTCTTGGAATCACTTTTCCATAATTACTGCTGACCTACAGTTCTCTTGGAATCGCTTTTCCAAGATTACTGCTGACCTACAGTTTCTCTTGGAATCATTTTTCCAAGATTACTGCTGACCTACAGTTTCTCTTGGAATCGCTTTTCCAAGATTACTGCTGACCTACAGTTCTCTTGGAATCGCTTTTCCAAGATTACTGCTGACCTACAGTTTCTCTTGGAATAACTTTTCCAAGGTTACCGCTGACCTACAGTTCTCTTGGAATCACTTTTCCAAGATTACCGCTGACCTACAGTTCTCTTGGAATCGCTTTTCCAAGATTACTGCTGACCTACAGTTCTCTTGGAATCGCTTTTCCAAGATTACTGCTGACCCACAGTTCTCCTGGAATCACTTTTCAAAGATTACTGCTGACCTAAAGTTCTCTTGGAATCACTTTTCCAAGATTACTGCTGACCTACAGTTCTCTTGGAATCAATTTTCCAAGGAGTAATTTCATGGTAAATTGTCTACTCACTCCGATTCCAACGTCTGGTTTCATCATTACGTACCTGAAATAAAAATAGAAACGGTGTTAAGATATTGACAAGGAAAGCCCAAGGGAAATCATGCAAAAATAAACAAATAAATAAATATAAATAAAATAAATAAATAAATCTTTACAAAAAGAAATTACAAGATATTTATGATGAAAAATCGTTTACTGTTAAAGGCACTGAAATAACAACGCAAAAAAGTATAAACAAAACACTTAACGCTCACATGGCAATAAACATATATATAATAGATATACGACCATTATAAACAATAGTATAGTAAATCTTGGTTGGTGACCGACTGAGCATATTCACGCACCAGCTGTCTGTAGACTGCATCCGTTCTAAAATCAAATAAACCAACGATAGTTTTAGTAAACTAGGACTGCTAACGAAATTGTCAATCTGACAGGTGTATAAATGGGTCCATAAAAATCCAAACGAAGGCTTTTATTTGCTCAGTCGCGACGTCCTATCACATTCGTAAAATGACAAACGGAACCACCCTATTCACTCTAACCAATAAATTTGGGCTTTTCTTTTTTTATGCTGGACAAAAGCTGACTTTCAGGTAAGCGAAACTGATGTATACGGAAGTGCAATACTATTATTCCTTCCGTTTTGGAACTTATTTACATTTCAGACACATTGAATTTGGCTGAAACTGTACCTCGCTAATCAACGGAAGTCGAAAAAAAGAGAAGCCCAATCAGAAGGAGCGACGCAAACCTCAACAAATGATTAAAAGTAAAATAAATCAAATTAGGAAAGTACCTGATTGTACAAAAATATAAAATCGACACATTCTTTTACCATACTGTGAGAATATATAGATCTTCAAAAGTCAACTGCACTTTAGCATCCGAATTGTGAAGAAAAAAAATGTACAAACAAATAGCATATCATTCATTCAGAATTACTTGGTACCATAATATCAAGTCATTAATGAACGGGGAAATTTTAATAATTTTCGAATCAACCGCAAAGACGAAGCAATGTTTTTGCTTCGTCAAATTTAAAATTTTACAATTTTAAGCGTTATAACTTTCATTCCATCTCATTTTAAATACCATATTTTTTCATTCGACTTTACAACCCGTTTTCCAAAATGAAGCAGGGGAGTACGAAGAAAGTATACAATGATCAAGTTGGCGATTATATTCATATAAAAATGAAAACTTCTAGAGAACGACAGTAAGTCCAAAAAAACCAAAACCGCTTAGCTTGCTAGATTGGATATTATCAAAGCTGGGAAGAACGTAAGCTGTTCCATATAAGTCAGTCTATTCCTTACGGCTGGAATAGTAAGTATTCTTCGGCAATGTAATCTTGGGCGCGAGGAAGTAGGTAGAAGATTTGATAAGAGAGAAACTAAGCTTATTTAAGGCTAGCAGGCGACAACCATCCATCATATATGGAGAGCGCATGAGCGTCGTCTCTGTGAGAGTGCGTATAACCAGCGTGGGAGAGCTTTCTGTAACACTGTAGTTTTCAGCTCAAATCATATACTAGGTGTGAAGGAGCATTTCTCCAGTTCCTCTTGCGTCAATGGGAAACGTTATTCGTTCTTGGGAAGTCCCTCTGATTTCCATGAAATACGAACTGCCACTTAACAAAAGATGAGGCTCGACTACCGAGTAACCTCGTACTTTTAAATTTGAAAGGAAAAAGGCGTTTTTTTATTAATCACACAAAATCTTACAGGTACCCTTCAGAGCGAAGAACTTTTCAATGGAGAACTTCTTCCATACACGATCTGTTTCTTCAACTGAATACTCTTCTCTCATATGAACATTACCTAAATTACACAGTATGTGATACTAGTAACGTAACATCACTAGTATTACATGACATGTGATACCAGTAATGCTACACTGCGTAAATATTTCACACCTTAAACTAGATGCACAAACTCTTCCAGTGATGACCGGAGCATAAAATAATCGCAAAACGAAGAGGACCAAATGTATATAGTATATACAATACCCACCACTACCAGTCGCTAGCATAGTCGTAAATATTTCACATCTTAAACTAGATGCACAAACCCTTCCAGTGATGACCAGAGCATAAAATAATCACCGAACGAAGAGGACCAAATATATACACAATACCCTCCTCAAATCGAGTATCTATTCCGGCACACCCCTTAAGGGTTTCGATCAAAAGCCGTCATCACGGGTAATGTCAACACGATAATCATAAGCGACTCCCCAAAGAAACACGCCCAAAAGCTTTCCGTATCTGTTCTATTTCTAATATTTACCCTTTGCCCGAGGCTACGAAGGTCAAGGAAATACGCACGCAACATTCCTCAAATCTGGAGCCACGCAGCGGCGGCTCCTCTCTTCGCCCGGGAATTCAATATCATTCCAAGGACGCCGTTTCCCCCCACCTCCAGGTGTGAACAGATGCGCATATCTATCTGGATCGTGGTTTTACCAGACTACTGAGCTGATTAACAGCTCTCCTAGGGCTGGCCCCCCGAAGGATTAGATATTTCTACGTGGCTAGGAACCAACTGGTCACCTAGCAACGGGACCTACAGCTTATTGTGGGATCCGAACCACACTATATCGAGACACGAATTCCTAACACCAGAAGTCAATTACTCTGATTCCGCGTTGGCCGAGCCGGGAATCGAACTTCGGACCACCGGATTGGTAGCCGAGTGCGAAAACCACTTCGTCCAAAGAGGAACTTAACGGATACGCAACGTTTGTAAGAAATCATCTGAGCTGTACGTAGTTTTACATAAAACGGCTGAAGAACATGGAAGGAGAAGTCTATGCTGCCTATCCCATCAGACTCAGATGTGTAACGCAACCTTCATGTGGAGCTTTTCTCACGTGCCAAGTACGAAGCTTGAATTTCAAGTCAGTGGTCCGTGTGGGCTTGTTCCATATGAATGGGGTTTCATCTTCTGAATAATAATAATAATAATAATATTAGATTTTAAGCCACAGGTCAAACGCTGGTACCTACGTACATGAGGTCACACAACGCCGAAATGGAAATTGACAGTAAAAAGATTAGAAAGGTGTAGCAAGAGGAAAACCTCAAAGCAGTTGCACTATGAATTAAGTGTTATGAGAGGGTGGAGGAAAGTAAGATGAAAAGACAAAGAACATGAACGGAGGTACAGCACATAAGATGTCTAGTACATTCTGACAACGATGTGCGAGTGACAGCAGTCGTCAATACAACTTACACGATGTCTAGTCTCAATCCGGTCAGCAACATCTGACATCACATAGGGGCCATAAAAAAGAAGTCATCTGATGCGTGCAAACCCGACTACTGAGAAAGGGTTAAAGCAGTTTCGTCAGTCAAATGACGCTTTCGAAGCAGAGACAGGATGAACGTCGTGAGTGGCCCCTTTCCATGCCCGCTCTTCCTTTTTCTCATCACGAGAGTGAAAGTGCGGTCACAACTCGTTTAGCGCTGGAACCCTTCTTCTCAGTGCCTGGTTCAAAGGTGACAGGCACTGGAACCTTCAAAGTCCAGACACACCAGGAAATTTTGCAAGCATGGTGCAATTCGGAAAACTGGAAACTCATCCAAGCACAGGCCACGTACCACAAACTACATTCATGACAGTCCAAAAGGCCAGAGACACTGATCTTTAAAATGCCAGGCACACAAGCATCACGCACTGGAAATTACTTAAAAGACAAGTCAAGCCCGCATTATACCATGAACTTTTGGTCAAACCTGTTCACAGGTGAGAAGTTACTTCAAGTTCTTGGAGGAGCAAATAATGCACATATATTCAAAATAATACAATGTCTGGGTTACAGTGGTGGAATATTTAAGCTAAGTTCAACTTCTGACACGAGATTTTGAACTATAGCGATTATGTTCACAATGCATTAACCAAACTTTCCGAGAGCTGTGTTTACATTGAAAAATAAATCTGAGAAAGTTTAAAAGTTTGGTTTATAAGACGGAAGTTTTGGAAAATTCGACAGTTGGCTTTCCAGATGAAAAATGATGGAGCTATTTAAACCGGGATTAAGCGACAGAAATGTCTCTGGACATTATTATTCCGAGGCGAGAAACGTCAACTTTTTTTAAATCCCAACAAGCACAAAATACAGTAGAATCTTTTAAAAATCCTGTTCACAGACGCCCATTGCAGCAATCTTACAGAAAATTGGTCCAAAACAAAACAGTAACTATTTCCCAATAGCCAATAAATAAATCTTTACAACCACCAGCTCAATGATACGAAAGGTAATAATATTGTAAAAGCACGAAAGCACTAAAAGCAACTTCCAACAGACAGAAAATGGTAATGTCTTTATGGAAAAAAAAACGCACGTTTTTGACAATCCTTTTCATATATCCGAAATAGTTACTACTTTTCGTGTAAAAAAAACGTCCTGGATCTAGAAAAGTAAAAAACTAAAATACAGTCGGTTTTTATTTTCACTCTTTCTCTCTCCTTTTTTTATTTCACTCCGAAGCGCACAAACTTTTTTCCATGGCGATTTCATGCCGCTCAAATGGACTGTATAAATTCGAGTAGAAACCGTCCGAATTGAGAAACTTCAAACAGCTGCCTCGCAAACTACCCGAAGGTGAGAAATATAACGCAATCTCTCTGCAACGCGGTTATATAGACTATATTACCTTTGCCTTTCTTACCGCCGCTACCGGTATTGCTCTTAAAACAGAGTTACGTAAGTGAGAGGAGAGAGAATGAAAAGATACGTCTCCAGGAATTGCCTCTGCCCTGTTATTAGACACAGTTAAGTCAGATAGGACTCAAAGTCATTGGAAGAGGCAACGATTTTCACGCAACCATGACGATAACGAACTAGGTAGCCAAAGGAGCACAGAAAACCACCCAGGACGTTTTTAAAAAAAAATTATTCTTGCCGTTATCAAAACGGATTTTGCAGTTTCTTTCTTTTCATTCGTCCTCTCTTCAAAGCTAAGTCGCGTCGTGAGAGAAACACGAAGGATGCCCCAAGTTGCGAGAGGAGTGCAATAGCATTTAATTTGATTTTGATTTATATAGATTTTTGGCATAATGCCAAGCACTGGGGCAACTAAGGCCATTCAGCGCTGAAATGGAAATTGACAGGAAAAGGTTTGAAAGGTGTAACAGGAAGAAAACCTCAAAGCAGCTGCACTATGAAACGATTGTTAGGAGAGGGTGGACAGTAAGATGGAAGAAAGAGAATATGAACGGAGGTACATTTAAAATGAAAGCAGTTGCAGCTAGGGGCAGAAGGGATGCTGCAAAGAACCTTAAGTAATGCCTAATTGCACCGAATGAGGTGCACTGACGGCATAATTCCCCCTACGGGAGAGTGCAACAGAACGAACATGGAGATGAATTCGCATTGCAACCCAACACGACACATCATCAAGGTCTCCAGACCGTCAAACAAGCTCCCAGCGTTGATCCAGAAGACGATAATGACATCACTTTAAATAATAATAACTAACTTTCGCAGTGTGTTCATTGCAAGCAATATCAGTAAATCTAAAACCTGTGACGCACCATTTCCTCTGCGGTCTTGCGACATACACATTAACTCATTACGAAATGTAAATAACGCCCATTTATGCCAGGTAATTCGCAGGTCGGATTTTCAACGCCAAGGACTCTCTACCCGAGTTTAACCTCCTTTGCTGAAGGAGACTTTCAGGTGACGTCGTTAACCCCCAAAAATTGTTACCAGTTCATTTTCATTCACAAGCAAAGTTCGACACGAAAGGCTGAAATTTCTGTTGTGTGAACTGATTGTGAAGATACGTGATATACAATTCCGTCTGGATACCGTAATCATGGTTACTAGGTTTCATGGTTGAGAGAGAGAGAGAGAGAGAGAGAGAGAGAGAGAGAGAGAGAGAGAGAGAGAGAGAGAATTTCAGACTCTGAATTCCAACTAAAACAAGACCAACCTGGAGGCTTGGAATGAGAGAGTATGAAAACCTTCCCCTTAGCTATCTTCAATCCTCAGAGAGAGAGAGAGAGAGAGAGAGAGAGAGAGTTACAAGGATCTGGATGTCTCAAAGACTTGTTAGTCCATCCGAAGAGACAGCGTGCTCACTTATCTCTAAGCGCAGGTTTTACTGTGCATTCCTAATGATTTTGTCTAGCTTTCTCACTTATCTCTAAGCGCAGGTTTTACTGTGCATTCCTAATGATTTTGTCTAGCTTTATCTTAAAACTCTTCCACACTGTTGCTGTTTACAACTGCTGGTGGCAATTTATTCAATGTGTCACATATCTTGTATGTTAAGGAGTTCCCCACAATGGGATGTGTTGTATCTCTTCGGCTCTAGTTTCCAGAAAGAGAGAGAGAGAGAGAGAGAGAGAGAGAGAGAGAGAGAGAGAGAGAGAGAGAGAGAGGATTCCCCATTAACAATTCCTCCGTGTTCAGGTTTTAACAATATGGCAGATCAAATGCCGAATGCAAGACCTCTCCCACACAGTCAATTCACATTCTATTTTTCCCAGTTTCTATGAGGTAAAGGCACTCTCCCAGCCGCTCGCAACCTGACCGGTACTTGAATACTTGAGCCAATACAGTGAACCGCATAACAAACACTCGTGGAGTGGACGACTAAGGGAAACCACCAATATAAATCTGAATCACATTGAGATACATGATTCCTGAAGTGCAGCAACAGTACTGGGGTAGTAGATATGCAATTTGGTTCATTTTATTCTGACAAAATTATAATTTATTTACAGATGTGCACGCTCGACCTTATTGCGTATAAATTCTATTCCAGTAATTGTACCATGGACATTAACTTGATTCAAATCTCTCTCTCTCTCTCTCTCTCTCTCTCTCTCTCTCTCTCTCTCTCTCTCTCTCTCTCATTACAGTAATTTTGATTTCGACACTCTCAAAATATATACTTGCTATACAATTGTACATGTTCCATGAAATTATGCATACTTGTTACACTATATTGAAAACATAATAAACGCAACTCACTACCGTACTCGTTTCAAGTTTGTACTTACTTAAAGGAATAAGATATTAAACAGTAATAATTAAGATTTCATGTATAGAAAGACCTTCCATTTCTTGCAGATAACAGAGCAGACCTCAAAACTTAAAATAGACAGATCAATCATCATCTTGAAGAGAATAAACATAAGATTCGAATCCATCGACACCAAACTACATCATCCCTTCAAGACAGAAACGAAACAGACACACACACACACACACACACACACACACACACACACACGTCCAGGTCTTAAAACTGGAGCAGCATATTCAATGGCGGACAACAAGTGCAAGGCAAAGGGTCACTGAGTACCAACACACGTACGTTTGGTTTTTTGTTTTATTAAAGAAACGCTGAAAGCCTTTGGGATCAAATGCATTTACAGACACAATGATGGCGGCGGGAGCCCATAATAGCATTAGACAATTATCTCTTTAACATGAAGTATGGCAAGAAAAAGGTTCGGCATCAAACTAGGGGCCTAGAATATTAACTCCCCCACCCCATAACCAGCTAAATAAAGAAAATACATGCTAAACCGAAGACTAGTGTCAGTTCTTATCAGCACCTAGCAACAAGCAACCCGAAGAATGAACGCATACGCAACACACAAGACCTCGATGCCGCACTACTGCTACGTAGGCCCCGACAGGAAGCTTCAAGGGAAACCATCGATTTTGAGAGAGAGAGAGAGAGAGAGAGAGAGAGAGAGAGAGAGAGAGAGAGAGAGAGAGCGGGGGTGGGGGAAGGGGAGGGGATGAAGGAGGGTTACTGGAAGTAAAGAACGACATGGGGGTGCTTTCTAAGGTTAAGGTAGGCAGGAAGGACGAGGGACGGAAAATAATTCCAGAAAAAGGACAACGGCAGGGAAGTAGTGCTTTCAGCCGGGCCTCTTGTTTCACATTCGCGCCGATACTGTTAAGGTAATAATGTCGTGCTTGCCTTTGCTTACTGCTGCGATATTTGGTTAGAAAAATACAAAAATACACAAATTGCACTCATTCCTTATAAAAAAAAAATAATAATAATAATTCTCTGCAACAAATACTACAGGCTTACTTAAACCAGCCTCTCCTCAGAAAAATGTCCACACACATACAGATAGATACATAAATAGACAGCATTTCTATTCAGATAACATGTCAATATGGTCCAAAAATAATTGACAGAGTTCATTACAAAACCAGACACTAATATCCCTCGACTTTTAGTCAATTTTAAAAGCCCAAATAACGTTGGTGTAATTAATTTCATGGCAAAAGAATCTTCCGACAACGAATCTGGAAAAAAGGCAAAGAAAACAATCCTGCAAAACTGGTGTAATTAATAACCTGAATTCAGGCTAGCGTCATGACATCCAGATGTAATAATATCCAGGATTCAGAATAGTATTGATACATACAAATGTAACTAATTGTTATTCAGTCATTGCAAGCGGAAATAAGAGAGAGAGAGAGAGAGAGAGAGAGAGAGAGAGAGAGAGAGAGAGAGAGAGAGAGAGAGCTCTTTCGGGTTTCCCCAGGTCCCTCAGTGTGAGGCACCTCTAATGTCTACCAGAGAATTCCTAATGCATCTTCCGGTATATTTTGCATCTTCCAATCTTGGATGGTCTGGGATGCAGCTTAGATATCTGTCGAGCTTATTCTTAACACATCTACGCTGTATTGTCAATGCTGGTGCGTAGTGGATTAATGATGTCCTGTGAGCTTTCCTTAGTTTTCCTGGTATAGTTTTGGGCACTAATAATCTACCTCTTCTTGCTCTTTCTGATATTTATAGCTCCATGATGTTTTCGGTAATTCCTTCTATCTGTTTCCATGCCTGTATTATCGTGTAGCGTTGTCTTCTCCCTTCTAGACTATATAATTTTAAAAATTTTAGTCTTTCCCAGTAGGTAAGATCCTTAACCTCTATTCTAGCTGTAAAGGACCTTTGCACATACACTATTTGTGCAATATCCTTTTGGTAGTGGGGGTACCAAATCATTGCAATATTCAAGTGGGCTACGTACATACGTTATATAAAGCATAATCATGTGTTCGGTTTTTCTTGTTTTGAAGTGCCGTAAAAACAGAGAGAGAGAGAGAGAGAGAGAGAGAGAGAGAGAGAGAGAGAGAGAGAGAGAGAGAGAGAGAGAGATTTTCTCTCTCCCAAGAACAAAACGAGCAAATGGGTGCATTAGCAGAGTCTGCATGGCCAGCATCCTTCAGGGGAAATGAGAGCTGCTCTCCAAAGGTCCCAGGAGGATACGTTGTCTCAATACATCTCCTCAAACGGAGGAAAAATGAGAGAGAGCCAGCCTCTGCTGCGAGGTCGAAAGGTTACTCATTCGAGGCTGGGAAAGAAAACGCTGGGGAAAAAAAATGTCAGGCTGAACTTCATTAATAAGTCGTGTTCCGTCCGAGAACAACTCTGAGAGGAGTTCTTGCTTGAGCACAGCTACGTCGCTTCGTTTTATCACTTTTAATAATAATAATAATAATAATAATATAATAATAATAATAATAATAATAATAATAATAATAACAATAATAATAATAATAATAATAATAATAATGATGATAATAATAATAATAATAATAATAATAGTAAGTAGGTGGCGGTGATAATTCAAGGTAACTAAATCTTCCATTATTTTCCACAGAATCTGTTTAAAAGAGGGTCTATTTACAGCAAATAATAATAATAAGAAGAAGAAGAAGAAGAAGAAGAAGAAGAAGAAGAAGAAGAAGAAGAAGATCACAAATTATAAAGCCTTCCCTGGTTGAAGCGTTATGCATTTTCGTCGAAAAAATCTATACCAATTTCTAACAGGAAGTTTCGAGTAGGGGCCCAACACCACCGCTTTTCCGAAATGAAGCTGTTCTCCTTGCCCTGGCTAACGGTCGGTCGTAGGGGAGAAGAGAAAAATTTAAGGCCTGATGGGGTTTACACAAGTTTTTTCTTTTTTTCTTTTTCCCTGGGGGGGAGGCTCCCCCCCCCCCCCCCCCCCCCAAAGAAAAGAACTGGCTGAAACAAAGGCCCTCAATACGACCTAAATGCCAAGTACAGATCTTGCTTCCTCCTCTCGTTCCAGAGTTAAATTTTAATTTACGTACCTTGTTCGAATCAAAATAGATAAATTGAATTTAATGTATTTACCTAGTGCCATGCGACGTAAACAGATGTAAATACAGTAAATAAAACGCATTGCCCAACAACAATACAATATTATTTACTTAAAAGACCAAAAATATATGGCAAAACCTAGTAATTAAATAAAAAAATTTATTATTCAGTTATGTATCCAAAAACATATCCTAATAACTAAATACAAAAAAAGCAATAATTTATTATTCAATTATGTATAGGAAAAATATATGTGAATTCAATATAAAAAAAAATTAACAAATCTTCCAACTTAAATAATGCGGCGAGAATGACATATACAATAAATAATATAGCATCTTTACCTTACACAATGCTACATTATTTAGTTACGGGGTAAAAATAGTATAAGGCACAAACCAACTACAAACCGTTAATACCCCCAGATTAGAGTGGAAAATTACATATCGTATTCACAAACGCTTGACTCCCCCGTCGTACGTGTATGACCTCGGCACAAGGCTCCCGAAGGATTATTAGGCAGCGAGCAATTCCAGGAACACAATACAAAGCAAAGGCAACTGAAGGAGATGCAGCGGGGGGAAATGAATGCACGGGGGGGAGGGGGCAGCGATAGCTACCTAGCCAGCCAGGTGTGCGTGATGAAGTGGCGGAGAAGAGCTTTCCCAAACTAAGCTCAAAGCATCTGCAGCAAAACCCCCACTTCCGGAAAATGAAGGTTTTATAACGCTCTACCTTGGAAGGGGAAAGATAAAAATAATGATAATAATTCACCACAGACGTCCCTCTTCTCTCCACAGCACTATCCGCTTAGTACGTCTTTACAGAGACATGGAACATAGAATTGGAATTTTGAATGTTGGTTAAGTACTGGGCCATATGAGGATACTGGGAGTAGAAAGATTTGAAAGGTGTAACAGGAGGAAAACCTCGCTATGAAGCAATTGTTCGAGAGGATGGAAAGTCAAATGGAAGAGAACTTAAACACAGAATTGGAATATAAAATTTAGGTCAAAGGCCAAGCGCTACGGCCTATGAGGTCAATCAGAGCTGGAAGTGAAATTGCGAGTAATAGGGTTTCAAAGGTGTAAGGAGGAAAACCTCGCAGGTGAGCTATGAAGCAACTGTTCGAGAGGGTGGAAAGTCAAACGGAGGAGAATATGAAAAGAGGTTCAGTAAAAGGAATGAAAGAGGTTGCAGGTCGGGCCGTTGATCCTTAAGTAATAACTACAGTGCACCACTTAAGAGGTGCACTGACGGCAAAATACTTTACGGGGTACAAATACCTGGAGGGCTCTGAATGTTATTAATATACAATTTCAGAATGAACAAGATGGAAAGGTAATCTTAGGAGCGATTAACTGACTTCGTTTCATTCCCAGATACAGGCTTACATCACCCTTATTAAAAATCAAATGCTTTGATCACATTCCTAATCGAATTACCATTTTCTAAATAGATGCTTCCATCGATACTAACAAAAATTAAGCGCGACAATACCAATCATAAATAATTACGGCAAAATACTGGCTTTCATAATAATACAAATGATCACGATGGCATTTTAAATAGAAAAAAATTACCATAAAACAATAAGAAGGAAATGCAAGAATATAATACTGATAACTTTGTATTCACCAACACCACAAGCACGTTTCTCAAGAGCGCCCACTTCTCCCTACATAATCGTTAACCCCCTACAATAAATCACCACGGATAGTTAATAATTATTCTATGTACAAAGCATCATTAGCGACAGAGACTGTTTGCCAAATCATAGCGCAAATCATCACAAACGTTTGCTCTCACCGATTCTGGGCAATTTCTGAATTAATCGGAAATAAACGAAAGTTCACGCGGGAGAATAGCGATTGCATCACACAGTCACGGACAGCAGGCGTTTGCAGCCAAATCGGTTATTTCTGTAATCAAAGCAGGAATGACTGATGCCAAAATAATTCTTGCAACCAGACCTACGTTAGACTTTGATGTATGTTAGGAAGTCTTTCGCTAAGAGATCGGGAAAAAAAGCCAGTTACAATACGATTGCCTAAAGTATAATAAGCCAAAGGAGGGAAGCAGAGCATAAATGACCCGGGGTAACAATAATTCTATTCATCATTTAAACCAGGAATTACTAAAGCTATGTAATTCTTGCAGCCAGACTTACGGTTTGCTCTCTACAAATGTTTGAAGTACTGCTCGCTAAGAGATTAGGTAAATACGCATAAAATAAAAATTGCCTTAAAACTTGTAAGCTACAGAAGGGATGCATAACTGGCCCGAGGGTAAAAACAATTCTACTCAGCAATTAAACCAGAAATGACTAAAACCAATTCATTCTTGCAACCATACCTATGTCAGACCCTCTACAAATGTTTGAAGGGTTGATCGGTAAAAAAAAAAAAAAAAAAAACAAAAAAAAAAAAAAAAAAAAAAAAAAAAAGTCGCTTAAAAAAAAAAAAAAAAAAAAAAAAAAAAAAAAAAAAAACTTAAATTATACAGGCTACAAAAGAGAAACATAACTAATCCAGGGTAAATCAATAAATACTATTTAACCACTCATACCATACCCCTACTATATCACAATCCTCTTCAAGTCTTCCAAAAGACGACCCTTTGAAAAAGCAGGGCTGCCATCACCAATAAAGCGAAGCATCAGAGCATAATAAAACTGACACGCTCTAAGGTCAAACCGGGTAAGCCATAAACAATGCCCTATTTTCTTCCACGGCCGAACTTGATACGTGTTGTTTGGGCAAAGCTGGTACCACCACAATAGTGGAGTAGTTGTTTTTTAAAGACTGCATGTACGCAGTGTATTAATTTTGTTTTTTTTTGTCGCAAACGACACGGTGTGCCTGTTGTCGAGCAAGCAGGACGCCGCGACATGACTGGAATCAACATCCAAGCACGTACGTTCATATCTCTCGGGGCGAGATTTCTCTCTTCATAAACCAACGAGAGATTTACAAGTCTATACGTGAAAGTTGAGTGAACAATTTCTGAGATAAAAATACGGAACTACTCAAAATTTTCACATTTAAATGCCGATTATACATTGACACTCTTCTGCTAAGTCATTCCGGAAGTCTATTCCTATCTAATTTATATGGATGGTGATATTTAAGAAACTTAGGGTACATTGTTTCATTTCAACAAAGACATTTTACGCAGTAAGTCCATTAGAAAACCATGGCGTCAACAAATTGCTACAATTAAACGAGGATTTCAGTTGATGTTTTCCATTCACTGGCAGAATTATTCTATTGTTTGAACACGAATAAAACACTGTAAGGGTTCTATTCCACTAAGGAATACAAACTAATTCAAAAAACATTTCAACTCATCCCACAACGAAAAACAATTCACAAACAATGCAGGAATTGTAGGAGTATATATATCCTCTGCATACATAAGAACTCTACAACCGATAAGCAATACTTTTCAACTTATCAATAACAGGTCCCTACAAAGGACAGGAGACAAAACAATGCAGACCAGCACACGCTTCAGCTACAGCGATACACAGCTCGCAACTCGGAGTCAAATTTTACGGATACTTACTCGAATGGAAAACCAAGCGAGGTTTCGACTGAGTTTTATTTCGTCACCCTTGAAAATGAACAATAGACGAACTATTGGACAATTAATTCTCCCGACTCAGGTGTCGCCGTCACACCAGTCCGAGCATATTTTAAAATATTAGCGGAAATCCATTCACTAGATTTCACTGCGACGGAGTCAATTCTCGTTTTTATGCGGTGGGCTGACACTGCAGCGATGCAGGTGACGAGTCGTAACATTCGTTACCTCATCGTAGGAAAATGTAAACGCTTGCAAAAGTGTCCAGAATGATTGAAAAAGAATCCGAATGTATGTTGTGGAAGGATAACAGAGCAGCAATAATCTGACAATGTTTCACTACATAGAAAAATATGAAAAGTTATCAGTGATACAAAGTTTGAAGAATGAAAGATTAAAAATATCCAGAATTTTTTGAAAAGAAACCAAAAATATGCTAAAAAAAGGTAAGGTGTAGCAATAATCTGACAATGTTTCAGTAGATAGAAAAATGAAAACAGCTTCGAAAAATGAAAACTTGAAAATAGAGAGAAATATAGCTGAAAGTCTCTAGTTTCTAAATAAAACACTAATCCACTTAATTACCTAGTGCCAATCATAAGCCCATTTCCGATGCAATTTTCAAAACAGCTTAAATACTTCAGAAGCGTTCACACACGTTCGCTGTTGTTTTGAAGAGACTTATATTTAGACGGAAACCTCAAATTAAACATTTAAATAAACACATGATGAGCTCATTTTACTTCGTCATTGACGAATACAAGAACCGGATGCTATTTTTCTCCTATAATGTCATCATGCTGAAAGATTTTACCCCCATTACAGTAATTCCACTAAAACAATTATGGAGCGATCTCTTAAAATTAGGTCACAGCGCAATAAAGACCTTCAAACATACAATATACAAGGACATATATACACACAGACATTATTTAATATATATATATAATATATATATATATATATATATATATACATATATATATATATATATATATATGTCATTACATATAAGTATAATATTTTTCTTAGGGTTACCATCGCTTCTCAAGATGCGCTCGCTGTGACCTGTCAAGTTTTTGTACATATGCTATGGGTAGGGGAGGGAAAAGGTCCGATGAGGGGAAAATAATAAAGTCGAGGCAATCAAGAACCAGAAAAAAAAAACAGACGAGGAAACATCACAAGAAGAAGAAGAAGAAAGAAAGAGGAAAAAACCTGACGAGGGGAGAGGCGAAGCAAGAGCTTACTCACAGGAGTCCAGGGACCAGAGAAACAAGACCAGACAGACAAGCGAACAGGAGAAAAGCAGAGGGGGAAGTTAAGGGGAAGAACAGACGAAAGGAAAGAGGGGAAAGAGAGAAGAGGGGAGACAAAATGACGCGTGCTGCGGGGAAAAACGCTGCGTTGCTGCAACATTAAAGCCGCTGGAACCATCCCGAAAGTATAATCACACAGGAATAAAGAAAGGGATCATGTGATCACAAAAGCGCTTCTACGTCGTCACTGGAACATTCCTCCAGAGAGCGATTCCCCAAACGTCAAGTGCTGGACACAACCAAATGAGCAGGTGTTGACGGTAGTGACTTTTCCAACTTGAAAGCTCTGTAGCTGGAGGAGATCTCGGAGGTCGGATTTGTAAGATCACTGACGAAATAAAACCCACTTTCTACAGGTACCTTTAACGAGGAATATTGCAGTTTAAAGAAAAATCTCGCAATAAATATGGAAATAATATTGGATGATAAACGACAATATAAAGCAATTAGTCTACACATTAGAAAAATGAAATTGCCTTTAGCACACAAAATTCTCAATAGTATTACTACCTGGCAAAAATTTGAATCATTCTCGCGCTGATGACAAATTGAAACATTTAATTGGCGAGCCACTAAAAATGAGGAAGAGATAAGGAATTATATAGTCTCCGGGGGGGTTATATAAAAAAGTTTCTTCCATACCACCACTAGTTTCTCTAAAGTTTCGACCATCAGAAAAATAAGTGATTCTGCCTCATGCACACACATTTGCAAGAAATGAGGTGCTGGCAAGATCAAGTAGAGGTGCATTACCGAAGAGTGTCGCCACCATCTCTCAAAAGCTACCGAGACTCGAAATCTAATTTAACTTCCCCCAAAAGTTAATCCCTCTCAACTCGAACTACACGCCCAACTGCTTTTGCAAAGCAAGCTACGCGAAACAATGCTTCCACAAACAAAATCCTCGTAAGTAAACAACAATTTAATTACAGGAACAAGCCGAAGTGCAGCAGAGCACGGTGGTCCGACTTGTAATTAGCATTTGCAAACAGAGTAAGTCTCTCAATTGCTGAGGCAGCGCATCAGTGAAACTAAAACTTGCGTCGGATACAAACCAAACACGCTCGTATATCATACAACGCGACTTAGTCCCAGCAGAGAACCGAGAACAAAACCCATTCACCAATCCAATACCCCCCCCCCCCCCCCCCCCCCCAAAAAAAAAAAAAAAAAAAAAAATTCTTTGTCGCGAAAGTTTCAAAGAAATTGTCCCACTGATGTCCATTAAGTGATTTGCATTTCTAATGAAGAGCGGGGCTTAACAGTGATGTCGATGTGTGAGAGAGAACTTTCCACTGTGCATCGATGACGTTTCCTAGGATTCTCTTCCTCTGCAGAAAACGGACGAAGGAACAAAGCCCTGACCTCCAGGATATCACTTCATTCTGCTACGTAGGCGGAATTCTAATCACCGAAACCATCATCTCGTATTCTACTCGTGAGTGAAACTCAAAACTAGGGGAACGCTAAGCCAAAATGCGAACACCTAGATACAGATGACACGGTAGTGTTCATGGAAGATGATGGATCAGAAACACGTGTAAGAAACACTACACAAATACTGTTGTGATGATAAAAACACGTGTCAAAAACAATACACAAATAAGTGTTGTGATATATCTTACACGAAAATGATTATGGAATAAAAATTTCTTTAAACATTACCACTCTATTATACGAAACAAGCAACACACAGACAATCACTTCTAGTCCTAAGGTCATTTAATTTATTAAACATCTCAATTCACGTTAACATTCATTTTATTCTCACGGAAATTCAGGATAAATGAAATAAAGTTCCTCTGGACCACAAACAAGCAAAACCAACGGACTGTTCATTCACTGAGCACTATAACACCTTTGAATTTTGTAATGTAATAAAATTAGCTTTCAAGCGAAAAAAATGCAATGCATTGGTACCCTATTGCCATTCCCCTTGCATTCTAATACACGTTTATCTATATATTTATTGTTGATTCATTTCTTTTATTCTATTTTTTTTGTTTTTTTGTTAAATGGTATCTTTCTTTCTGTTTTTCCCTTTACATCCTCTTATTTCTAGTAAACACAATATCCTTTGGAAGTTTGTATTTAAAGTCAATAATAATAATAATAATAATAATAATAATAATAATATACAACTTTACCTCATTCTTAAATTATGAAACGACCTTGAAACCAATCACTTTCAATATACAAAAATTCGTTTTTGACGTTGAACTTACTTGTTCGACATCAACACCTTTCCACTTCAAGAATATATATATCACCTTACGATTAAAGTAAAACCGATACAACGCCAACTATAATAACTATTTCGTTCAAGTTCCATCTTTTCCAGCGTTGCTGTTTTGAGTCCATATAATGAAATGTCAACTCCGTCCTTTACTGTAAAAATTACATACAAAAAAACTTAATGGACTCCTTTCATAACCAAATTTCGTAACAATTGAATATCCGCAAAAAAAAAATATATATTTATTTCACATACGTTCAAGGGTCACTACAAATCACTGCCTCTTCACCTTACACGGCAATGTCAAATAAAGTGTGACCGATCTGTATTAAGAAAGGACATGGCAGCCATCAAAGCAGAGAGAGAGAGAGAGAGAGAGAGAGAATTCCAATAACACAAGACAGTATTCGTACATGCACCTGGCAGGTGGAAAAACTTAAGTGTGTCAAGATCACCTTGTCATTCAATCACAATTTCGCTGGCACCGATGGAGGGAGTTTTGACAGTGCCAATAAACCTGGGGAGTGTCACGTTCTGACCCGAGTACCACGGCCTCTGGCGGTAACCGGTAATGAAACTGCAATTACATAATTGGGCCACTATTTCACAACTACCGCTGCCGACATCGTTTATCATTGCGTAAGCAAGACGAGAGTTCCCACTGTCGCTGAACAAACCTTGTATAACAGCTAATAAAAACTTATATAAAAATCATTTTTAAACACTCAAATAATCGACTTACATTGACTTCCAATGTCTACAAAATTATCTCTGGTAGACTAACGCTCTCTCTCTCTCTCTCTCTCTCTCTCTCTCTCTCTCTCTCTCTCTCTCTCTCTCTCCCCCCGGGTAGTAGTTCCATTTTATGGAATTCATATATTCTGACTCAATTGCGGGTAACTTATACCCCTTGGCTAAAAGCCGGTCAAAACACCACCTATTTCTTCGACCAGTATTACGAAGCTGAGAGAGAGAGAGAGAGAGAAGAGAGAGAGAGAGGAAATATCGGTCTCCCCAACATCTAGTACTTCCTCGGCTTAAAGTGGCAATACGGAAAGGAAACCCTGACCTTGGGACCTACGAATACCCAAATTTAACTAGAGTTTCCTTCGAACCTTCAACTCTGTAATTATTGAGTAAAAGTATTTTACTTAGCAAAATGATTAAGCGCCTCATAAAAAACTTAAAATTTATGTCGCAGGTAATCTATAAGGAAGAGGAAAACCGCTAGCACGTAAGCCAACATAATTTATTATCAAGTAAAAGTATTTTCCTTGGTAAAGTTATTAAGCGCCTCAAAGAAAGAATGACGATTTCTTAAAATTGACGTTACAGGTAACCTAAACGGATGAGAAAAACCGCTAGCCTATAAAATATAAAAAATTAGTCTGCTGATTACAGAATAATTTCCTTCATTCACTACTTCTCAAATTTATTAATCTTTTAAAAAATTACTTATGAAATTTACTAATACCAGTGAGAAAAAAATGCGATTACTAATATATCAAAATCCAAAATGCATTTGAACCGATTGTCGATTAAATTATTCCTTAATTTACTTATTATAAAGGAACCCACATATAAATAACCTTATCAAAAACTACTGCAATAATTATGAATTACTCGTTTGACTTCTGCAATAAAAAGGTCGCTTTTCGCATTGCTAAACGATGACATACGGCTGATATATCAATCACATCCCAGAGTTCAATTAAATAAATAAATAAATTTTGAATTAAAAACGATACGATTAACGACCAAGGCCGACATATCACGCAGAGGGCGATTAATAACAGACAAAGGTTCGTTAAACAAAACAAAAACGCAAGAACAAAAGCCTTGAATGAATGAAAACATTGACCTTTCGATTTCATTCATCTCACTCCCATCACGAACGCGAACTTCATAATGATCAGCACCTCTGAACCGGTTTTAACAATTAGCTATATAGGTATTATGTGGTTGCATTTACTAATTAGGGTCACTGAACAAGTGAAGATTACAAAATACATTATCTTAAAGTTCATCATATTAATCACACTGAAAACAGTTGGATTTACCTTTATCAGTAACACCTGGATGTTCCTACTAATTAAGAGTCACTGCAAAGGTGAATATTACATAATAATAATTTGATTACCAAAAAGATCATATGAATCATACTGAAATCGGTTGGATTTACCTTTAGCTGAAACACCTGGATGGTCTTACTAATTAGGGTCACTGCACAGCTGAACATTACTTAATACTATGACTATTTAAAAGTTCTTACTAATAATATCTCCAATTTCCTGACAGAGCAAAGGCGGTACCTCACCTGATCTCTTGTAAGGGGACTGGTAGGGCGAGGAGTGGTAGCTGGCGGTGCCGCTGTTGTGGTAGTGACTGTGGTGGGTATGACGCCTGCTCCTGGTGGAGGCCTCGGTGTTCTTGATGAGGTTGTCGAAGATCATGATCCACTCGTCCTCCTGGGACCAGAGGGAGTCCAGGTGGTCGATGTAAGCATCGAGCTCCTCCTTGGTCTTGATGGGAGTGACGATGGTGGTGGACGAGGTAGTCGAGTTGGTCGAGGAGACGGACGTGTTGTTGCTGCAGCTCGTCAGGTTCGAGCGCGCGGTGTCGTTGGAGCCGATGGAAGTCGTCGACGTGTTCGACAGGGAGCGATCTATCCTGGACAGTGGACGGCTTTGGGTGCCCATGGCGGCGACGCTGATCTCCGGAGGGCGCTGGTAAGGCTTCAGCAGTTCGTCCATCTCGACTCCCCGGGGGGGGCTGGCCGGATGCGGAGACGTGGTCGGAGTGGAATTGGGAGACGAGGTGGGACTGCTGGAACGCGGGGGGGCTGGACTGGCACTGATGACGAGCGCGGGATTCGGAGGTCTGGGTATGGGGCTGCCCTCCGCAACACCATTGCCGACGGATGAACTGTGCCCACTATCCAGGGATCCCAGACTCTCCACCGAACACTGGGAGGACAGGGGGATCTCCCCCAGCCCCACCAGGGAACCCCCTAACTCCATCGAACTTGAAGGACTCACAGGAGGCGGAGGGGATCCCTCTAATAACCCTGGATCAGTGGGACTTACCGATGGCATTACAACAATAGCGACGATAATCACACAAGGAACGGCCTTCTCGCTGGGAATCTCTGCGACAGGTCAGCAGCGTCTCTCGGATATTGCTAATTGTATTTTGGACACCGGCCCCTTCTTGCTATTTCCAACGATCAAAATAATAACTTAAGAGTGCAACAGCCATAGCAATTGAACTTAATCACAGCGGTGGACGCGCATCATCTTCACTTCGGTCAAAACACAAATTCGTTTTGGTTTAAAGTCAAAAATAGTATATATCACTGGTTAACACCTAACTTTTCAATGACATAAAAATGGAAGTCTTTTATGTATACACTGGTATTATTCCTATGATCGCCTTTGCATCTGCAGAGGATAAAACTTAATCACGTTAAGGTTGAGGATTTACCACCTAAAGGAATTTAGCCACCCTCTATTTTCATTGCCTTCAAACTCGTCTAAGAATTACAGTCAGCCAAAAGGAAAACATGGGTCTAGTCACAATACCAACTAAAAAAATAAAAAATAAAAATAAAAAACAGAACACTTCAATTAAATAACTGCCTGTTATAAAGATAGCCAACACGCATCAACAGAGCTGAATTGCTTAATCAGACAATCGAGCGAGAAACCTGACGATGACGTAACATACAGGAAATTAGGCGCCACGTAATCCTACGAACGCAGAATACATACCCTATTCAAGGGGGCTTGAAAGGCAAAATACTCAAGACAATAAGGGAGATGACTCAGGCATAACACAGACGATGATGATGACGAAGAAGCAGCAACAACAGCAGCAGCAGCAACAGCAGCAGCTCAAGAGCAACGTATGAAGGGGGCAATGATGTGCAGCAAACACCAGCGGCTCTTCAGAGCCACTCCAACCTCTGAGAGATGCCCAGAAGAAACCACTGCATGTGAACGCAATGCCAGATTCTCCTTGCTAACATCAAGCCAAGGGCATCACCAGCGTCCAAACATAAAAGGAAGATGATGCAAAGCAGGCATCAGCAGCCAAGTATCAACGGCAATATCTTCTATGACGAAAATTACTAACAATTACAACAATGACCTGATGTTGTTGAAGATTAAGCTGGTCTTATGCCAACACGGGCTCTTGCTCATAGAGCAGCCCGTAGAGATAACAATGACCAACAAATAACTCAATTATCAACAGTAATATCTTGTATTACGAAAATTACAGACAGTTACAACAATGAACAACAAATAACCAATGCCATTTTAGCAGGACGGGAACAATTACTTCAAGACAAGAGAACAAAAGAAAAAATATATGCGTGATGACAATACAGAACTACAAATAATAAAACCAAGAGAGAGAGAGAGAGAGAGAGAGAGAGAGAGAGAGAGAGAGAGAGAGAGAGAGAGAGAGAGAGAGAGAGAGAGGCATAACTTTAAAGTTACAAAATTGACGGAGCCATTGGCTATAAAGGCCTAAAAGCACATTGTACATTTAAAAAAGAATCCTCACCATTACAAAAATAAAAAAAAAAATAAAAAAATAAACTATCTCGGCATACGTATTTCTGAAAGCGTGACATTTATTCCTTCAAAGTTAAGCTAAGAAATCGTCTTGGGTGGAAAAGAATTTTTCCCGCAATAACACTTAACTCGGTATAACTTTTAAGAAGTGCTGGCGAATCCACCCTGATGTGGGCCTAATTCGAGAGAGAGAGAGAGAGAGAGAGAGAGAGAGAGAGAGAGAGAGAGAGAGAGAGAATGTGCCGAGTGCCTTATTCTTTGTTGAAGGTGGAGGATTTACATTACAAATGGAACCAATATAATTTGGTGTAAGTATAAAAATGCTGTGAGAAAGTTGGTATATTGTTAGTGCACTTAACCTTAATTGCTTTATTTAAAAGACAAAACAAAGTAAATGAGTTCCCAAGGGAATCAATTTAAAATATACTGTACACTGTTACTCAAACCCAAATCCTTCAATTTTATAAGCAATGATCCTTTTGATCAAAATGCCGATATTTTCATTATAAAATAAGCACACACAAACACACACACACACTCTTAGTTTGCATACACATACAAACATGGAAGCTGAAATGCACAAACAAACATACAAAATCACAGTGACACGCTCAACCTATTTTCGTGTTCCTAACAACACAATGGACAAGGAAATACGTGAAAAAATCCCTAGTGATTCAGGCGTTGGATATTAACTATTCATACTACATAAAAGACAAACAATAAGTCCTGACGCCGAGCGAGAGACATTATTAAACCAACTCAAAACTCCGCTTCAACAAGTTAACCCAAATTCCATCACATCTAATCTGACAGTTAATTCATAACTTCTGTGGTAATCTAAACTTGTTGGGATTTGTGAAATATTCTGTGATAATCTCAACAAATAATATGTATCATTCTGTGATGATCTCAACATTAGCAACTGAGTAAAAAAAATAAAATTCTCTGATAATCTCAACCAACTAAGAATTGAGAAAAATACATCTTTCTGTGAATATCTCAACCAGTTAGGAATTGAGAAAAATAAACTCTGAGAATATCTCAAACAGTTTGGGAACTGAGAAAAAAATATTATCGTTCCGTGATAATCTAAAGTTGGGAATGGAGAAAAATACAATATGTGATAATCCTAAACAATTAGGAACCGAAAAAGTAAATAAAATTCTGTGATAGTCTCAACCAGTTCCAATGTTGTTTTACCATAAAACTCCACGAGATAAGAACCATCCAAATAACAGCAACAACAGCAACATACCAAGAGGAGGAGGAGAGAAAGAAGAGAACAACAACCGCAAGTTCAGATAATCACGAGTGAAACCCAATAGCCGTTACCTCCATTGCATTTTCCCTTCGACTTGCAGTGCTCAACAGAACAATACTTCTCATTCGAAAAATAAAAATCGTCGCGTCATCGCAAAATGACACAATTCTCGACGTCACTTTTTGGGAAAAGTTCCTGTGAAGGCATTCAAAGTAATATTTTAGCTATATCTGGTAAGTGGAATGGAGTATAGAATTTTGGCCAAAGGCCCAGCGCTGGAACCTATGATGTCATCAATCAGCGCGGAAAGGGGAATTGAGAGTAGTCAGGCTTGAAAGGTGTAACAGGAGGAAACCCTCGCAGTTGCACTATGGAAGAGAATATGAATGGAGGTACAGTAAAAGGAACGAAAGGGGGGTTGCAACTAGGGGCCGAAGGGGCGTTGCACAGAAAATTAAGTAATGGCTATTGCTAATAGTCAAATTAAGCGTTCCAAAGCGAATCAAAGCTTCACAACACTTCAGCCATATCCACCAGCAGACAAACGGCGAAATTTCTCGACGAGTCCAATCAACAATTCTTTGCATTTCAGAGCGAAACGACAAATGGACGGCCAGGCACATTAACACAAACACACACACGAAAGCACAGACAGATACAGAGACTGACATGTGCTGAGTCACTCACACACATGTTAAGTTACTCAAGCGAAGAGAAATGAACCTACTCGTCGTCCCTGCTTGAAGTTGGTCACTGGCAGACACACTCGATGCATTTTGGGAAAAGTCATTCCTTTTTTTTATTTAAGTTATAAGATTGAGGTGCAATATAACTTATATAAATTGTGACTCGTGGGAAAAAGGAATGGGGGGAAAAACGAGCGAGAATTCAGTTCGGTCACCGCATGAAAATGTTCGTTGGCCCGCCGTGCTGAGATAGAAAACCCGCCGGGTATTCTATCTCAGCTAATTTTGATAATAATATTAATAGTGATGATAAATTTAACTGAACAGTTTGCCCGTTTGGATGCCGTTTAGCCTGTATAGAAGCTACTCAACCTCTCGAATGAAGTCTGTTTGAGAGAGGGTCTTCTTCCGAGATGATGATAAATCATAATGATATAATAAGTATTATTATAATTATTTCAGCTCAGGGCCATATACTATGAATATACAAAGTAGAGACAATACCATACACGCATTTTAGAAAGCCTATACGAGATAAAAAGATAAAAATAGTAATCGGTTATAACCTAATAGACAATCCCCCTACAGATAAATTTAAAGGGGTAATGGGGTCTATTCTATCAATAAAAAAATAAAAAAATGGTAATAATTATTATTTCGTACCGTGAACAATTACAAAACAGCGGCAATACGCTCTTATCTTTCGAAGCCTTGCGATAAGGCCAAATAAACATCACCAAAGATTCCAACAAGTACTTGATAATACGTTTTATCACCTAACACCAAATAGCCAATAGACCTTATAAGACGATGTTTGGCACTTCGTACAGAATGCTCGGTGGCTCCCTCTTATTTACCCAAGAACAAAATTCACACCTTGTTATTATTATTATTATTGTTCTTTTTTTCCGGAAAGCTTTGACAGGTGATGACCTTTTTCTGAACGAAAATTCACTGAATCTATTTTGAACAGAACGTGATAAATTAGTTTACTGTACATGAGAAACTTGTGAAAGAAATATTGTGTGTGTGTATGTGTATGTACACACACACACACACACACACACACACACACACACATATATATATATATATATATATATATATATATATATAGAAGAGTTAATATTCGATTTCAGAACATACTGCATCATTAAAAACATTATATTATATATATATATATATAATATACTGTATATATATATCTATATATATATATATATATATATATATAATTTATAGGATATATATAAAATATTATATATAGAATAGATATCTATATATAAATAGTATATTATGTATAATATATATGCAAGAAATAAAATTTATAAATGCATAAATCAAATATATATTTTTGCATGCTTTAACAAACTTAACAAGACCTGAACCAATCGCTCGACAGAACGGGACAACAACAACAACAGCAAAAATAGAAATTCAACGAGTTTCAGCAATGTCCAGTAGTGGATACGGAGTGGGACTATTGTATGCAGGGGCAACCAAGCAGCTAGCATAGCTACTCCCCCTTACAACCATAACAAACCACTTCCTCTGGACCCATCTGATACCCCCTACCAACACCGTCACGAGACTAATAACCACAATAGACGGCGGGGGCATCTCGTAATAACCTAAACTGACCAGGGAATGGCGTTACACTTCCATTTCTCATTCCGTCGACCGATTCTCAGGCCATCTTTAAACGAAGGATAAATAATAATAAGTGCCACCAGAACTTAAAAATGGATCACGAAGAGGCTTACTGAAAGTATGACTATTAATTACAGCCGTTCACAGCGATAAGTCAATATGCCACCTGGAGAGATAAGCCTTAAACCTCATGTCTTTGATAACAACCTAACGCATTGCCACTCCTCGTATTACTTTTAGCGTCGCCGATCTGGCTACATAATCTAAAACATTTCTGGATAATCGTTCAAGTTAACTTTTAGGTTTGATTGACCACTCGTCTACCAATACGGTTTGTTCTTCCTTAAATAAATGTGCGTCTGAGAAATTGGCGTTGGTGGTTTAACTAAACCAAGACTAAGAAAACCGATGTGTATACATGACGATTATATGAACTTCACTGGCGATTGCTAAGAAATTGTAGAGGTTTGTTGAAGTAATTTCTTAACTACAAAAATATTATCCTGGAATCTTCTAGGTTGTCACATTTAACACAGAATTGCTGGTAAAAGGGTGACAAATCTTTCATTTATTTACTTATTTCCATTCATTTGCTGCTTTAAGCATTACGCACTCGAAAACGTGTCACCCATTTCTACCCAAATATAAGCTGTAGCTCAATTTCTTAATATAAATTAAAGTTACTGACTTTACTAACTCTCCAATAACCACTCTGTCAACATAAAGCAACATTTCACGCGAAAATGCAATACAAAGGCAGATCAAAACCCGGCATCAAATAGTTTTGTTCTTCTTTTCTAGTTCATGAGAAAAAATCTGACCCTAGTGTTTCCATTAATACGATTCATAGGAAATAATCAGAAATATAGATCCTAATAAACACACACACACACACACACACACACACACATATATATAATATATATATATATATATATATATGTGTGTGTGTGTGTGTGTGTGTGGTGTGTGTGTGTGTGTGTGTGTGTGTGTGTAACCCTGCTATAACTCTCTGACGATATCTAATTACCACATATTCCAATCACTTCGCTAACTCGTAATAAAGTTCCACAACGCCATAATGACAAAACACTGTAACAGCACAAAACTGATCCGTTGACATTCAAACAATGCAGATTGAAGCATCGAAAACATGAAAGCAAGTTTAAGCAGCGCAAGTAAAAATACAAGACATCAAATAAAATAAAATGCGTAACACAGAAATAATTACTGAAAACTGTAAGCAATACTTAGAAAGCACTGTCAATGAAAAGAAAGTAAAATGAAGTCAATTTCCCCCAACTGCCCATCGATTTCAGCAACCCAAAACAACAGCACGTGACTGAAATATCCACAAGACATCTTTAACAGGAGACCACCACATGTTATGTCACTTAAAATAGTTGCGCGCTTTCTTTTTTTAGGCCGAATTAGACTTTAATGTATGTAACACACACACATATGCAAGAGGGCGCATATACAAAAAACAACACTGAATATAGGTTCAAACAAAACCTTAAAACCTTATAATTATTTAATTATTCCAATATGAAAAAAATGTATTCACAACTGTCTTTAGGTTAACAGTCCTACACAGGCAACAGAGGAAGCATATACAAAAAAAACAACACAAAATAGTGGCTCAAACATAACTTTATAATCATTGCATTGTTCCACAGTTATGAACAAACTGATTGATTCTAAATCGTCTTCAGATAAACAATCCTACGCAGGCTAATATTAAGCGCCACATTGCTATTGCTGTTGCTGTTGTTGCTGCTGCTGCTGCCATGCCCTGCATCCTGCAGGCCACTTGCCATAGGGGCACTTCCAATGCCCCTCTCCCGCTCGTGGCACCCGGCAAAAGTCCCGAAATGAACACTGACAATCTCACCACAACAACGCCAAAAGTTACCGTTTTCTCGCGTCCCTTTCACCACACACACACACACGACATACAAGACTATAAACTTTTTATTTTTTATCACAAAGAACTGAATCATCTTTTCAAGTTGGAAAAAAAAAAAATCAAAATCTTGGCGAAACTTTCACAACAGACAGTTAAGTCAGTTAGTTCACTGTTCTTTCGCAAGTCGAGGAAAAAATATAAAACAAAAAAAGCCATTTTTCACAGGGGCCGAGACTTTACTCCTAATCTGGAACTTTTTTTTTTTTTTTATGAAAGGTTGAGTAACGCCAGGACACAGAAAGCAATAAGAAAAGAGGCAAGGATGAACAGCGCACCATCACCCCCTTCCCGCCCAGCGCGCGGCACACAACTGAACTGAAGCCGCCCGGCCCGCGTCCGGCTGTGTGTTGTTGATGTCGAGAGAGAGAGAGAGAGGGAGAGAAAGAAGAAAAGTCTTACACACGCACACACACACACACACTCCTCGACAGTTGGCTGCTGCAGATGCCACGCTTCGTCTCTCTCTCTCTCTCTCTCTCTCTCTATACGATCTCCTTCAGCGACACACGCACGAACACCATTAGTGCCAACAGATCTTACGGCAAATCCATTCATCAGGGCAATATACATACATACATACCTATAATGTATATGTATATATATATATATATATATATAATATATATATATAGATATATATATATATATAAGCACCTATGATGTGTATGTATGTATGTATGTATATTGCCCTGATGTGTATATATATAATATATATATATATATATATATATATATATATATATATATATTTATATATATATATATATAGATAATCTATTATATATATTATATATATATATATATATATATATATATGTATATTAAAATATTATAATTACATCACGTAGTCTGGTAGTCAATACTCTCCTGAGATAAACCTGGGTTCGAATCCCACGAGATATGAGCATAATCTGACTGGCAAGGTCAAATCCGTTATGCGAATGTTGACTCTAGAATTCATTCTTCAACAGGCTAATTAATCAACTGCAGTGGATAGCACCCAGAGAGGAGACCGGGCACGGGTAAACCACCTTATCGTAAAACTCTCTCTCTCTCTCTCTCACACACACAGAAGACAGACAGGAGGCCATGAGCCTGATTAACGCATGACATCCATAAAAATGCCCAGATCATATTTGACTGTGCCAACATTAGACTAAATATACAGTCTGACAGGGCAAAAATAAGATGATACGACCGGAGAGTACTTTATATTCTTCATGCTTATCTTGCGCGCGCACACACACACACACAGAGAGAGAGAGAGAGAGAGAGAGAGAGAGAGAGAGAGGCTAAGAGTAGCAAGTAGCAGCTAGAGGGAGAGAGAGTTACAAGGATTAGGATGTCTTAAAGACTTGTTAGTCCATCCGAGAGAGAAGAGAGAGAGAGAGAGAGAGAGTGTATATATGTACTGTCTAATTAAAAATCAATCACTGCTGAGAGAGGCTAAGAGTAGCAAGTAGCAGCTAGAGGGAGAGTGAGTTACAAGGATTAAGATGTCTCAAAAACTTGTTAGTCCATCCGAGGATAGAGAGAGAGAGAGAGAGAGAGAGAGAGAGAGAGAGAGAGAGAGACTCGTAATAATCATCTTAGAGCTTTCTTGTTTAACAAGCAAAACCCTTTAGATATTAACGGTTTATTGAGGTTTTCTTATAATCTCGTTTGATGAACATCAATTATTAATAATGATGAAATTCCGCTCTAAGCCACCTCTCAACTTGGTTTTGAAAATGGTGTTTTATTTATTTTCAAAGAAAACGGAGAGTGAGGACGACTTATCAAAACAATCGCAGTCTTCCAGATGCC
>NC_087201.1:156163372-156245872 GCF_015104395.2 Macrobrachium nipponense | reverse complement strand
CCATCAAAACCGACAGGCAGATTAAATAGTTTCTCTATTCGTTATACTGAATAAGACTGGAAAAATAGTCATGTCTAAGAAAATTACATTGAATACTAAAGTAGCCCCTTGAATTTCAGTACAATTAATACTTTGGTAATACCTTTTTCCAAAGCCTTATCATAGCAATCAAAAACCACTAAAGTGGTGTACACCTAGAATTCCAGTACATTTAATACTTTAACAATACTAAATTTAAAGAGCCTAAACTTAGCAATTATAAACTTGCTTGCATGATTTTAGCGGCGATGCCCATAACATAAAAACCTTCTACAAGTTACTTAAGGACCTAGAATGAAAACACATCATCACAACTGGGAAACTGAGGTCTTGTGGGCAACTTAGAGGAAAGATCGACCCACTCTTGACAAACGGCCCAAACATATGCAGTAGGAAGTGTTTATGGCCGTTTATGGATACCCAAAACGGAGGACAGGCCGGGAGCCGTGGTTACTATTATGTAAAGGAGCAATACTCGGGGTTTACAAATACCTACCGATGCTACCAGCGTATTAGGAAAGCGACAAGCTGTGGGTCACGAGAGAGAGAGAGAGAGAGAGAGAGAGAGAGAGAGAGAGAGAGAGAGAGAGAGAGAGAGAGAGAGCAGAAGATGGACAAGGAATGACAATTACCTCGATGCCTGTATGAAACAAGTTATAACCAGATAGACAAAAAAAGCAATTACCTTGTAACGAATTATACAGGCGGACTTGCTTTTGGGTGAAATCCTTCATAAATTTGCAGGGTCAAAAACGGCGATTTGATTAGTTCTTCAACGCTACTCATTGTATACCCGATGTGTTGTTCTGAATGATGATGATTGATGCTTCTGATAAGATATGATTGACAACTGGAAAATTAATAAAATTATGACGTTTTAAGCCTCCCTTACACGTCAAACGAGAAGATCATGAATGAATCCATGGAAATGTTGCACATATCCAGACTCGTAATGTTGACTGGAAGATCGAACTTAACATTTTGTGAATTGTGTTAGGCCACGGGATTCCCAAAACCCTGAATAGTTGGTGTCCTCTCATCATAAAACACACACACACACACGCGCACACACACACACACACACACACACACACACTTGAAATTAGCAGATCCACAACTCTCCTGCATCATTAGCCAGGTGAAAAAATATATATGCGTGACTAAGAAGCCCGAATACCTGCAAAGAAGACAGTCACGCAAGCAATTTCCTTATCGACGGCCCCATGGAAGAAGAGGTCGACTGACCCCAATTGATTCAAAGACGATTGCCGTAAAATGGTGGATTATAAGCCGGATACTAAAGTCTTCATTGGCCCTGAGAGTTTGTCAGTCCTGAACTTTGAAATTGTGTGTTTTATATTCTATTTGTAATTATTTATAAATGTTTGCAATGTGTACTTTCAAGCTTGAAAAGGAGGAAAAGGGTTTTTTTTTATATTAATAATATATTTCTGATATTTTTAATTTTGTTACTTGTAATTATTTATAAATGTTTGCAAAGTGTATTGTCAAGCCTGGAAAGGAGGGAATTTTTTTTTGTTCTGCCTTCTGCCAGTTTTTATATTCATATTTTTCCATATTAAATAACTAAATTAGTATTGTATTTACCACCAAGAAAGACCAGAAAACATTACATATTTTTATATTAAATGACTGAATTAGCACTGAATTTACCATCAAGATAGACCACAAAATAGTAAACTTGAAAACCTTACCAAGTGAACATATCTTGAAATTATTCCACACCCATATACGTACGAGTTAAATCAATTCGTACGTTATGGATCACATTAATGGTTCGTCAAAATACACGCATACATAGCAGGAATTCACTTCACACGCTATCCAGCACCAGCTTCATCACCCATATAACGAAGCCACCAACAAAAGCGTAAAAGACATCCATCAGTTCGGCCATTCATCTCGAGTTTCCTAGACTTTCAGAATTCTACCCCTTCATTAGTACTCCTCACAACCTCAATTTTCCCACCAGATCTTCTCATCATTTCCCAACCCCTTCTAAAAATATCTTGTGCATATCCAGCACGACTGTCAAGAAACGCTCATTCCAAAAACATTAGGTCTTGTGATCACCAACGCGAGGATATTTCACTCCCATGGTTGGAGCTTCAACGCTGCTCTGGTCACAGCGGTCGTAGCCATGAATTTTTTGCGGCGTGGAAATGTATGACCGATAAATTAATTAACTGGCCGATTACAGTCATGATAATGTAAATAGTTGTGCAACTGATGTATAAGAAACCACAAAAACTCTCAGTCGCCTTTGCATGCTTGACTAACCACTGCATGGCAAAAAATAAATTAAAAAATCGTACAAATTAATCGTTTTTCTTTTAACAGTACGTACAAACGAAACATTGAATGTTTTGTAATGCCTTCTGACCGATTTCCTATTTAATGAAGGTCCAACTGCAGTTGAAATATTGCATTTTCGTCATCTTTCGTCAGCCCACATTTGAGTATGCTTGTAAACATACGTACATGCATGCAAAGGGGAAAAAAAGGTGTACTTGGTGCTTCTCTAACGTTCATTATAATCTAAGCTTAGTTCAATAAATTATAAAAAATGCAAAAAAATTAAAATATATGAGAGCAACTTGAAGCATCGGGGAGCGGCAAAGTGAGAGAAAGAGGAAGAGGACCTAAGAAGAAAAGCAGACCTTGAATTAAATGCCACGGACGCTCATCTACAGCTCTCGCATTACATAAACATCTGTCGTAGTTATCTAGAAGAAGAAGAAGAAGAAGAAGAAAGATGAGGAGGAGGATCAGTCGACAAGCAGCTCTGCTACTCTGAGACATTATTTGGTTCCTCTGATGCCTACTATGAACACCTACCCCCCACCTCTCTCTCTCTCTCTCTCTCTCTCTCTCTCTCTCTCTCTCTCTCTCTCTCTCTCTCAGTCCGACGAAAGAATAATCGATTCTCTCCGATGACTGCCAGATATCGCTCAACGCAATAACTCCGCCCACCCTAACCTTTCGTTTTGTTAACTGATACAAAATACAAGTACTACTACAGGATTTCACACAAGTACACCACACTAAGCCCGCGTCACTTAAAACCCATCCGCCCACAGTTATAAGAAGTGGGAGTCTAATTCTGTGTTTTAACTCAGTCTAAATAACTACACGGCGTTGAATGATTTTAATCATACACACGAATTAAACCTTGCATGAAAATCCTGCCATGGACTGCGTGTCATACCAACCAATATTGTCTGAACTGTGTCAAGGTTCACCATCATCATGTTATTCTTTTACGATCCCTCTTTTTGAATGGTTACTTAGTTGTAACCAAGCTCTATCTCTCCTCTCTAGACCTTGGTTATAACAATATCCCAGAATTGCATAACGATCTGGTTGATGGAACATACAAAATATTACTTTTTATCAATTAATATTGATCATAAAAGATCTTGAGACAAAAATAACAGTGGTAAAGATCGCACGCTTTTAATGAGGAAGACCGAGTTCTTAAACTTCCATACAGAAGAGATTTACTTATCTTAACTACATCAAATGACTACGAAAATGACAACCTACTTTCTTCTGTGTACACGTAAGTCCGGGATATTAGAATTGAGTATACATGGCACTAAACTACGGGGAACACCACGGAACAAAATACTAAAAATTCAATTACTGAAAAACGATAATACCGTCATCACTAAACCTACCTAAAAACAGATGGAAAATGACATCTACGAACCAGTAAGAATCACTGAAGATTCCACAGGGAGTCTTCAATGCTGGTACGGAGTGACGGTCAGTCACCCTTGTATAGTACGATATGATAATGGTCTCAAAAAAGAAAGAAAAAAAATAACTGAGCTGTGGCTTGACTCACATCTTGACTTGACCAATTTCGCTTACTCCACTAAAACGTATTGTAATGAAAGCTACCAACCTATCTGAGGCGTGACACGGTCTCACAGCATAGAGAAACCGAGTGTGCAAATATACGTTCGTGAATATATTTTTTCCACCATACGCTTTAATTTTCCAACGCTGAAGGAGTTAAGGGGTTGCGCCAGAGAGGGCTACAGCTTTCCTCTTTCTAAGCAGCTCTTTAAGGATGAGGGCGCAAGTCCCACGCCCCTTTTTCTTTAACTCCGATGCAGCTCAAATCCATGTACATTTCAACAGAGCGGACAGATGGACGATGCGCTCTCACACACACACACACAAACAGAATAACTAGTATAACAACCCAAGCAAGTACGTTTTGACCTCCTACAGGACTTATATTTCTTGATGATTCAAATCGTACAACTTTCAATAAAATCGCTATAATCCTACGTCCAGGACGAATGCAAGACGCAAGTGCCTTATATATATATATATATATATATATATATATCTATATATATATATATATATATATATATATACTAATATATTATCTAATATATAATTATATATATACTATAAATATATATTATAAATAAAAAAATAAAAGGATTAAGAACAATACACTTTCGTGTCTCACAAGCTACGCTAGCGGCCATTATGCGTTCTACTTGACGAATGGCGCGGCGTCAACGGAGAATTCCCCTAACAGGAGTACTGCAGAGTTACGCAGTGTTAAGCTGCCTACATACGCGGGGGGAAAAAAAACACTCATATGCGTTCATATAGATGAAAGATTTTTCACTCTTGAGACATTCAATGAATGAGGAAATCAAACGACACTAACGCTATACTAACTGACCAAAAAGTATATGGCAAAGTGACGTTTCATTTTTACTAAAGAATTAAAGGAGAGAATTTGATGGATGTTACCATTCAGGTGGTAAAAGAATGACCTCGTCGAGAACCTCCCGTTTTGAAGAAAAAAAAAAAAAAACATGATAGTTTTATGAGAATGAACGAACCGATCTTATCTTCTCCTTCTGAACAGCCAACATCAAACCATCATGCCACTAATTTGTTACACAGGTCAAGAGAGAGAGAGAGAGAGAGAGAGAGAGAGAGAGAGAGAGAGAGAGAATCAAGCATGGGATACCTGAGCAAATTTAAATCGCAGGCTCCATCGTACATTTAGCTTCAAACAGATACAATCACTGCAATGAAATATGGGCGAGTGAGAACTAAGGCGAATTCCTTCCTTCTCTAAACAGCTGTGCCTAGACTATTCCTCCTTCAGAGGAGGAGGAGGAGGAGGAGGAGGAGGAGAATGCCAGGTGAAACATCATGGAGTCAGAAGAAGGAGAAGATGAGGGAAAAGAAGAAGAGGGGAGAGAGGGAGGTAACGAAAGGGCCTTTTCGGTCCCCTCCTGACGATACCGACAAGTCGGCGCCATATCGTCCACTCGCCACATGCAACATTCACCGCTAACATATTGATCTGGTTCTACGCCGTCGTCATCATCATCATCTACTGTACTAGCAAGTGAACACACGAAAGAAAGTAAGGACACGAGACACACCGACTTCACAACACGTCATCACGTTGCACGAAAACCGTCACGTAAAAACAAACGAACGAAAAACGCTAAAAGGCAAATCATTCAAGTCTTTAAGAAAATAATCTCATCGCAAATAAGATACCTACAACCTGGTTTTACTTTTACCTATGGGACATAGTTTCTCGTTAGACGAGTGGATTTCACGCTCGGCTACCAATCTAGTTGTCCGAAGTTCGATTCTCGGCTCGGCCAATGCGGAACCAGAGAAATTTATTTCTGGTGATAGAAATTCATTTCACGATATAATGTGGTTCGGATCCCACAATAAGCTGTAGGTCCCGTTGATAGGTAACCAATTGGTTCCTAGCCACGTAAAAATATCTCATCTTTCGGGCCAGCCCTAGGAAAGCTGTTAATCAGCTCAGTGGTCTGGTTAAACTAAGATATACTTACCTTAACTTATGGGACATACTATGAAAACTGCCTGATAAGGTAAAAAAAAAAAAAATAATAAAAAAACATGCCGCCATTGACCTACTACAGAAGAAAGCTCAAAAATAAACTAGGTCCCAAAACAAACAATACACGAAAAGCAGAGCGGAAGTGAAGAAATGGATAATGCAATCGGGAACACTATAATATCGACAATATCTCGCATCCGACACTTACTCGAGAATAAGATAATAATAGTAATGTAAATCTGCTTTGCATGAATTACACACACACACACACACACACACACTCAATGACCTACAATACAAACAGAGGACACCACCCCCAACCCCCCACAAGAAAAGGTTACCAGAATAATATTTATCCTCTCGTGACGTATGCAAGTGGTAGCTATCTACTCCCGGAGTGCTGCAGTAATAAGTAACATTTCGGCCCCACCCTACTCCCTATTATCAACCAACGAGGAACCAAACACCCCCCCCCCCCCCCCGCCACCTTCCCCCTTCACCTCCTTCCCCCACACAACCCCCTCCTCCCTTCCGAAAGAAATTGGGTACAGGATTATTTATGGAACTTCGAACAAGTGCTATGTGAAGCAATTCATCAAGGTATTTTACATGATTGCAATATTTTACAGGATACAGTGATATATATCACTATAAAATACATCGATCCTTCTAAAGCAAAAATCAATACAAGTTAAGGCGATAAATTACCACAGAGTATATCGATCCTTCTAGTAACAATCGATGAAGATAATGCAAAAAAAAAAACTATGACAGCCATTACTCCTATCAATATACCTCTCACGACAGAGCGAATGAACTAGCTACATAGCATTTTCTGTTGAGAACAGCACATATACTTCATGTATGCACGAGAGAGAGAGAGAGAGAGAGAGAGAGAGAGAGAGAGAGAGAGAGAGAGAGAGATGATTCACGAATACTAATGGAGGACTACTGTACCAGAAAAGGTCAGTCAACACGTCACTTAAAGGGTCAGGGAGAAGATGAAATAACATTCCGTTCGATCAAAATATACGAACTTAAGGTCATCCGATACATGACCTTATCACCACACCACCATCAATTTGATGATGGTGATACTGATGATGATATTGCTATTATTCAGAGGATGAACGCTATTCATATGGAACAAGCCTACCACAGGAGATACTTAAGACTGGAAATTCAGGCTTCCAAAGAATATGGTGTTCATTAAGTAGAAGGTAAAAGGAAATACAGAAAGGAGAGATATCACTTGTTCAAAAGAAATATAAATTGATAAATAGATAAAAATGTAAGTAACACGGCATCAGGGCCGTAATGCATTGATAATGATAATGATGATGATGATTAGTGTGAAAATGACATCCAGAGCATATTTTTTATAACAAACATTGGCTAACTCTTAAGCCTTTTTAATTAACCAAAGACACGGCTGGGAAAATTCGAGGGAACTAAATAAAATTGGTCATAAAACTATCTGCAATTCCCTTGTTCCAAATGACTGCCAGATACGTCATACATAAAAGGCCAGAGTTCCCTCACCCGATATCTATTATCTGAATAAAATATATCATGATATTTAGTGCTTAATGTAGCTTTGTCTACAGAAATAAATTCTCAAAATAATCATGAACTCCTCTAAATAACTCGCAATACACAATTACGATCTATGTAAAGGTATACCCCATTCGGAAAATCTGGCAGTTTGACTTATGAAATGTTACTAAATAACTCCTGAATAGCAGGAAATACTATCCAAGGATTTTGATATAAGATTTTCTCCTAAATGACTCAAATAAAAAGCCCATCTTTCAAAGAGGCCTCAGAAGAATTAAAAAACAAGAATATAAGCAAACTATTGAAAGCCACACTTAGATAGGAGTAAATAATAATTTGAATCTTTCCAGCAGGTGAGATAGAAACTCAATCCAGTTTTCATCTAGGTCAATTTGAACAAGAAGATGATGAATAGCGGTAACTTCTCTCTAAGGCTTACTTAGTGTGCACCACACAAAGCAGACTCCTTATTTAAACGTGGGGTCAAGCGGACAGACAGCTCGGCTACAAGGTTCCTGAAGATTCGCCGTTCTTTGATCTCTGTTCCCCCAAATCACATGATAGCTTCTGTTCATGCTGGAGTCACACAAAGCTAGTAATAGTGTCTCTCTCTCTCTCTCTCTCTCTCTCTCTCGTCTCTCTATCTCTCTTCCAAATCTCTCTCTCGTCTCTCTCTCTTCGTCCTCTTCCCTCCTCTCGCTCTCTCTCTCTCTCTCTCTCTCTCTCTCTCTCTCTCTCTCTCTCTCTCCTTTTAAAGCTAAGCGTTTGATAGGGCGACTGACTGCTCATTTCCCCAGTCTACGTTTAAATAAATTAAATGCCTGTCGACCAGAGCCATCTTAGTTTCATTTGAGAAATAATATGCAGCTTAGAATCCTATCATGAAATCTGATGAGCCATTAAAAATAGAGGATTCATTCACATTATTATTTTTTTTTTGCTCTATCACAGTCCTCTAATTAGACTGTGTGGTATTTATAGTGTGGGGGTATTATTATTATTATTATTATTATTATTATTATTATTCAGAATATGACCCCTATTCATGTGGAAGAAGCCCACCAAAGGGGTCACTGACTTGCAACTCAAGCCTCCAAAGAATATGGTGTTCATCATGAAGAAGTAAGAAGAGGTAAGGGGAAATACGGAAAGAAGAGATCTGGATTATTCAGAGGAAAAAATAAACTAATAGTTGAAAATGTCTTAAAATGCAAAAGAGAATAGTGTCAGGGGAGCAGTGCAGTTGCAATTACACGACTTCCTCTGGGAGACTGTCCAGAAAACGAAAGATACATAAATCATGAAAGCAAGAAGACTGGTGATTGTCTGCCATGCTTCCTCCAAATGTTAGGGGCATTTACATAATTATTCTCAAGAGAGGATATCAATATCATTCCCAGACCCCTTTCCACCAACCCCCCTCCCCCCCCCCCAATCAATGTAAGCAACTTGCATATAGAGTACCAAACCAAGATTACTTGACGACTACTGTCATACAAACTTCATTTTTACTAGTTATCTGAATAAAAAAAAACAAGACTTATTGCAATACAGCAGTGAAAGAATTTAATATATTATATATATATAGATATATATATAATTTCTATATATATGTGTGTGTGTGTGGTGTGTGTGTGTGTGTGTGAGAGAGAGAGAGAGAGAGAGAGAGAGAGAGAGAGAGAGAGAGAGAGAGAGAATATTCTCAAAATCTCAATTCCAACTCGAATAACAAACCAAAGGCTGAGAATTTTCACACACTATTCCAACTCAAATAACCCAACCTGGAGGCTGGGAATATCGTTGCAGGCTAAAAGCATAAATAAAATATACGAGAGAGAGAGAGAGAGCATCAGCTCCGACCCTCATCAAAAAATGAAACGGCGGTTGAGAGATACAAAGCATTTCACCACATCCTACAGCAAGGAGAGAAGAAGGGAGAAAAATCTATGACCACAGGTTGTACGATTTTGCTTCCAAAACCTCAAGTCTGATAGTGGCAAGACCTATTTATTTATTCTTTTTTTTTTTAACATCGTAAAAACCACATGTAAATCTTCCAAAGACAGATATTTAAATAACCCTTCTCTCACTAAAAAGAACTTTTAAGACCTTTAAATTCTCATATACAAAGCCTTCCAAAGACCATATTTAAACAATTTTTCTCCAACATAGACCTTCAAGGTCTTTTAAAAACACATATAATAGTCTTTCAAAGCTTGATATTTTAAAAAATATTCCTCATATTAATAATACTTTTTTTTGTGATAAAAGATTTTCTTCCTTTCATAATATTGCGCTTTCAAGACCTAAAGTCAATGTTTGCAGATTTTTTTTTCTCCAATTAATAATACTGAACTCTACCCGATCTCTTCTCATGTTTAAAATTTTTCTCACTATATTACATACTGTGGTTCTAAGACCTATAATTTCAAAAGTTGTAAGAGCTTTAAAGATCTTTGAAAACCACATATAAATATTCTTACATGACCCAATATTTAAAAACATTTCTCCCAACCATAATACTGAAACCCCCCTTTCTCTAAAGATCAAAATTATGCTTCCTTTAAAATTAAAAACCTGTCATTTTTCTTAAGATCTCTGAAGGCATTTGCTACAAATATAATGAAACAGAGGGAAAACTATTCTAGTCAGACGAACAAATGTTAATTTCAATTTAAATGCTTGCACGCAACAAAAGCCCAACATCCCCTGCATGCGAATATCAAGCAAAGGCATAAAACAAAAGCAAGCATAGTCAAATACACCAAGTAAACCAATGAGGAGAGAGAGAGAGAGAGAGAGAGAGAGAGAGAGAGAAAACTCATCACCTTGTCCTGTAAAACACCCGGCAAGAGGGACCTTTCACTACCTCCTAACAATATATGATAATACGAAGAAAAAAAATCCACATGAATATGAGACGACAACATTTTTCCTGATGAGCATTCTATAAGCATTCATAAAAACACAACATGGCCGATGGAGAATGCCCGATATGTGTTGGAGAATATCCATATTCCATAAGAGAGAGAGAGAGAGAGAGAGAGAGAGAGAGAGAGAGATAGGAAGGTTTTACCGTCACGTGATTATGTGCATATAAATAAATTGATAGTTAAAAAAGCTATTACATAATAATAGTTATTGCATATCAATAAGTTGGGTATGATTATGATAATGAGAAGCCCTAGAGAGAGAGAGAGATGAGAGAGTAGAGAGAGACCAGAGAAGAGAGATCAGAGAGAGAGACTTGAGAGAGAAGAGAACTGAGAGAGAGAGAAGTTTTGTTTTTTTTTTTACAATGATGATGAGTTAAAAGCCATCGCATGAAAATAATAACTTAAGGACAGCGAGAGGAGAGAAGATGCGGAGAGAAGGAACAGAGAGAGAGAGAGAGAGAGAGCTGACAATAACAATTCCTTGACAGTGGCGCCAGTGCCTTGCGTATCATTCCTTGAGACTGGCACGAAACCCTGTTAGTCCAATCGGTGAACTTAATGACCTCACGAAAAAGTATACAGGAGGAGGAGGAGGAGTTGCACGCAAAGACGACTGAGAGAGAAAATGTCTACCATAATATAATACAAAAATATCATACACTACACGGTCAAGGTCAAATTGGCAAGCCATATGATATGTACAGTACTGGACCGGTCTCGAAACCACATACATACATACATGTATGTATAAATATAATATATATATATATATTATTTATAATATATATATATAATTATATACATATATATATATATATATATATATATATATATATATATAGTATATATATATATATATATATATATATATATATATATACAAACACACACACACACAAGAATGTATTATAACTAATAATCCAGAAAAAAGTTGTTCAGCTCAGAAAGACGAAATCCAAATGAAAATCCGAGATTATTGCAAACGCAATCTCTCTTCAGTACTAAAGCCTGCTCGCTGGCCCGAACGGAAATTTTATAATTTTTCAGGAGAGAGAGAGAGAGAGAGAGAGAGAGAGAGAGAGAGAGAGAGAGAGAGAGAGAGAGAGGTAAGGAACAAATAAATTTACGTGAATCTGAAAAAGTTGACCCCAAAGTATAAAACACATCCCAAACGTTATCAACAGCATCCCATAAAAAGGGTTGACGTCCTTCTCTTCCCCTCCGTCTAACAACACTGATGATATTACACTCTCCGGTATCGGCCCAATTAGGGTACAAAACAACAAAAGAAAATCTTGATCCGAAATCAATAGAATCTGTACACTGGCCTTCCACCATCTTGGATTACAGTTCTCTAGTCAGGGGGGACACTCGAGCAAACTTTTCTGCCAGTTTTAGTTCCTTCTTAAAGCCTGTCCACACTAGGAAACATTGTTTGCAAACATTGTTTCCTAGGGTGGCCAGGCCTTTACATGTTTTTTTTTTTAATGGTGTGATAGAAAGACCACTACTGGGCTGTTTCCCCTACTATATAGGGTCATTGGGTTCGTAACATTCTCTCATTCCAATTACGGTTTTAGCTTGGCTGAATTTATAATAATAACAATAATACATACATACATACAGACATACATACATACATATGAATGAGACAAAGATCAACTCCTTGGGACACCACCTATTACATTTATAAGTGCAAGAAAAGATGGGCACTCAAATGGTAGAGGACGGGAAAAGAGCAGAAATAAGGAAGTACGTCGGGGGGCGTGGGGGGCGTAGGGGGGCGGGGGCATACGTGTACCGCCACTGGGATATAGAGATGAGAGAGAGAGAGAGAGAGAGAGAGGGGGGGGGGGGGGGGATTACCTCGTAAGTGGAAATAATGTAAAAGGTTCTCACTTTCATTTCCACGAGAGAGGAGCAGAGTTAAATGTCGTGTGAGGTTCCGTTTCCGGTGGTGGGTCGGTACCGGAGAGAGAGAGAGAGAGAGAGAGAGAGAGAGAGAGAGAGAGAGAGAGGCCGACCCACGCTTGCACCCATCCCATTAGATCGTCCCTACCCTTGACAACTACGGTGACAGAAAAGGGGAAATAAAAGAGCAAGTTGCGGTAGACGAGAGAGAGAGAGAGAGAGAGAGAGAGAGAGAGAGAGAGAGAGAGAGATTTATATACCCTTAGATATTTACGTGCTCACTCACATGGGATTTCAGGCCTACTGGAATCCACTAGTGCTAGCACCAGACTCCTAAGATCTACTACAAGATTCTGTACAATTTTTCCTTTAATATGGAAGAGGCATTCATCAATAGCTCCAATCACATTCTTTCGCCAGACATTACACCAATGCTTGAAACGATACCAAAGGTCGAATCGTCGTTTATAAAAGAACACCCATTACTACTGGATGAAGTTGCGACCCTCATGCCCTCCCTGCTTCCAGTTTCTCTAAAGAAGATCCTCCATCGAATCGCTGATGGTATTTTTTCTTGGTAGGGGAGACTTGACTAACTTCCTGGTTTAGTGCTGACGAAACACCTGTCTCATGAGGAACCACATTTATATGTGGGGAAGGCGTGATGCTTCATACCATCATCCATCACAAATACTTAAACAAAATACTTAGAATAACTTTAAAATGCATTCTTCAAAAACTACAGTCATTCCCCTACAATCCTATCTTTCCTTGTTTCCTTCTTTCTTAAGTCTTCCCCTGAAAGCCATTCTGGACAGAGTCAACAGCCTATTATAACCCCAAGAGCTCTCCAGACGGAATAGGCCTACAGAGATTGACAAGTCACAGGAAAAGGTAATAAATAGATAAATAAGCAGAAATAGAAAACAAAACTCCAGCCTTTTATACACCGTATCCTGACTTGCCTACATCCATTTAAGCCATTACTCTTATAACAGACGCTTCAAAATAACCTTTTGTAAAATAAATAAACAAATGTAACCAGATACACATTCCAACAAAATTCGATTAATATAAGCACGAACTCGCTCCTTTATACAGACAGATCCACACATAACTATTAAAGTGGAAACTCGTGTCGTAAAACCTTTATGAAATCCATAAGATAGAAAGATTGGTCACGCAGTTCCTACAGTGATTATTTCGTCTTACCTTCGCATGTTAACGAAAATCAGCTGCCGCTCAATGTTTTAACGAAATTGCCTACCATCAATAGAAGGGGAAGTTAACAATAAAAAAAATCAATGGAAATCCATTCAATTAAGTAGAAGATATTCTAAGAAATAAAATAGCATAAGACTCTTCCCGGAACTTGACCAGAGTTAGGCCAATGTTTACCTCTTGGGTTCTGGTATATGACGTTGTATTTTCTTACGTAACGAGAGAGAGAGAGAGAGAGAGAGAGAGAGAGAGAAGAGAGAGAGAGAGAGAGCTGTTCCATTAAGCACAATAAAATAATCCTATCGATGGAAAAATATGAAAAATTGCAGGAACATGATACCCGATTGAGGTTCAAGATGACAATACGGGAAAATAAATAAACAATGGACTACCTGGTTGGAAGAAAAGTGAAGATTACGACGACAGAAAATAGCAAAGATCTAGATAGATTCAGTCACTCAGATAAAGAATGTGAATACAAAGATGCAGAAAAACCAATATATAGGTACTTGTTAATAACACAAGTAGACCTAAATAATAATATGAGAAAACCCAGCCACTTAATAATGAATACTCATTAATCACATAAAGACCTATTCAGTTTATAAGGAATGCTCAATAATAACATAAGCAGACCTAACTACTTTATAATGAATACTCATTAATAACATAAGCAGACCTAACCATTTTATAATGAATACTCGCTAATAACATAAGCAGACCTAGCCAGTGTGTGATGATTACTCATTAATATCGTAAGCAAACCTAGCCAGTTTATAATGAATAGCCATTAACAACATACACAAACCAAGCCACTTTATAATGAATAATCATTAATAAATAGACCCAACCAGTTTACAATGATTACTCATTAATAACATAAGTAGAAGTAGGCAGTTTATAATGATTACTCATTAATAACATAAGTAGAACTAGGCAGTTTATAATGAGTACTCGTTAACAGCATACACACACCTAGCCAGTTTATAATGAATACTCATTATTAATATAAGTAGACCTAGCCAGTTTATAATGAATAGTAATTAACAACAAACACAGACCCAGCCAGTTTATAATGAATGGTAATTAACAACAAACACAGACCCAGCCAGATTATAATGAATAGTCATCAACAACATAAAATGATGACCAAGCAAGTTTATAATGAATGGTAATTACCAATAAAAACAGACCTAGCCAATTTATAATAGATACTCAATCATAACATAAGTAGACCTAGCACTTTGTAATACAGAAGTTGAAAAGTTAATCATTCGCGTGAAAACTTTAACATATAAAGCAATGGACAATAAAGACTTTGAATACACTGATAATGCTTTGAACATCTGGATAAGAAAACCAACTAGCACGGAGAGAGAGAGAGAGAGAGAGAGAGAGAGAGAGAGAGAGAGAGCGTACATCTTGTTCGGGTTGCCCCAGGTCCCTCAGTGTGAGGCACATCTAATGTCTACCAGAGAGTTGCTAGTACATCTTCCGGTATATTTTGCATCTTCCAATCTTGGATGGTCTGGGATGCAGCTTAGATATTTGTCGAGCTTATTCTTAAACACATCTATGCTCACTCCTGATATATTCCTCAGATGAGCTGGCAACGCATTGAATATGCATTATCGATGCTAGTGCGTAGTGGATTAATGTCCTGTGTGCTTTCCTCATTTTTCCTGGTATAGTTTTGGGCACTATTAATCTACCTCTGCTTGCTCTTTCCGATATTTCTAGCTCCATGATGTTTTCGGCTATTCCTTCTATCTGTTTCCATGCCTGAATTATCATGAAGCGTTCTCTTCTCCTTTCTAGACTATATAATTTTAAGGATTGTAGTCTTTCCCAGTAGTCAAGGTCCTTCAACTTCTATTCCAGCTGTAAAGGACCTTTGTACAGAGAGAGAGAGAGAGAGAGAGAGAGAGAGAGAGAGAGAGAGAGAGAGAGAGAGAATACTACTCTTCTTAAATGTACTGATAAAGGTTTGCACTCTGCTTAACTTTGTTTGAAGGGTATGACAACCAACTAGCATGGAGAGAGAGAGAGAGAGAGAGAGAGAGAGAGAGAGAGAGAGAGAGAGAGACTGCTCAATCTTTTCACCCACGTGACTTTTAAAGCCTTCCTTCCTCCGACCATCCACCACCCCGCCATGCCCTTTCCTGCTTAAAAAGGGCCTGAATCGGCGGCCACAGTAGCCTACGACGTCACCACCACAAATCCCCCCGATTTTTCATTTGCAGGTTGGCTCATGCGGCTATCAGGTGACCCTCTATCCAACCAGACGTAACCCGAGACCATCCATTATACACTCGTCGATACGAACGTCAAAATGATGTCATTTTCCATAACGAGTGTTTCTCTTCTTCGTTGCACTTTCACGTGGACCGCGGATCGAGGAAAATGAGTTCTATTTAAATGAGAGTGAGAGAGGTCGATGAATATTTCTCGCAAATTCAGCTTGATACGATATAATAAATAGAATTGAACTGAATAAAAGGTTTGAAAGGTGTAACAGGAGGAAAACCTCAAAGCAGTTGCACTATGATCAAGTGGTAGGAGAGAGGGGGAAAGTAAGATAAGAAATAGAATATGAAAGGCGGTACAGTAAATGGAACAGATCATTAAGTAATGCTTACAGTGCACCGTATGAGGTCCACTGACGGCACTACCCCCCTAAAGGAAATATATAAAGCCACATAAAATGTTGACAAGGAAACGACAGAATGCCGAGCACTTTCATGTTAAATACATGAAGGTACTTGACACACTGTCATTACATACACATACTATCCATGCATACACATACTGCCCTTGTCATTACATACTACACATATATACATATACATACCGCCCTCACAGCAAGATAGCCATACACAACACGGAAAGACCTACTCATACGAATATGACTTTTCGTATCCCAACTGTAGGGAATCATTAGGTCAAGGGATCCATTACAGTAGAAGCTAAAAGCAACTGGAGTTCCATAGTGATTGTAGAACAGACTAAATCTCACCAACCAACCAACCAAAACAGGGCCCAGAAATAAGAGCATTTACTGAGAGCGAGAAATTTGCCTCCTAGAAAACACGAGTACCCAGTGAGAATAGCTTTTCCAGGAACTAAGAATAAAAATACAGACTTTGGCATAAAGGCAGGACGCCTACGTAGATTAAGTAGAGAATATATAATCATGAGTGATTCCACCTCGACGGTATGCGAGACTGACTCGGTCTGATCTTCCTCTCTGGTTATATGATGGTACGTCGGCAGAGATATCTTTTCTGTCTCGCCTCCACCCCACCAGTCCACCCACCGTCAGTGGCCCAAAAGCAGTCGGCTGACCTATCGAAATATTTAATAATTCAACTGTGTATCAACAGAGAGAGAGAGAGAGAGAGAGAGAGAGTCTCTCTTACGATAACTAAGCATGGATCTACTTTAAATTACTCCTTATAGACGATTTGATAAAAATGACAATGAGATTTAGACTAGGACAACGACAACCTCATCAAAGTAGCATCAGCAGAAATTTCAATAGTTCGAAACTGCTAGAATATCACTTAACGTCTTGTATGATAAAGTAAAAACATATCAAACAGGTGATTGGATACTTTAGAAGTAAATGAATAAGCGCACTACATGCTTGACGGGATAAAAGAGCAGAGGAAACTCATTACATAAAAAAAGTTATATTTTTCCCAGCAACTTGAATGCTTTTGTGCAGACCAAGCCTTAAGGAGAAGCTAAAAGCAAATATATAATATATAGAAATTTTAATAAATATATATCTATATATATATATATATATAATTAATTATATATCAACTATATATATATATATGGATTATGTAATAATGTTAACTTCTAACTTTCTAATAATGTTAAATACTGTGTAAAAACATAAAAAAGTAAAACTATAGCCATGCCCTATCCAATATTAAGTGACCTTATTCCAATGGATTTATAAATGAACATAAGAGAAAGCATCGCCATATTAAGAATCACATTGAGAATTTGGAGTCGCTGATTTGAAGTCCCTGTGCTAAAGAGAACAACCTAATTATTCATGAAACCTTTTGTACTCGTAAATGATGCATCCAAGTTCGCAGAAACAAGGCGAAGCCCAGTTTCTCACACAAAAACAGGCATATAAAAGACTTCTATACAAAGAAGGCAAAGTACAATACTAGTAGACACACCTAATGACCCATGTCTCTCGTGAGTCTTAACCAAGATAAATCCTATACCTTGCTGAAAGGAACGTGACCACAGTCGTGAGAGAGAGAGAGAGAGAGAGAGAGAGAGAGAGAGAGAGAGAGAGAGAGAGAGAGAGAGAGAGTGGAATACATGTAACCATATAATACCACATTCCCGTTGACTCTCATGAACAGATTTATATAACTTTTTTTTTCTTTTTTTGCTTGCTTGCTGCTTCACATTCGAAAGCTAATTTTTTTTTTATCCAATCTCGTAGAAAACAAGATAAAGGAAAAATGAAAATGAAAGGGAAGATGAAGCGAAGAGGGTGGCGCTGAATTATAAAGAACTGAAAGTCCTCCATTTAAGGAAAAACAGAAGCAGGGAGAAGATGGGAAAACTGTCAACATTACAACACTCAAACCTGATGTGACAATAACAAACGTCAATGATCAGTGCAACGCTCAATGGTAATGCACAATTCACGATCCCGCAAAGTTCAGGTTAAATCGGCATAAAATGGGTGTGGTTTCATTCCAATTTTCGAAAAATATAAAAGCACCGGTGCATCATACATAAATAATACGCCTCACTTGGTAAAATCAATACATTAATCCCAAGCACCCCAATTTTAATAGCAAAAGATACAAATATCGTGCGTACGATGCTTCCGATCTCAATTTTCGGTCAGCTGAAATAAATTGGAAGTTGGGCACCGAGTTATATAATACAAGTGTAATCGTCATTTTGCAATGACACTCCCAAAAGAATCTGAAATCTTATCAGATAAATTCTTTGACGACACATCTTTAAAAATGACACCACTAACAAAATGGACGTGTCCTCAAACCGCAAGTACGAAACGGAACACTAGGTAAAATCGAATATAATAATGAAGACTTTTAACGATTTGATATCAATACTTCTTGTATGGGAATAAATGAGTTATTTGAGAGTCACTAAGAAGACAACAGCATCAACAATCAACTGGCCTCATAACGCACGACAGGAAACGCGGCGCAAGTCTCTCCCATAAAAATTCAATCCATAACAGAGACGGAGTAGAAAATTGCAGGGCCTTTGATATTTTCGATCATCAATTTTCATAAACCTTTGACTCCAATGGAACAACTAAAACGAAGGTCTCCTCTCTCTCTCTCTCTCTCTCTCTCTCTATCGTCAATTTTCCTATTGAAGTCGTTTGTCTTCGCCGTTATTGCAGAAAAAAAACAAACGTACATTTGTATATCCAACCTTTTCCAATAACTTCCAAATCCCCAGGTTCAGGAGGAGGGGAGGGGGATTACTGATTACCCCTGAACAGATTTCCATATTTCACATCAGATATACAAAAAATATATAAATATAAATACACATTTATTCTACAAGCATAATTTTTTTCTATTATCAGTATCAAAGAAATTACCATATCCATCGATAACACAAACTATATACGTATAAATTATGGGTATGAAAAATGTTCTGTAAAAAACATTATCAAAACTACAAAAATTACAATCACAATCAATAACAGTGCCGTTACTAACTTACTTGGATCCCCACATAAAGGATTTGATTTGCATGTTATAAAAAATAAAATAAAAAAAGTAGAAACTTTTAAGTTACAGGAAACCCGCAAAACTGACAACGCATTTGTTAGTTCAAGAAATGAGTGAACAGTTCGGGGAAGGTAGAATAAACTGACAATTTTAAGAAATTCACAGTCTCGTGAAGAACAATGTTATAAAAAAATCCAAAATTATATATTGAAGTATATTATTATGTAAAGAAACACAGACTTTCGAACGGTGAGTGTAGTTTCCTTCTGAAGAGCATCTGAAAAGGTGGGCGGAGGCAAGAAAATAGCAGCCTATCGCCATTCGAGTGCTATGTCATTCCAAACTCTCTCTTGACTTTTTAACGTCCACACTGATGAGGAATTCGAAAGTCTGTTTCTTTACATAGTGATATACTTTAATATATAATTGTGGATTTTTTATAATAAACTGACAATACTAGAAAAGCAGCTATAAATCGTCGAGATGTGTTTGCAATGAGGAAAACCAGGCGATGAAAAGCTCCACTCACACGAGCTCCCTGCCAACTGTATCAAAATAAAAAACTCGAGTTTTGTTTTTTCCGGTGCATAACATTATTTAGGAATAATAACAGTCCCTTAAGCACTGATTAAATATTATCTAAGGTAAACTTTTTCTCCTTTCTCTTAAGGACTGATTCAATGTACCGTGATAACGTAGGATGCCTTTCTCTTAAAAACTCATTCATATTATTTAGGATACATTTCCCTTCCACTCTGACTACATAGCTCTTTTCTTCAAAAGACTAAAGGAAAACGAGTCCTCAGAAGTACTGGAAAGGAATTATGCGTATGAAGGATCTTGGCTTCAAATAGATAAGGAACTGACTCTGTCAACCTTATGATTAATTGTTAACCGCTGTAAGGTCGACGTCTACTTCAATAATATTGAGCTTCACGACCATCCATTCATTTTTCTCCATAATCAAAACGAAGCTTTTGAGAGAGAGAGAGAGAGAGAGAGAGAGAGAGAGAGAGAGAGAGAGAGAGAGAGAGAGAGTTTTACAGTACAATTACCATTGTAGATTCAAAGAACAGAGGGACCAAAGACAACCTTTCAATGGGCCATATAAAGAGAGAGAGAGAGAGAGAGAGAGAGAGAGAGAGAGAGAGAGAGAGAGAGAGACAAAGTCGACTTGCTTGTATGTCGGAAATGGATCCAGAGAGAGAGAGAGAGAGAGAGAGAGAGAGAGAGAGAGAGAGAGCCCACTCGTCATTCCTCCCCTCAGTTTACAAGTACGTAAGTCTCAGGGCTCGGTCTACCTTCAATAATACATCAAAGACAAAATGAACGCCTACGGGACTCGGCAATGATGAAAGGGGGACAGATGAGGAGGAGGAGGAGGAGGAGGAGGAGGAGGAGGAGGAGGAGGAGGAGGAGGAGGAGGAGGCAGGAAGGAGCAGGCAGGCACGGGGAGATTCGAAGAAATGGGAAAAGTGCTTCTATAAAAAGGCTGGTATCTATTATGCTCACGGGACTCATTCTTGGATTTCAGGGGAGAAATATTACAAGAGGGAGGGAAACCTTTCCTCGGGTCAATGGGAAAGCGGCGTTAAGAGGTGAATAATGATGGGAGCATGATGCTTCTCAATCCAAAGTTCCGTGTGTGTGTGTGTGTGTGTGTGTGTGTGTGTGTGTGTGTGTGTGTGTGTTTTAAAGTTCCGCGTGTGTGTGTGTGTGTTTTACTTTCTTTTTAAGTGGTTTCCCATCCACGGAAAGACCAGACGCAAAGCTGTTCGATTTTGTTGATCTTACGATCTCGTGCACACACATACATGATGATGGCTGAGAGAGAGAGAGAGAGAGAGAGAGAGAGAGAGAGAGAGAGAGAGAGAGAGAAATACGAGTGGAGAAGGTGAGCAAGAACTCTGCGGAAAGTATGTTATTCTAAAGGGAATTAATTGCTGTGGAAGGTTATTGAACAAACAGACCTCAGAATGAAAATCTGTAAGAAGAGAGAAGCTGTTTAAAGCGAACGTAGAATAGAAATGGTTATATTAACGGTAAAAAGGTCAAAAAGCATGTGACAGGCTGGATCAGTGAGTTTTGAGATGGTTTGCCCTATGCGGAAGGAATGGAGGTAGACAGGTTGGCGAAAAGTGTGCATGATTCTTTAACATGTAGGAAGAAGTAGGATAGAAATAAGTATAGAAGGTATATTACTGGAAACGAAGGGCCTTCATATTCATGACGAACAAGCTTTTGTGCGAGAGAGAAATGTATGTAGTGATGTCCCATGTAATTCTGCCGAGCCTTTAGAGTATACGTGTCTGAAACAGCTGATGCTGTTGACATTCCTTGCACAATTCTTTTATCAAATGTATGAATGAACCAGTGACAATTGTTGCCTTCAAACCAATGCTTCTATATTACGGGAAACTGATTGATGTTGAAATAAATGAATGAAGGTAATATATATATATATATATATATATACATATATACACACATATATGTATGTATGTATATATATGTGTATATATATCAAAACACACACACACACACACACACAATATATATATGCATGTATGGGGAACTAGCAACAACAAATAAAAATTAAATCTTTTCTGAAATATGTAACATATCCACGAAGCTTCGCCATGTCGAAGCAGGCACTTGCAATGGGCATCCTGTAGTCAAGACGTGTTAACCTTCACAAGAGATTCTGTGTGTGGCTTCGTTCTGATGTTCACAGGACACGTTCGAGCTCTTCAGTCGATTTCAGATTTTTAAACATTTCCTCCTACGTGCCTAAAGGGCGTTTTCGACTTTACACTCTTTAATCAACCACGATGCTCTTTGAGATGCTCAAGTAATTTCTATGAGTTTATGTGATAATTGTGATGACATAAATCAATACCATACACATATGGTTAAATGCCATAACCTCTTAAATGTTAATTGTCATTATCTCTCAATAGCAAGATTTATTTAAATTCTGCTGGAGTCGAGCACTGCCTAACAACCAAATGTTTCAATATATCAACAACAACAACAACAACAACAACAACAACAACAACAACAAAAACACCAACAACAACAATAACCACCACCACTACTACTCAAGATTGATAATAAAAGAACTTATAACAATATTCCTTTAATACGAAAACAATGAAGACCAATAAAAAGAACTGTATATAGAATTTGGGACAAAACGCCAAGAACTGGGACCAACGAGGTCATTCAGCGCTGAAACGGAAATTGACACTAATAAGGTTTGAAAGGTGTAACAGGAGGAAAACCTCGCACCTGCACTATGATGAATCGCTTGTTAGGAAGAGAATATGAAAGGAGGTGCAGTAAAAAAAACGAACGGGGTTGCAGCTAGGGGCCGAAGGGGCAGGGGATGATAATGAGGGAACTTTTAACAATATTTCTCAATACGAAAAGAACGATGACCGGCGAATTGACTACAGACATAACAGAGCAGCCATCTAACAAGTTATCCCACGGGTAAACCTTCAGCTGCAAATATTTCAAGGAAGTGACGAGGTGCATGCGTAAGGTTTTCCAATCTTGCGCACAACACATGACATCACCGCCATTCTCAAATCTACAGGAAGAGTCAAGAGGAGAATGGCGCATACCCACGACGCATGGGCATGGGTTGGGTGAAGAAGGCTCCTCATGCCACGATGTGAATAATGCTCCGTAAATTTCAGCTGGGATTCTATGAGCCTTGAACTAACTGCTTTTAACCGTCTATTACGATTTTTTAACATTTTATTTTTATTTATCTTTTTTTAATAAGCGAGATCTCCTCTTCCCGCATCTCTTCGTTCTGTACTTCCCTTTTACTTCTTTCCAAAGAACACCATATTCTTTGGAAGCTTGAATTTCAAGTCAATGGCCCTTTTAGTGGGCTTGTTCCATATGAATATGTTTCGTCTTCTGAATAATAATAATAATAATAATAATAATAATAATAATAATAATAATAATAATAATAAATAATAATTAATAAAATAATAATGATAAAAGAAGAAGAAGAAGAAGAAGAAGAAAAAGAAGAGAAGAAGAGAAGGAAGAAAAAGAAGAAGAGGATAAGAAGAAGAAGAAGAGGTGATAATAATAATAACAACAACAACAACAACAATAATAATAATAATAAGAAGAAGAAGAAGAAGAAATGTCACAAAGTTGTGGAAAATTAACTTACGTACATCGTACATGGGGATAACTGGGGGGAGAGGAAAAGAGAGGAGGAGAATAGAGAACGAGAGAGAGAGACGAGAGAGAGAGAGAGAGAGAGAGAGAGAGAAGAGAGGAGAGAAAGGGGGGGGGGGGAATCGCATAAAACCCCTTAAAAATATATAAAAAAACTGTTTCCTTCTTGTAACTAATTAACACAAACGTCACATTAAGGAGCAAAAATTATATAACTTATATCCAAAATTCTGTAACTTATAACCCCACCTATTTCTTCCATTACGATCTTCTAAACATTTCTTGGAATCTTAGTCCCCAGCTAATAATCTTTAAATGGCCCTATCGGTGCATATCGAAAAACTTCTTTCTTCCCCTCGAGAATATTAAATCAGAAGTTGGGTTATAAAGCCCGTTAAAGACAGCTCAGAGAGTCTAGAAAAATACACTTCAAACTTTTGATCCTCATAAATAGGTGTCAGCAACGACAAAATAAAACTTGCGATTTGCAACAGAGATATGGTTATAAGAAACAGAAAAGGGAGATAAAGCGTTTACTTACTTCGCGGAAACGACAATTATATGAGTATATGCCAATATTTCCCACTTATTAGATTAACACTAACTACTATAGTAGATTCACATCAACCGCGCATTTAACGTCTAGGCCAGTCCCTTACAGCGCTCCTGATTGGCTGTTGATAAGACAATCACAGGGCTGGAAACTCTGTCTCTCTCTCGAGAGTTCACATAGGCAGGATGTATGTTCCACTCTCCTGAGGGATACGTCTTTCTGGAGAGGTGGAACATACATCCTGTCTATGTGAACTCTCGAGAGACTGAGAGTTTCCAGCTCTGTGACTGGCTTTTCAACAGCCAATCAGGAGCGTCGTAAGGGACTGGCCTAGACGTCAAATGCACGGTTGATATGAATCTACTATAGTCAAACTGCATGCATGGTAAAACTTGCAAATGCAACAGAGCTATGTTTAAGCCAATTCCTTCGTCTTGGTAAAAAGAAAGAGAAAAGGAGATAAAGCGTTTACTTATAAGGAAACAACAATTATAAGAATATATGCCATGATTTCCCACTTCTTAGAATAACACTAACTACTATAGTAGATTCACATCAGCCGTGCATTTCAGTGCGTAACTCGTAGACCATATACATAAGTGTATACATATGTGTGTGTATACAATCTAACTCCATCTATCTATAACTCTCGCTACGACAAGCAAATAGCACTACGCGTTGTGGTAACATTCAGAAATGACTGTAAACTTCAAATCCTCTCAGAGAAGAAAAATAAAAAGGTAAATATAGTTATGTTACTTCAAGGTCTTCCAAACAAAATTTCCAGTTACTCCACTTACACGAGCATCATATACACACACACGATGGACGATAATGAGAGAGAGAGAGAGAGAGAGAGAGAGAGAGAGAGAGAGAGAGAGAGAGAGAGAGAGAGAGAGAGAGGGTTACCCGAGGCATCACGCTAAATTATTCAAGCGCAGGTAGAGGAAGAACCGTGTATTCGAAAAGCCATTTAAAGAAGTGGAGGGGGGAAGAGCGGGGGGGAGATAGCAACTGATCAGAAACACAAAGCCCGCCTCTCTCTCTCTCTCTCTCTCTCTCTCTCTCTCTCTCTCTCTCTCTCTCTCTCTCTCTCTCTCTCTCTCCTTTCAAGTGCGCTTTGGGCTTCAACGAGTAAATAAAAGCTTCATTGCTCAGAGTGACCGCACTGACATCAAGATGTCTGGATCTTTTGCTAGTGGGATAAAAATAACGTGATGTGTTAAAAGCAGTTTCTCTTTCAATCACAGGAAATTAAACTATCCATCACAAGACCAAGGTCCCAACGATACACCTCTGAATTATATAATAATAATAATATATATATATATATATATATATTATATATATATATATATATATATATATATATATGTAAAACGAAAACAACCCAAGCTTACGTAAACACAAAGAACAATGAAAAGACTTATGAATGAATATCACAGTCTCTCTTCATCTGCATCACTCGTAACATACCATCTGGGAAAAAAAATTTTTTTTTCCTTCTAAGCATTACACTTCAGATTTTTGCAAGAACCTGAACCACATTCCTTCGTAAGTACGACCGAAAGGCTGGTCGCTCAAGAGAGGTGCCCGCGGGCAGCGAGCGAAGCGTGATAATTAATGACACTCATTATGCAAGTCTACTACCAATTACCACCTTGGCGGACTCCAGCCTCGGGGCCAAAGAGCCTACTACAATAACAAGCAGAGGCGGATTTTTGCAAGGGGGTGGGCCCCCCTCCCATTAGGGAACAGACTCCCAACGCCTACGCATAAATCGCCTTTAACCCGTTTCGATTATTGGGAGTTAATGCGCAGCGCCTGGCAATAAATGAAGAAATGCTGTCTAATTGCCAATTATCGACAAAATAAATTTTCTTCGGCAGTCTCGAAGCGGTAATTGCCGGGAGCCAAAATGGCGCAACTTGAAGGAAATGAATGAATGAAAATATCGGGAGAACATTTCCACTTGTTATATTTTAATGGCTTTCGTAAATTACTCAGTACTAAATACCATTTAATCATATTAAATACAAATGGTCCCAAGCGAAATACATAATTTTTCTCGCAAAACCTAAAAGCTAATTATTGTATATAAGAAATAGCACAATATTCTCATATTTCAGCATTTTCTCTCCCATCCCTCAATAACGACTAGTCGAGGAAGTCATAAAATAAAAGGATTTGAAAAATTTCCTTTGCCATCTGTCCTACCAAAATCGAATTGCAACAAAACATCCTCATTCGCCGATTTCATTGAATATTAAATCAAAATCTCCCCTAGTTTCTTGTTATAATCCTTGATACCGAATATTATAATACTTCTCTTCTGTACACTGGTTAAAGAAAAACCTTTTTATCTATCTGAACTCCTATCTCGTAAATTCATCTACAACACACGATTCATTTTATTCCCAAATTTCTGTCTGAACAGAATGCTTTTATAACTGAAGAGCACAGCACTGCCCACAAGCAAAAGAGAACACGGACGTTGGTTTTCGCTCATATTAATTCAAATGTCTTGGTGTTCGCGTTCATTAATAAATTCTATTTCCACTGTTGCGTTTGCTAATGAAAGCAGGTTACTGGAGTGAGACTCCTCTCATTTTGGGGGAGCTGCAGTCCAGTCTCTCTCTCTCTCTCTCTCTCTCCGAGCTGGTGTCTTTGACTACACGGGAATCAAACGATGCAGTTACCGAGTGCTTAGGTTTTTGCTTATTGCAGTTATTGCATGAATCATTGAAATATATTTCTACACCATTCGTTTGGTGACCTTTATCGAGCAAGGAAAAAATGCAAGGATTTGCCAGCAATATAATTATTATAAAATTCTTATTACACAAACGATTTAAACAGGTAACGAACTCCAAGGGAGGGTTTACCAACACCCCCCCCCCCCCCCAAAAAAAAAAGCCTTTCTGCGAGACTTTCAACTACTACTGACACAATGAAGTTTGCAAGTTTATCATTTCCTTTAAATATGTTAGTTCATCTCCAGTTGTGTCAGAAACTCAAACAAGGGGTGAAGGGACCATCCCTCCTCTCCTGAGCCCAACAACCTCCCCCCCATAAGTCAACATTCAATTCGACTTCAAAACACGCACCCAAAAACGAAGAGGACCCACAAGGAGCGAAGGGCAAGAAGGGTCAAGTTCTTCGAATTTTACGATGTCGCTCGCTACTAGCTTAACAACATTTTTTTATGAGATGGCCCTAAGGAGAATATGAATTCGTCATAAATATACGCACAAGTTGTGGGCATGATATTACTTCTACAGGGTGTCCATAAGTCCCAATACCATTACCAGTATTTATTACTCCGAAACCAAATAACATAGAGCAACGCAGTTTTTTGTGGAATGAAGTGCTTGAATGTAAACTTGAGGAAATTAAGAACATTCTACACAAAACTGCATTTCTCTATGTTATACGGTTTGAGAGCAATAAATACTTGTAATGGTACTGGGACTTTATGGACACCCTGGTAATCGACACCGAATTATGAAGTGTTAATTTGCTATGACAACGAAGAATGAATCAATATGCCCTACTCATTACAATTATTATTATTATTATTATTATTATTATTATTAAACCCTAATTCATAGGGAACAAGCCTTCAGCCCCGTAGACTTTAAATTTAAGCTTCCAAAAAAATGGCGTTCTTTTGAAATAACTTTAGGAAGTTAATAGGAAATATTGAAGGAGAACAGGTTATTAAAAACTGATAAATTAATACATTAGTAAACAAAAAAGGATAAATAACTTTTTACAATACAGAGTAAACTGTTTTTCGATAATAATGTACTACATCTTCGCTTGAACTTTTTGAAGTTATTATTGCACAGCATTTCATTATCTTCTGAGGAATTCCAGAAAATAATATAATGATTATAACGAAAAGGCAACCCAAATATTATTCAATCAGAAACTATGAACGGCACCTGGATTGGGGGAGGAGAGGGTGTATGTATGCATGTCTGCATCAAAGATAGCCCCGCCTACTCATAAATCACGAGTTCGAACGATGCTTCAAAAAAGGGCGAATTATCTTGACAAGTTCCACGAAAATCTATACTACAGGTTACTCCAGGATACGCGGTGTTCAAGCAAAAAAATAAAATAAAAAAATAAATAAATAAATAAAGAGAGAGAGAGAGAGAGAGAGAGAGAGAGAGAGAGAGAGAGATGCTGGCCTCGTATCCCCTCTTAAGGAATATCTAAATTCCAATTGGCTCATAATGATACAGTACACATCCGGGGCAACTGGCCACGATGAAAAAAAAGATTATAGTTGCTGTAAAACTGGACTCACATGGAATTTAATTTAAACAGGCTCGGAAGAATTCATTTTGTTACAAATATCGAGGCAACTGGATGAGTCAGTTTGTAGCAGAGGGGGATAGATAATCTGAGCTTTCATTTGAGGCACCATTGTCTCCGACTGACCTCAAAATTGCCATTCTTAAGTTCAGCAACTCTTATATTGAGAACAAAATTAAATAGAAGATTGTTCAGGTCTCCTTTCAACTTACACCAAAATCATTCAAATCATCACAAGTTCACTATTTAAAAAGGAAGAAGAAGAAGAAGAAGAAGAAGAAGAAGAAGAAGAAGAAGAAGAAGAAGAAGAAGAAGAAGCATAAGATTGTTCAGGTTTCCTCTCAGCTTACACCAAAATCATGCTTGATAAATTCACAAATAGATATCACACATAAACACCATTCAAACCTAATAAAAGCAATCCTATGTTCCTCTGTCAAAAGCAGTCGGTTACTTGTCAATTTTGAGTTGTACCATAACGAAAAAGACTCCCGTTAAAAATGTAAAATATAAAAAATATTAAAAGATATACTATAATAAAAAATATAAATTCCAAACATATATTGTAAGCCTTAAGTACAATGTAAATTTTTTTTTTAAACTGAAAAATAAAAATTAAAAAACTACCTTTATTTGAAAAAATATGCTTCTTCCAACCTATGAAAGTAGTTTTGTTAGATATGTCAAGCAATTACCTCCCACCCAACTAAAACTTACCTAGTAACCCCTCAACCTAACGCTCCTTGGAAAAAGGTCTTCCTGATGGTCTCCTGACGTCTGCTTTTAAACAAATTCTTTATATGCAAGCTTTCCGTCACACCTAATTAATCTTTCGAAAAGATTAATCGAAATGGTAGGATTGTGGGGTGTACATCATACGGATGATTTTCAGTATAAACTGTTGCAAAATATTTTGTAAAATTAATCACGGCGAACAAAAGACTAATCAATACACTGTATTGGTCTCTTTAATTTACAGACAAAAAACTATGTTCACGGGGTAAATTAAAGACAAAAAACTATGTTCACGGGTGCTTATCACGCTACATAATGTTCCACTGATTCATTCGGTGTCACACAAATATGTGGCCAGAGAAAATTATCCAATTTCATGCTGTGTTGGAAAGCATCTTTTTAGTATGAGGTAAATTCTTAAGAAGACTAAAGGTACGCCAGATAATTATGGACAGAACCAAGGCCTAATGTAAAAATAAAAAACTTAAAATTGCAAACAAATTATTTTTACCTATAAAAATAAAAAAACTTGAAATTGCAAACAAATTATTTTTACCTAAGTTCTATGTGCTATACTTCACTTCTGCACACAGCCACTTACAAATTACTTATCTACAAAATTACTTATCTGCCCGCATATTTGACACCTTGCAAAAAAAATAATTGATCAAACACTACCCATATCATAGGACTTCCTCGAGAATAAAGAATGAAATATTTCCGTTTTCATGCTTAGATAAAAAGGTGTTTGTATCGTGGTTATGACAGACATTTCACCGCGATTCCTCTTGAAATTGCATAAATCATCTGGAAAATTGGGAATCTAGTTAACCTGTATTCAACTGGCCCACTTGAATTGCAAAGACAGACACTGCCTCTCCAATATTTTCATTACTGGGGTACTACTGTAACCTTCATCTTCCCGGGTTAAGTCCCTTGGGTTTTTAATAACTCTTAAAATCAAATATTACCGAAAAATGAGATACTAAAAAAAAATATCAGAAACACAACTGACTACTAAACGCATTTCAAAAATTAATTTAAAAAGAAGCACAATTCCTTACCTTAAGATACTAGGATACTCAAATACAATAAACTCAAAATATTTTTAATGATGTTTCCATATTAATATTCTTTATAACATTAAAATTAGCAAGAAGATTAATGCCAGCAAGAAAATTGATGATAATAATCATCCCCTTATCAAAACATCATCAGGCCCATCCATAAAACATCAGTAAAAACGACCTGATGTTCGCTCCACCCAAAGAACCCATACCCACCCAACGAGAGTTGGGTGGTGGGGCCAAGCCCACACCATGCCCCTACCACGCATACCAATCCATGGAAATGCTGGCTCTCCGTATGCAATAATAAACACCGCCCAATGCACGCCCTTGAAAAAGAGAGAAGGGAGATAATAATAATAATAAAAAAATAGAGAGAGAGAGAAGGGCGATAAGAAGTCACCGTGGAGCAGGTTATGATTGGTCGATCACACAAACACTCTCGTCCAATGAGCATGTAACTGCCCAACCTCGAGGAGGTGTTCTTCTCTCCAGCAGCAGCCCAGGATTGCCCCAGGGTGGTGTTGCAGCTTGCAGCTAGCTCCTGCTGCTGCTCCTCTCTGAATCATGATTCTCCTCGAAGCATCCATTAGATTAACTGGACCTGGTCACACCACTCTCAGCAGGAAGTGGTACCTCTGGTATACCTGTTATTTCTCCTCCTGCCTCATGACTCACTGGAGACAAGTGTGAGGAAAACCCATAACAAGAGATTTTTCATCAATGATCTTGAAGGAAACTTAAATGAACGAATGCCAGAACTTACTACAATACATAAGGTACTGGAATAGCAAGAAAAATAATAACAGACTTTTCCCTTCATAACCCATAATTAGAGCTAAAGTTACGTATACCAGAACTTACTAAAATACGTAAGGTACTGAAAATGTAAGACAAAGAGGTAACTAACCAAGAACACACATTCACGACACTGAAGAAAACCTACATTAACCAATACCAAAACTTATCAAAATACGTCAAATTACTGTGAATACAAAACAAACAAATACCAACGTACATTACACAGTAATGCCCTTTTTCCTGGGCACCAAAACGAATTGCAAGTGGAGTCAAAAAGCTTTATAATCTATTAAGCCTTAAGCAAGACCTTGGAAGGTGGAAATCACAGCTTCCGACGGAGCGTAAAATGCCAATAGCGATTGAAGGTACAGCGCAGGTAAGGCAGGGAATTAAAATAATAATGCTTAGAAGAAAAAAATCTTGCATTTGTGATATAGAGCTTCCGCCTGGGTCCATTCTTTTTATGATGCTTTTTTTCCTTGTCAGACAGCGGCGCCAATTACACAGCCTTTACCAACTGCCCGTGAGCGACTTGGACTGGCCTACCCACAGGGGACAATTACACACACAAGGATTAAAAAAAAAATTGAAAATAAAAACTACGACCACCTATTGCTCAAGAAGACAGCTCCCGGCCATTTTGAATAACCGTCTAAGAAGATCTCGGCCAAAGAGAAGGATGGAGGTTGTAACCAACCGTAAAACTCATTAGGAGTACTCAATGACTCCTGTGACAAGATCCTGATCTGTAAGGGCACCAAGTCTTACCTCAAAGATCTCAAGCTAAGATTCAGTCAAATAAATAAGTTATGTATTTTATATAATTTAAAGCTAAACCTTGTTGAATATTCCCCACAATAACTTTATACATCTATGATAATAAATAAATAAATAAATAAATAAATATATATATATATATATATAAAAATAAACGGGCGCTCGGCATCATCTTCTACCTGTCTTGATTCCATAATCCTACGTGATTAACGTTGATGTCTGTGCTCTTACACTATTTCCACAAATACTGTTTATACACACCATCCTACTCTTGAATACTATTAAGTAAAGTAACATACGAAACGACAACTCTGTTTTATTATTATGATTATCATTATCATTCAAAAACCGAATCCAATTCATATGAAACAAACCCACCAATGGGGCCACTGACTTGAAATTCGAATACTAATAAGTAAAGTGACATACGAAACGACAACTCTGTTATATTATCAGGATTATTATTATTATTCAAAAACCGAATCCAATTCAAATGAAACAAACCCACTGACTTGAAATTCGAAGCTTCCAGCGAAAATGGTCTTCATTTGAAAGCAGCAGCAAAAGGTAATACGAAATACAGAAAGAAGAGATAGAATCTAGATAATGTCAAACATACAAAAAGGTCATCAGTCTAAATGTCATCGTCCTGACTTATAATGTTCCACACCGTAATAAAATGTGATGGTCAAACATCCTGACAAAAAAAAAAAACCCTTACATAAACCTTACCAAGTATATAACCAGTCGATGACGACGCTTACCACAACCAAGATCTTAAAAACTTAGATTTCGTCCAGTCTTGTTATATTCCTGCAATAACATGTAATAGAATAGAAAAATTTAGGCCAAAAGCCAACCGCTGGGACCTATCAGTTCATTCAGCACTGAATATGAGAATAAGAGCAGAGAGGTTTGGAAGGTGTAACAGGAGAAAAACCTCAAAGGAGTTGCACTATGAAACAATTGTTAGGAGGGTGGAATGTGTAAGATGGGAGAAAGAGAACATGAACGGAGGTACAGTAATAACAATGAAGGGGGGTTTCAAAGAACCTTCAGCAATGCCTACAGTGAGGTGTAGGAGGTGTAGCGACGGCACTATCCCCTTAAGGGGATCTGCAATAACATGGCATCCGCCGAAGGGTAGACGGTTCTGATTTCACTCTGCCGAAGCAAGAACCAAGTGGTAATGGATTCCAACAAAGATCTTAATCTTAAAAAAAAAAAAAAAGAAAAGAAACTTGCAAGACAAAATTCTGTACATCAAAACTACCAACCGGTGGTAATTCTTCGGACATTAACATTCAGAAATGACAAACAAATGTACTGCTAAATTCAGTACTAATTTGTAGACAAAACAAAGGTACTACTAAATTTAGTACTAATTTGTAGACAAAACTTGTACATGAAACACTACCGATTTCAATTTCTTCAGACTTTAATATTCAGAAGAAAAAAATATTAAATTTAGTGCTAGCAAGATGGATATTAGTTAATTTAAAGACAAACCTCTTGTACATGAAACACTAACAACCCGTAGAATTTTTTCTACTCAAAATTTATAAAAAAGGAGCTAGCTAGCTAGCTAGCTAGCAAGACGGAAAACTAATGTCAGCGGTAGCAACTTCGTAATTGGGGTCCCTTTGCGTCGCACGTCGTTAGAGGCGATGATTGTAATCATGGAGGCCGACTCGTTAATTGCAAACGACCCACCGCTGGATCTCGAAAAGATATAACTCTGTAATGCGAAGGATGCTGTGGCTACAGCCACGTTTCAACGGAGCCACTTGGCCTTCAAAATTGCAGATCATTCAAATAAAACAATGAGAACGCCTGGAAACGGTCGAGGATATAATTCTATTTTCACACAAGGAAAACGAATCCACACACACACACACACACACACACACACACACACAATATGTATAATATATATTAATATATATTATACATGCAATATAAAAACACTGTATCGTGCTTCTAAGAAATCAATAGAGGGATCCACAGTAATATCCTTGTTTATCTAGATATAATATATTTATGGAAATATATACAAAGCTTGTATATATTTCCATAAATATATTATATCTAGATAAACAAAGATATTACTGTGGATCCCTCTATTGATATATTATACATATATATATTTTTTCTTTTTACTAGCATTTTCCGTTGCCCTTCTTCACGTTGGGTGCAATCTACTGCAGTAGACTACCAACCAGTACAGTACATGAACCTCCCCCCCCCACAAAAAAAAAAAAAATTAAAATCAAACAGAGAGAGAGAGAGAGAGAGAGAGAGAGCACAGATAAGATTTATCTCCGTTTGTTCGATGATAATCCAAGGCTTATAAAAAAACACAAATAGAAAATTAATAATATTATTAAATAATAATAATGAAAAAATAAATACATTAGAAAAAGAAAAACAAATTCCAAAACCGTTCTATTGTAACGACGGTGATGATCACCAGCCGGGGTAGGAGAGGGCTAGCGAGCGAGAGCACGCAAGCGGCTCTCGCCGACGTGCCACAAAAGGCCCAGCCAGCCAGCAGCCAAGGAAGCTGTGTTTTAATTCCGCGGAAAGAGAAAATTAATTGCTACAGCCTCCCTTATTGGGCGAAGAGGAGCGGGATAGGATAGGTGGCCAGCCAGGCCTCTTCATCGATCGCCGGCGCTGGCTCACCTGCATGCAAATACTGTCATGAACAGTGGGAGGGAGGGAGGGAGCGCTCTTGTTTGTTCACTTTGTAAGACGTGGCCCTTTGTATCGGTTAATATAATTATTATATTATTATTTTATAATTACTATTACCGAATAAGATGAAACCTATTCGTATGGAACAAGCTCATGGGGAGGTTAGGAGGAGGAGGAGGAGGTAGGAGGAGGAGGGGAGGAGGAGGAGGAGGAGTGACTTGAGATTCCAGCTTCCGAAAAAAAATATGATGTTTATTGGAAAGTAGTAATAAAGGTTATAAGAAGTTCAGAAAGAAACCGCTTATTAAAAATAAATAATAAAATAAAATAAAAATATATAAAAATGTAAGTATATTATAAAATACAAGGTTATTCGCTTTAGGGCAGTAATGCTCTGCATCTCTGCTTGAACTTCTGAGATTCCAAATGCACGACATTCCCATTCCCAGGGAGGCTGTTCCACACTCCAACGGTGTGAGGAATAAATACCTCTGGAAATGAGAAGTTCCAAAGCGAGGTTCATTCACTGCATGTTGGTTGCAATGTATCTTCCAATCGGAAGTGAAACTGTCACTTCTTTTTACCGCATCTTCTTCCCCGATTCAAATGCCTATTTACTATTATATTCTGAATTACTAAAACATAAATTAGTTCGTTATTTGTTAATTAGCAGCGAAAGCTGTCACTCATGTCTTTCAATTTATCACATGAAACCTCTTCCTCTGGTAAAAAAAAAGTTTACGATAACTTCTTTCACATGAACATCGTATCCTCGGAAGCCTGAATTTGCAGTCAATGGCGTAGGCTTGTTCCATATGAATAAGAGTTTAAATTCTGAATTATTATTATAATATCATCATTATTATTATTGTTGCTGTATTTGTTGGGAAGTAGACCTTCTTTTAAACAACTTCTGTTGAAAATAATGGCTAATTCACCTGCATTAATTTTATACGGGACGTTCTCAAGTCTCTTTATCGTTGATTTTTCAGTATTGCTTGCCAGTCCAAGCAATACTGAAAATTCAACAATAAGGAGACTTGAGGGTGTCCCGTATAAAATTTACGCAGCTGGATCAGTCATCATTTTCAACAAATTATTATTATTATTATTTTTTTTTTTTTTTTTTTTTTTTTTTTTTTTTTTTTTTTTTGTTTTTTTTTTTTTTTTTTTTTTTTTTTTTTTTTTTGGCTCTATCACAGTCCTCCAATTCGACTGGGGTGGTATTTATAGTGTGGGGTTCCGGGTTGCATCCTGCCTCCTTAGGAGTCCATCACTTTTCTTACTATGTGCGCCGTTTCTAGGATCACACTCTTCTGCATGAGTCCTGGAGCTACTTCAGCCTCTAGTATTTCTAGATTCCTTTTCAGGGATCTTGGGATCGTGCCTAGTGTTCCATTATTATTATTATTAAAAAGATGAACCCTGTTTATATGGAACAAGCCCACCAAAGGGGCCACTGACTTGAAATTCAAGCTTCCAAAGAATAAGGTGTTCAATCGAAAGGAGTACCAGAAGGTAATTGGAAATACAGAAAGAGGAGTTACTAAAAATCAGATAAATAAACATATTAATATGAATAAATGAGAATTCAAGTAATAATAATAATAATAATAATAATAATAATAATAATAATACTGCAAAATAAAGCGCTATAAAACTAACGTGAATATGCAATGCACGAGCATACTTCAGTTCGCCACAAAGCGGACATTTATGCACTAACTCAGCTCGGTACCCCACGGACTGCTCTATCGATTTCTGGAGACGTGTCGTTAGTCCCAAAATCATAAATACATGGCGATTTGTGCCTCTGGAGAGAGAGAGAGAGAGAGAGAGAGAGAGAGAGAGAGAGAGAGAGAGAGACGACCACACTTCCGAGTACTGATCAAACCAGAAGATGCTGCACTTCACAAATCGGATTACAAGCTCAAGGCATGTGACAAACGTATGAGAGAGAGAGAGAGAGAGAGAGAGAGAGAGAGAGAGAGAGAGAGTACTGATCAGACAAAAAGATGCTGCACCACAAATCGGATTACAGGCTATGTAGCAAACGTATTAGAGAGAGAGAGAGAGAGAGAGAGAGAGAGAGAGAGAGAGAGAGAGAGAGAGAGAGAGAATCTGCTTCCGATGTTAACTTTGAAGGAATTTGACGGAATATCGATGTTTCTATTACACAGCTAATTAGTACTCACTTAAATCGTTTCTTATCACCGACAATGTATCTTCAAATCCACTGCTATTTTTAAATGTATTTGTACAGCTACAAAACTGGATTTATTTCTCTAATAAAATAAATGAATCCTTGACCTTTGCTTACATCCATGGTGCAGATTAAGTCTCAAAAAAAATTAATAATAAAAAAATTAACTAAAAATATTAAAAACTATGAAACCCTCATGGTTAAAAGAGTAGCGAATATGACCTGTATTACCATACATACATGAACCACTGTATACCAATGAAACTACAGAACTTTAGGGCCGATTTGAAAATAAAACTTCATGACGAATATTAGCAGTCAGGTTGAATGACAGGGTGAGTAAAACTTCATGAAGAATATTAGCAGTCCACGACAGGGCGAGTAAAACTCCATGACGAATATAAGCAATCCAGGAAAGGGTGAGTAAAACTTCATGAAGAATATTCGCAGTCCAGGACAGGGTGAGTAAAGCTACACGAAGAATATTAGCAGTCACATGGCTGAGTAGGGTGATAAATAATACCGTAAAAGAAATGATGCAACCTCCATATGCAGATGAAATAATGACGACAGGGAAACGGAGATGACTTTGGCCTGTCCTTTGCAAAACCCTTCGGAGAACAGTACGTGACGGTGTCAGCTGGACCCCTGTGGGCAACAGGAGAGTTGGAAGACCCACATCTACTTGATTAAGAACCGAGAGAAGAGAGGCTGGAGATGACGCGAGATAAGTGGAAGACAGAGCAAAAGAAAGGCAGGAGTGGCTGAATTTGACAAGAGGTCCTTTGCCTCTCGAGATTTGAGAGACGATGTTAATGAAGATGGTTAAGATAAACCACTCTAACATGGTTATTATATGAAATGCATTTATTCAAAAGCAGTGATTCATAACACTACAGTATCATGCAAGAGAGAGAGAGAGAGAGAGAGAGAGAGAGAGAGAGAGAGAGAGAGAGAGAGAGAGAGAGAGAGAAATTTACAGTATCTTAAATCAGAAAATCTTACAATATCTTAAATCAGAAAATGAGAAAATTTACAAATATGCAGTTCCTTAAATGAGAGAGAGAGAGAGAGAGAGAGAGAGAAAATGTCCAGTAATCTCTCCCCCCCCAATTCCAAATATTCTAGAGATCTGAGTAATCCCCATTAATCTAAGAGGCAAAGGAACTAATTAACGAACCTCAAAGCTTCCAAGCCACCCACCTGGCAGACGCGGCGTCTGTGCGGTTACGCAACCGCAGATGACCCTAAAACTGCCTCTCAACTATTTCCTATCTGCTTATTAGCATATACTACTTTCACTGGATGCCATTCAAAGACACAACACCGTTACTCTGGCAGCCGTGGAAAAATTAGGAAACTGCTGAAACTGTTTACAAGTGCCTAGTCTCTTGCTTGATTTCAACGTGTGATTATACTCAAAACAGGTTCTGCAAGTATCAACATCGTCATATTGATCTAACTGTATAATTATAACAACATGTTTTGCAAAAATTAAAATCCACTTCATATTCATCTAACAGTCTCTCTCTCTCTCTCTCTCTCTCTCTCTCTCTCTCTCTCTCTCTCTCTCTCTCTCTCTCTCTCTCTCAACCACCCAAATTTGAGGGAGGCCAAAGTGTCAATGTACACTAATTATATATGCAAATGCTCGACCGGTTTGTTTTAATCTCAGGCAAATCAGTGCATAAGTATGAAGGCCTCCGACACGGGTGTCTTCATCCTAGAGAGAGAGAGAGAGAGAGAGAGAGAGAGAGAGAGAGAGAGTTACAAGGATTATGATGTCTCAAAGACTTGTTAGTCCATCCGAGGAGACATAGTGTGCTCACTTATCTCTAGGTACAGGTTTTACTGTGCATTCACAGTGTCCTAATGATTTTGTCTAGCTTTCTTTTACAACTTCTGGTGGCAGTTTGTTCCACGTCTCACATATCTTGTATGTGAAGAAGCTCCCATAATGGGATGTGTTGTATCTCTTCAGTTCTAGTTTCCATCCATTATTTCTTGTCTGGTTTTTGTTTTATGTAAAATAGGTTACTGTCTACTTTTGTTGTCTTGAGAGAGAGAGAGAGAGAGAGAGAGAGAGAGAGAGAGAGAGAGAGAGAGAGAGAGAACCTTTACCTTGGCTATCTCCAACGCTCAGAGAGAGAGAGAGAGAGAGAGAGAGAGAGAGAGAGAGAGAGAGAGAGAGAGAGAGAATATCCCCCCCCCCCTCTCTCTCCATTAAATAAAAATGGTTCCACCAGTGTTACTGGTGACAGAGAGATGGAAGACCGGGCGAAACTGAATGGACTGCCGTTGGACAGGTAAAATGGCTGGGCAACTCACAAAGGCACGACAAAGCCACTTGGAGACACGGCAATAAAAGCTCGATTCGGGGTTTAATACCGTTTTACCAGACTGAGACGGATGGAATCAGATTACGAGACCTCAAAGACACTCTTATGAACTGACAGGAGCCAAAAGATGGACTTCATTGCTTGCAGTGATAATAAGTCCAAATAAGCGTATTTAAAATACATTACCGAGTTGCCTGAATTAATTGTTTAGTGCACTAAAGTATGGGCACTTAAAATCCATTACTTAGGTGTCTGAATTAACTGTTCAGTATCTAAAATTGGGGCAAGCCTTTATGAAGTATAAAATAATAATAATAATAATAATAATAATAATAATAATAATAATAATAATAATAATAATAATAATAATAGACCATAAACGAAATTCATTAATAAACGAAGGATTAAAAATTATAACTTTCCCATTGGCGCGAGGAAATAGTAAGTTTAAACAGCGTTCTCCAAATTCATTACTTGGTGTCTAAATCAACTGTTCAGTGTGCAAACATATGGGCACGTCTAATAAATACCATCCAGTAATATATCGATAATGATCAGAAACGAAATTCATTAATAAACGAAGCATTCAAAATAATTACAATCTTCCCACAAGCGTGAAGATATGTCAAAACAGCTTCCTTAAAATCCATTACTAACATTTCAGAACTCATTGTTAAGTGTGCAGGAGCATAAGGACTGTACAGAGCATCTACTAATCTAGTATCTAAAAAGACCAGATAAGATATTTGTTAACGTCAAAAGATCAGCAATAATTTTCGCAAATCTATTTCCCACAGTGAAGATATGCATCAGTCTAGTAAACCAGTTCCAACAGATTCTATTAAGACTATGTGCAAAGACTTCAAAGCTACATTAGTTCTGCCAGAACGATTTCGAAACATCCGACAGTCCCAGTGAGAGAGAGACTCTTATCGAATTCCTTATTCTTTTTTTTTCTATAGACTTGTACTTCAAGGAGTCAAGGAAGCGTGACGGAGTGCATCAAAATTCATCGTTTATAGCTTCAAGACGTTTTCTGCCACATCCAAATGATGCCACAACGTCCATACCTTGTGCTCATTAACAAACCTGAACGCCCAACAAAAGAGATGCCAGAAGATGATGAAGAAGAGGTTCGTTTCGACTCCTTATTCGCAATTAAAAGAGGTACGTTTTAATGTGATTTCCACCATCAACTGTCGTGCGGTTTGTCTTTTCAAAAATATAATCCGAATAAATAAAATCTTTTGACAAATATTATTTGACAAGTTCAATTTACTATATGTACGCACTTTATTGCGTTGGTGATTCATAGTTACGACTAAATACAATTTATTACATAAGCACACTTAATTACTTTGGTGATTCATGGTTACGACTAAGTACAATTTATGATATAAGCAAACTTAATTACTTTGGTGATTCACAGTTACGACTAAGTACAATTTATTACATAAGCAAACTTAATTACTTTTGGGAATCATAGTTATGACAAAATACAATTAACTGTAAGTGCGCACTTCATTCCGCAGATGATTTAAAGTTACTAATGTCATTCCACGTAGAAATGGCAATATCAACGTACAGTCTTTATTCAGCTTCAATCTGCCCATCTAACACATTTAAAAGTTTAATTATTGTAACAGATCCAGCATCGACCCAGGCTCCCTACTTCATTCTGCTCTGCTCCAGCTGTTGTCAATACTATGGATGCCTCTCTTCTTCCAAGTTCCAATTAAGAGATGAACGTTCGGTTCCCACTGGCTCAACTGGTCTCCACGGATTTTTTTTTTTTTTTGTTTTTTTTTTTTTTTTTTTTTTTTAACTATGAATAGGGGCAAGAAAATTCCATTTTCATTTAGTAACGCTTCATTAATTTACTTATATTTCTATCTATTATTAATTAATTAATTTGGTTTGCACGGAGATTTTTTTTTTTTTTTTTTTTTTTCCAACTATGAATAGGGGCAAGAAAATTCCATTTTCCTTTAGTAAATCTTCAATAATTTACTTATATTTCTATTAATTAATTTGGTCTGTACGGATTTTTTTCCCAACTATGAATAGGGGCAAGCAAATTCCATTTTCCTTTAGTAAATCTTCAATAATTTACTTATATTTCTATCTACTTATTTATTAATTAATTTGGTCTGCACGGAATTTTTTTTTATTTTTTTTTTAACTATGAATAGGAGCAAGCAAATTCCATTTTCCTTGAGTAAATCTTCAATAATTTACTTATATTTCTATCTATTTATCTATTAATTAATTTGGTCTGCACGGAATTTTTTTTTCAACTATGAATAGGGGCAAGCAAATTCCATTTTCCTTTAGTAAACCTTCAATAATTTACTTATATTTCTATTTATTTCATAATTAATTTATTATTTCGTTCTTTGGAATATGGAATTTCAAGTCAGTGGCCCCTGTGGTGGGCTTGTTCCATATGTTTAGGGTTCATCTTCTGAATATAATAATAATAATAATAATAATAATAATAATAATAATAATAATAATAATAATCCTTCAGTTCCATTTCAGGAATCAAGTGCTAATGTGTATCTGTCTTCGTTCTCCTCCATTTCATTTCAGTTTCTAGTTTCAGAAATTATTTCTTTCAGTTTCCACGTTCCGCCGTTCAAGTCTTCATTCCGACGTTTCAACGTTCGCGTTTCCATTCCCTTTCAGTGAATCAGTCCCATTTTGGGAATCAAGTGCTAATGCTGCGTTTCAGTCCTCATTCCCCTCCATTTCATTTCAACTTCAATTCCTCGTTTAGAAAGTATTAATTTCAGTTTCAACGTTCCGCCGTTCAAGTTCATTCCGTTCCTTTTTCATTCCGACGTTTCACCGTTCGCGCTTTCGCCACCGTAACCACATCCACATCGCTTTTTAACTCGCAAGGACTCTGTTTGCATCCTCTTCAGGTCTTACGTCACGACGAACGAGACAGCAGCTCGCTGGAATGCCGGAACGGGCTCTTCCTGTTACCAACGCCCCTTGTGTAAGTATTGCCAATTCTTTTTTCCCCGTTCCTTCCATAATTAGGCGGCTTAACAAACAACGTAAAAGACTTCCTGTCAACTGTCACTTTGGCGACGGATAAATAGGCAGGCTATATGCCGTCGGTGTCGGGTGTCTGGGAGCCAATTACAATTACGCGCAGTAATCTCCTCATTGTTATCCTAGCTGCATAGTTTCGAAAAGGGATTCATTACATAACGCATAATAACGCTCTAGTTAACTAGACACGTCCTCCCGCTGAAGGTCGTCGACTCAACCTTGGTTCATTCACAAACAAGGACGCCAACTCGTTATAAAATTGAAATGGGCCGATGGAAAATACCACGAGTTTCAAAAGAGCATTCCTAAAAGTTTAACGCATAAAAGGCCACAACAGAAGAAGATAGGTGAGGCATTAGCAGCTGTGACGCCAATCGAGATATTATTACATACATTCAACCATTTAATGACCAGAGTTGTTATTAAGCGATAAAGAAATTTGATGGATTCAGCTATTCAATTGTCTTGTCTTGTGTGTCCTTGAGAAATCTACATCATTTGGAACTACGAACGCATTACTCACCTCAAACACTCGACCTGATACAACATTGGTTACTTCATAAATATCTTTTAAAATACCTTATCATTGTCATTATTCACCATAATGGGCGCATTCTTTTAAGTAACAATCTCAATGGACCATTGACTTACCTAGAAAAATTCCATGGAAAAATACCGTATTTAAAAGCAGGATCAATGACCACATCAACAGAACAACCTACGACCCTGAATGACATTTGATTCAATAGATTAACCATCACATAAATCAATGGACAAAAAATTCTACAAATTAACATTTTACACACACACGTTACTGACAACGTACAATGAGCGTTCCTGCAGACATTCCCTTACGAATTTCATCACTGTATAACATCAACATTCGAATTAATCTCAAAATCCTCAATTAATCAGAGGAAGACCAGTTTGCTCATCGCCATAAATAATACGGCCCGTTTGAGGTTTCCAAATCTCATTAAGGGCTTAAAATAAGTACTACAGGTACACACAGGTAAACCCAATAATGGAAACCGCCCACAGATTAAAGTGTCGTAAGCTTACCTTACCCACTAAGCGTTCGCCAAATTTCACTGAAATGTCAAAGGTCATCAGCCTTACCTGAAAGAGAGAAATGAAACGGCATTAGGCGCTGGCAATGGAGACCTCCTGCTTTAGGTCAAAGGCTACATAGTTAAACACCTTTAAAGGTTGTTTGCATTTCTTTTACCATGTGTGTTATACAATTAAACGAAGGTTGTACAAAGATAAATATCACACATTTCCGTAATTATCGAAGCACACAAACACCATGTTATTATAATTATTATTATTACTTTATTGACTAAATATTATAACAGGACTTACAAAGCTAGAGAAATACACTATTATTATTTACATTATATAAAATAATCTTGTACAAAACAGACTCACTTTGAATAAATATTAGTCCACAAAAAATATATAGACATATATACATAATATAAATTTTTTTATCACATCGCCGTGATTTATAGACAATCAATGAGCTACAAATGTCGTTTAATATCCGATTCCCGATAGTACGAGAATATCACCGAAGGGGAATTATAAGTGATAATAAATAGATTGGTAAATGTGTCTCGAACACTCAACAGTATGTATGCACATATTGTGTGTGTGTGTGTGTGTGTGTGTGTGTGTGTGTGTGTGTGTGTGTGTGTGTGTGTGTGTCCATGTAAGTGAGTCGACCCAGCCTCATGAAGACTGAACACCGGTATTCACGTATCATGAATGAATACGAACATCCCAAAAATTCCACAAATTACTTTGTTTAAAAAAAAAGAAGAAGAAGAAGAAGAAGAAGAAGCAGCAGCAGCAGGTTACAAACCTGTCGTCCGTAACGAAAAGAAAACGAGACGTCAGATCTTTGTGTATTACTGCTCCTCGCCCACAAAAATCCCCTTAAAAAAGGTACCGTGTGCGGAATTCGCCCTTGAACGTAACGGGAATGGCGAACAAGGAAACCGCAAGAGGCCCTTTGCCAACCGTGTGACTTTTCCCGTATTGTTATTTACAATTTTCTTTTTTTTTTTTTTTTTTAATATATCTAATCACTTTTGTTTACACTGTAGGAAAAGGTGGCGCGTACATCAGATCAAGTACGGAGATGATACGAAATTGTAACAAAACGTCCAGAATGCGTGGAAATTAGGATATTGAAATATTTTAGCGATTATTAATATTAGTCAGATGAACCCTGTTCATATGGAACAAACCCACAGGGGCCACTGACTTGAATTCAGTTCAAGCTTCCAAAGAATATGGAGCTCATTAGGAAGTAAGAGGAGGTAAAGGAAAATACAAAGAAATAAGCTCACTTATTAAAAAAAATAATAATAAACTGATGGATATATTTTTTTTATTAAAGTTGCTAAAACATTTCCGTAATTATCGAGGCACACAAACATCATGTTATATATATAATATTATATATATATAGTATATATAATATATATATATTATATATAATATATATATATATATACACACACACACACACACATATATATATATATACATACATATATATATATATATATATATATATATATATATATATATATATATATATATATATACTTATACTGGTCACTTTTTAACAGATTATGTATGTAATTGTAGTAATAGCCACAATGCCCTCTTCACTTCTCAAATTCATCTCACTTTTAGGATACGCTTGTCATTACAAAGCCTTGGGTCAAAGAGCAAGAAATACGAAACAATTTGTGATGCCCAATCGCGGGAATCGAACCCGCCATCAAATAAATATATATATATATATAATATATATATATATATAATATTATATATATATATAATATATATATATATATAACACGTGAGTTAATCTAGTAAACAACTATATTATAAATAAACTAAAACAAAACAATCCTTGACTGAAAACATGGGCGATCATAAATTTTAAAAAATACAACTGCATGAACGGAAGAAAATTTAAATGGTTATTACACGTTAACGACAAAATGTGACGTGGAAAAAACGATCTCAATGCACGATATGTTAAAGGTGATATACGGTGCTAACCGTCCACCAATACCCGTCACCCTTCCCCCCCCCAAAAAGGTATAATTGGGTACCTGTCACTGCTGGGGGGTCAAGAAAATGGGCGTGGGCTCTCCATCCCACCCCTAAAGACTTGCTCAGAAACCGGAAGCCTGACAGCCCACCAACCCCAATCTCAAATCATATAGTGAAGGCGGAAAATTACAATATATATATATATATATATATATATATATATATATATATATATATATCATAAAAGGATCCAATAAAAACATCTAAATATAGTGAGAAAATACTATATTTCAGAGACTGCTGTCTCCCTCGTCAGGTAGATGAATGAGAAAAGTTACAGAAAAGGTGGTCTTATACCAAGCCAATTTAAGTCACTCCCACTGATAATCTTCCTTTAATCCTCTTAAGCGTTGGGTAAATGAAAACTTTATCAATGACATCTGAATCCCATGCGCCCTTTGAGATGTTCATTACCTGTGTGTATATATAGTATAGTATGGTATGTATGTATGTATATGTTATATGATATATATATATATATTATATAATTATATATATATATATATATATATATAGAAAAAAAAAAAGAGGAGGAGAGAGCGAGAGAGAGAGAGAGAAGAGAGAGGGGGGGAGAGAGATGAGAGGAAGAGAGAGAAGAACCCCCATAAACTTCATCTAGTCGAAAAGGTTTGTATTTCATTAATCACAGTTTTCTTAACAATATGCTAATGGCACTCATTTAAATTCTCTACCTCTCTATACATTAACGAGATTATTGTCAACTGGTGCTGAGGTTTACGGTTATATTTATTCGAAACTAATCAACATCTCTCTCTCTCTCTCTCTCTCTCTCTCTCTCTCTCTCTCTCTCTCTCTCTCTCAATTTACGACTGACGCATCTCGTAACATATCTGTTCCTTAACATATTAACAAGTCAAGACTTTCTGGTCCCTGAGTATGTTGAAATAACTAGCCCTCGGAATGTCAGTAACCAGTATCTCTCTGTCAGTAACCAGTATTTCTCTCTCTCTCCGCCTATTTCACAACTCTGGAACATCTTACTTATTATTTCTGGTTTCCAGTATCGTCTGAGTAACCTATTTCTCTTGAGCCTGAAGACAGAACTTTTGTGCAATATGCATATTTACTATTTCTGTCCTCTTGCACATGAAAAGCAGCAAAATGTGCAATGAAGAAAGGGGATTTGATGAATAGGGCAATAATTGTAGCAAAGTAGACACCACATTCACACGAACATCGAAATACAATTGGACCCCACAAACACGTAGTACTAATGGAATATCTATGCAAATGAACACTGACTGCCTTAATTCATTGATCGTAGTGCTCACGTACAATGATGAACTTACAGAAAATACCAAATTGCACAAACGAACAACTCAAATAGCAAATCTCTAGTTGGGAGAGCAATGTGCAGAGTAAATCAGTATTGCATAACCACTTATCACCGGCAAAAACCGAAACACTAATCGGGGAAAAGAAAAATTTACTGATATTTTATGAAATATCCCACATACTAAAAAGAAGCACCATGTCTTCCTCACTTTAAAAAACCATAATTCATTAGTAGTTATAACTTAAATTTATCCTTCTGTAATGTATCCTCCAAACACCGACAGACCTGTGGTCCGGAAATTTGGTAGACAGTGGCTTGGGTGGGCGTATTCAGGGAAAAAAAAAAAAAAAAAAAAAAAAAAAAAAAAAAAAAAAAAAAAAAAAAAAACAAAAAAAAAAAAAAAAAAAAAAAAAAAAAAAAAAAAAAAAACTATTTCAAAGAATACCCTTTGAATAACATTCCAGTCAGGACCAAAACACGAGGAGCTAATCTTCATAATCCGGGCACAAAAGGGGCACAGTGGATGCTACCCTCCATTGAACAAAGGGATTTTTTTTGTTTAAACATTAACTCTCCTACACTTATCCTTGCCTGTCATATTTCATAACGTCGGGTGACGGCCCCCACAAAAGATTTTACCTTTTACTCATTTTGTATATATAAAAAAATCCTTTTAATTTTTTTACAATCGGGGGGAGGGATGAGGGTACAGCGTTAAACGCAGACCCTGGTGAGTTGGAACTTGATGCTTTAAAGGACAGAAGGTATATTTTTTTGGTTTAAAGGGAATTTTACGTAGGTCAAAATTTACCACGAATGTCATGTAGTAACATCATCCATCCACTGGGGTGCTTCCCTTCCTCAAGATTTTGAGCTAATCACTTCTTAAAAAAAAGAAAAGTATCGCCGATGCGCAGCAGAAAATCCTCAAATATCCAAAACTATTCATTTTTTCTAGCAAGGACAAAACTCATTTCTCACCCTAAGTGACTTTAGCAAAGTTACATTTTCTCACCGGCGCCATCAGTATTATTCATAGAGCTGGTTTTACGATTCACAAAAACGACTTTAAATTGCGAAAGTGAGGTAATGAAGTCGGATCGCCTCTAAAAATATCATTTTATACCTACCAAACTTCCCTAAGCACTGGCGTAGCTCTCTTACTTTACCTCCCCCGGCCCCAACCCCTCTCTCTCTCTCTCTCTCTCAATCTCTCCCCAATCGGCTTCGCTCGTCCTCTCCCCTTCTCTCTCTCTCTCTCTCTATCTCTTATCCTCTCTCTCTCTCTCTCTCTCTCCTCTCTCTCTCTCTCTCTCTCTCCAAGAAGAGTGCTTGTGTATGTTTGAAAGCGTGTGAGATAAAGTGACCACTCTTAAAATGAGGGTTTACGTTTAAAGACAACCCAGAATAAGTTTCCAAATTTGGAAGGACGATTATGTTAACCACAGGCCTTTCCAAAATGAGCCACCTTACAGGGGATAAACGTGTTTCCACCGCGTACCACAGGTCCCCTTCGCCTCCCTGTACTTAAAATCATTCCATAGTAATTCTGGAGGCATGAAGTGGACCATTACAATTTGAGTCAAACACGTTCAAATAAAATCGCTCCTGTTGGTGAGTCTCGTGGATTCCCAGATGTTACAGAATAATGGATCTTTAGTATACGAGAATATACAAGAGAATAATTTGAGCTTTACTGAAAGCAATTCTCTGACAATTTCTGATAATAATCAAAATGGAGATGAGAGTGGAGATAATTTCACAATTTTCAAAGCAACTTCACGAAAAATAAAATGAAGATGAGCATGATTATCAATTCATAATTTTCGATGCCGTCTTAAAAGCAGGAATGTCCACGGGTTCCTGTTAGAAGCGAATACCACAAAACGAATGGTGACACCGAAACATGAGAAAATGTATATAAATCAAGATGACAAATAACTAGACAGCTTAATTCTAACACTACACCTACGTAATTCTTTGAGAAATCCCCCCCCCCCCCCCCCCCATCCCTTAATGCCGTAAATCAAGGCCACAAACGAAACCCCGAGAGAGAGAATCTCATTTGGAAGGGGCCAACCCTACCACCTTATCACGAACATTTAACGGTGAATTTCTTCCCCGCCACTTCCAACCGGTAAAGGAAGGAGAGAGAGAGAGAGAGAGAGAGAGAGAGAGAGAGAGAGAGAGAGAGAGAGAGAGAGAGAAGGCCAGCCACTTCAAAGGAAGTGACGAAAGACAAGTGACGGCCTGGAGGACCTGGGCTTCTTCGGTATCGTCTCCGAATATGCAGTGACTGCAACTGGAACCTCTTAAGTTCGAGCGAAGATGCGATGCGTAATTACCCGAAGACAATTTTCTTTGTATTTACTAATTTATATCATTATTTGTTTATCTATTAATTGTTAAGTCATTTTTCCTCTCTTCTAATAACTGATCCCTTCTATCTGTACTTCCTATTACTTTCCGTTACTTCTTTCAAATCAGCACCATATTCTTTGGAAGCCTGAATTTCAAGTCAATGGCCCCTTTGGTGGGCTTGTTCCATCTGAATTGAATGCATCTGTATAATAATAATAATAATAAATAATAATAATAACAAGTAATAATAATAATAATTGACGAAATAATAATAATAATAATAATATAATAATAATTAATAATGAATATAATATATATATATATATACATACCATATATTATATATATAGTATATATAATATAGTAATAATAATCATAATAATAATAATAATAAATAAAATTTATATATATATATATATACATACATATATATATATATATATATATATATACATACACGATTGTATACATTGTATGGAATATCAATGATTCCATGGCCTGTAGAAAGGAGAGATGAGACGATATGATAGCCACGAATTTGATGATGTAGGATTAGAGCCTTCATTCCATTTGAAAAATATGTTTTATGATGATGCTTTTTTTTTTAAGTGTGGCATAAAGGTTTACGATAATGTTGCATCCTTCATAATTCGTTATGAATTAGGTCTTGATAACTTGGTATTTCCGTTGTTTAGATTTAAGCCTGAAAGTCAGTTCGGGAATCAAGTATTCATTGTTTTGCTGTATTTGCCTCATTTATAGTTAAAGATGAACTATTGAGGTATCTCTAAATGTTTAGCATCTGACAGGACAAGAGTCAGCAACCATGGAGCACTCAAGCTTAAATATTATACTTTTTCCTGGCATTTGAGATGATCTATTGAAAGGGAGTTAAGTAATAGGATTCACATCCTCCAGTACGTTAAATTACCGCACTGAAGGAGTTCGATGTGGGGAGGGACAATCCTGAGGAATATGAAATGATATTGGGTTGGTATTAATTTGACGGTGTTTCTGGAAGTTTGTGTCAAGTCAATAGAGACAGGTGCACTTTGATTTTTCATTTATAATTTTCTAAATACTGGTATTATTATATTATTATTATTATTTTTTTTTTTTTTTTTTTTTTTTGCTCTATCACAGTCCTCCAATTCGACTGGGTGGTATTTATAGTGTGGGGTTCCGGGTTGCATCCTGCCTCCTTAGGAGTCCATCACTCTTCTTACTATGTGTGCCGTTTCTAGGATCACACTCTTCTGCATGAGGCCCGGAGCTACTTCAGCCTCTAGTTTTCTAGATTCCTTTTCAGGGATCTTGGGATCGTGCCTAGTGCTCCTATGATTATGGGTACGATTCCAGAGTTGAAGAGAAAGAGAGGGAAAAATTGGATAAGTATCAAGATCTGAAAATAGAAATAAGAAGGATATGGGATATGCCAGTGGAAATCGTACCCATAATCATAGGAGCACTAGGCACGATCCCAAGATCCCTGAAAAGGAATCTAGAAAAAACTAGAGGCTGAAGTAGCTCCGGGCCTCATGCAGAAGAGTGTGATCCTAGAAACGGCACACATAGTAAGAAGAGTGATGGACTCCTAAGAAGGCAGGATGCAACCCGGAACCCCACACTATAAATACCACCCAGTCGAATTGGAGGACTGTGATAGAGCAAAAAAAAAAAAAAAAAAAAAAAAAATAATAATAATAATAATAATAATACCAGTATTTAGAAAATTATAAATGAATAATCAAAGTCCACCTGTCTCTATTGACTTGACACAAACTTCCAAAAACACTGTCAAATTAATACCAACCCAATATCATTTCATATTCCTCAGGATTGTCCCTCCCCACCTCGAACTCCTTCAGTGCGGTAATTTAACGTACTGGAGGATGTGAATCCTATTACTTAACTCCCTTTCAATAAATCATTTCAAATGCCAGGAAAAAGTATAATATTTAAGCTTGAGTGCTCCATGGTTGCTGAATCTTGTCCTGTCAGATTGCTAAACATTTAGAGATACTTCACTAGTTCATCTTTAACTATAAATGAGGCAAATACAGCAAAACAATGAATACTTGATTCCCGAACTGACTTTCAGGCTTAAATCTAAACAACGGAAATACCAAGTTTATCAAGACCTAATTCATAACGAATTATGAAGGATGCAACATTATCGTAAACCTTTATGCCACACTTAAAAAAAGCATCATCATAAAACATTTTCAAATGGAATGAAGGCTCTAATCCTACATCATCAAATTCGTGGCTATCATATCGTCTCATCTTCCCTTTCTACAGGCCATGGAATCATTGATATTCCATACAATGTATACAATCGTGTATGTATATATATATATATCATATATGTATATAATATATATATATACGTTATATATATATATATATGTATATATATATATATATATATATATATATATGTGTGTGTGTGTGTGTGTGTGCTTAAAAAATCACAGTAGATGCACCTGACTTCATAAATAAGCGAATACCACGGGAAAATGATAGTCAGAAATCCAAGGGCTTTCGTCTTTACTAAGACATTGGCAAGAAGCTAATGTCTTAGTAAAGACGAAAGCGCTTGGATTTCTATCATTTTCCGTGGTATTCCGCTTTTAGTTATATATATATATATATATATATATATATATATATATATATATATATATATATATATATATATACGTTCGTAAGATATAGCGTTTACCAGTAACTCGAACAATAGAAGACTGACGTAGGAGGAAGTACATCTCAGGTGGTCGTTAAAATACATTTATTGCGACGCTTTAAAACACAAGGTTTCATTTCCAAGCTAAAAGACAGCCTTATATATATATATATATATATATATATATATATATATATATATATATATATATATATATATATAATATATATATAAGGAAAAATTAAAAGTGTAAATGGATTAATAAATAGCTCAACAGTTTCGTCCGCCAATAGACCTCCCCTTGGAACACTTAAGATATGGCTCCAAGATGAGGTCCACTGGCGGACGAATCTGCCATTTTTAAACTATATACATTTTTCATTGTGTGGATGCAATCTGGTGATGCATCTTTGTGTCAAAGAAGAATACCAGATTATATATATGACACACACACACACACACACACACACACACACACACATTCCCTCGACCTGAAACGTGAATTTCATCGCATTCCAGAAATAACACTGCACCGGCCTTTTCCCGTTACCTTCCCATTCTTTCGAGGAGTAGACAATTGTCACCCCGAGACCCACCACCGCCGCCGCCGCCATTACAGTCATAACGCGAGTCATCCTCCATAAATACGCAATGAAAGGCTCTTGACGTGATTTCCAACAACCAGCCATCTTTGGACATTCCTGGGCGAGCTGTGTTCGCGCCTTTTCCACGACACAGCATTCTATTTCCCGTCCGCAGCTGCTGCTGTTTCTTACGAGACGCTACGAAAGCGGAATTGTGCCGTCAGTGCACCTCACACGGTGCTCTCTAGGCATTACTAAAGGGCAACTGGAAGATATTTATTGGAGCCTTTAATTGGAGAAAGAATAAAGCTAAACAAGAGTGCTTCTGGAAATCGTATGGAGAAACCAATCCACCGTTATGTATGGGAACAAATCTGTTTAAAAATAAAGCTCTATGTTCAGCTTTAATTTTCAATATAATTGTACCAATTGTACCCATACATAACAGTCGATTTCTTTCACCATTGCTACAGGGTCCTTTCACACATCCTTTCTTTGCTGTCCAACCTCTTTAACTATTACTTCTCGGTGAAAATTTTCCCCAGTGTCAACTTCAGCCCCTGCACTTCATCTCATTATTTTTGGGTCTCGTTACCTTGCTGTCCAACCCCTCAAACTCACTCTTTTTCACATCTTTAAGCACCTGAATTTCATAAACTACAAAGGGAAAAAGTGTGTGGGTAGGGAAATACCTCCTTTAATACCTGAAATACGTTTAATTGCAACCCGAGTCGAAGCCGTTCGGATTATTTCGTCCCTCGAGGGAAATTTGAAAAGCGAGCTAAATGCCAACACGTTTCCCCGAGTGTCACCAATCCCCCGCCGGCTGTGGCATATGAACCAATGACATTTTGGTGTGGGTATTCGCGGTACGGTACCACGATCCTACAGACTGAGGGACCGTGTTCATGAGCACACAGCAATATCCTTCGACAGTCAACTGTCGAAAACATCCAATCTAAGTGGGCGTAACTGAACCCTTCCTTGCAAATGAGGTCTTCACGTGCATCAACAATAGGCACCCGGGAGACACGCACCGCCTATTATCAGAAAAAGCTAATTGCAACGATGTCTTGCAGAAAAGTTGTCGTTCCAGTTGCATGCCCTACTTTTCATTGGGGAACTGCCTCACAAACGCTCTATTCTTTCCCATGTCATTCCCCAGATTCCCCAAACTAAAAAGAAATCTCCGGTAAAAAAGAAAAAAGTTAGTTGCATGGCATGCAATCATTGCCTGAGATATCCAATAATGTTTTCATTTACTCAACAGCTAATCATGCAATGCTTCACTGTCATTTGTGGAGGGGAAAAGTTTTATGACAACAATATGTTACCGAATCCAAAATCTGAAACTGCGCTTCCAGACTCATGATTTGGTTTCCTTTGCATGTAGGAGTCACATCTCTTGCTATTCACATTTAAATTATTTTTACATTAAATCTTGCCACACAGAATCATGTTACGACGGTCTGAAATGATTAAATACGATTCAAGATTCTTTAGAGAAAAAAAATCCTCTTTTTCGTTTAGCGAATACGGTCTATTTCACGTACCGGAAAATAAGCGCTTTCATTTCCCTTTTCCTTAAACTGTAACCCATCCTACACCGATTTACTACAATCGTTCACAGCAAGCAAAAGCGACCTGTTTCTCGTCCGAGTCGTCGTCGCCTTTCATGCGAGAGAGAAAATTCCCGAGGTACAACACCACAATGAGAGGTTATCACCACCCTATTTCCCAGCCTCTCTCTCTCTCTCTCTCTCTCTCTCTCTCTCTCTCTCTCTCTCTCTCATCCGACGAGAACCAAAACCCCTTCTTTACGACGACTTCGGCGTGATGTATCGACACGCCAGATGTCCGGTCCTACGCAAATGCATATGCATCACTCGCTATCAATACAGCACTTAAGGGGCCGGCAAATGCAACAGGTGTGGTCTTGGAACTCTTTCAAGGATATTAAAAAAAAAAAAGTGGCGGGAGGGGGAGAGAAGAGACTTCAGATGATCGTCAAAATACTGTCAGTCCAAGCCATTGTCATGCAAACCATAGGAGATTTTGTGCCGTATCATGTCCCGGGGTTTAATAAATCATACGTTTTACTGTCTCCACAATAAAGAAGTAGCACGACGCTCCCGATACAGCAGATGGATTTTTTAAATATACATTTATCTAATCTGTGAATTTGCGGGAATTTTTTTATCATGCGTTGAAGACAGCAATACGTACAATAAATCAATAGTTTATATCTTTAACCGTAGATATTTTCTTCTTCTGTATTAAACCAAGAGGAATCTTACCTATTAGACTTCTAACTGATATGTCCTGCTCTTTCTGGTCCATAAAAGTCACAGCGTGCTTCGAAGCCTTATAATATCAAAGCAGCAGCCACTGTGACGCATAAAGCTTAACGAACTGAGAAATAATGGACAGTGGCTCTACTATAAGGTATGTCAACGTCATCAATGGCAGATTTACCCAGCGGGTTTCAAAATATCCAGCAAAGGAACAAACAGGTAAAGCTTTAATGCATCAAATAGCAAAAGGAAATAAGTTTAGCTTCGGTGTAGACATTTGCAAAGGAACAGATGAATAGTTTAGTGTCTAAACTCTCTATTTGTATAGGAATAGACATACTATAGCTTAGTGTATGAAATGACTAAACTAGCGAATGAAAATACGTTTAACTTTAGTATAGTAATTTACAAAGGAACAGACGTATAGCTTCGTGTCTAAACTGACTACTATTTGCAAAGGGGGCAGACATATAGCTTAGGGAATAAACTGACTAAACTACCAAAGGAAAATACGTTTAGGTTTAGTAGTGTAGTAATTTACAATGGAACAGACGTATAGCTTCGTGACTGACTGTTTGCAAAGAAACAGACATAGTATTAGCTTAAAACATAGACTGACTTCGTGAGGTAGGAAAAATTTTTATCAACACATTCACATACAAACAACAGGTGGCATCTTCTTCAATCCGGAATCCCACCTCCCCACCCACTAGAAAAAAAAGGGGGGGAGGGTCGTGATGGGGGGAGGAAGGGGGGGGGGGGGGGGGTTAAGAAGCTGACCATCTCTTCAAACAAAAACGCCTGAATGGTACGGTACTACAAAAAGACTTCTAACCCAAGGCTTTTCGAGAGCTGCAGGACCACTCCTTAAATCTTGTTCAGCATTGCAAACACACACTCCCCTTTCCCCTTCCTCCTCCTCCTCCTCCCACAAGGGAGAGAGAGAGGGGGGGGGGAGGTGCGAGTGATGGAAGGGATGCTGAAGGATAGTTCGGATGAGACAGGTGAAAGAGGAGGAAGGAGGGAAGGGGAGAGAGGGAGAGATAGGCTGACGGCCGAATGTGTTAGGCTTTAAAAGGCTTTATTTGATTAGGGTCTGTTTGTGGATGGTGAAGGGACTCCACAGGTGTGGCGGGCTTCCAGGGTCTATAAATTTCCGATGGTCAGGAGATTTAACAAGAAATGACAACAGCATGAAAAAAAAATCTGCAGCCCCCCCTACAGATTATTCAGGATTTATTAAAGGTGTATTTCAATCTATGCAGAATAGGGCAAATAAGTCAGACCACAGAGATAAATAAATAAAAAAAAAAACATTAAAAAGACATAGCTAAGAAGAGCTTACATACCTCGTTTTTTCAATTATAAAAATAAACTCACAATCCCAGGACCAATAACTTCCATAGCAACTTCCTAATGTGTAAAAAAATTAACTAACAAGAGGCTTCCTTGGATTTTCTATTTGAAGTCGAAAAGCATCGTCACAAAAAGCAAGCAATGGAACTCTCACGAAACCTGTGCCAAGCAATCTGTACATCTATATTCCATCAGAGAGAGAGAGAGAGAGAGAGAGAGAGAGAGAGAGAGAGAGAGAGAGAGAGAGACCACACGCGAACAATACAACGAACAAAGCATATTTTTTTATTTTCGTAATTACACCAAAAATCCGGTCTCAAAAATATATACCTCATCTTTTTGGCCCAGTAAGCACATTCTTGAGAGAGAGAGAGAGAGAGAGGGGGTTGTTTCCGCCTTCAGGCTGATTCTGACCAAGGTAAAAAGATCATTTAGAGCAAATACCATCTCTTTAGCCCATGACGGAGATACCCGATATTGTCTTTCATTATGTATTCCGTTTGAAAGTTAAAAGTATGTGAGGAGGAGGAGGAGGAGGAGGAGGAGGAGGAGGAGGAGGAGGAGGAGGAGGAGGAGGAGGAGGAGGAGGAGGAGGAGGGTCTTTTCATAACTCTTAGCCCTTTCCTCCATACGAAATCACAATTCAAGTCCCATGACTAGATACTATAGAATCGAGAGAGAGAGAGAGAGAGAGAGAGAGAGAGAGAGAGAGAGAGAGAGAGAGAGAGAGAGAGAGAGCTTGGTCATAACAAGTCTTTCTGAAGAACTGACAAAACTCCTAATCAATAGAGTAAGGAATCCGGGGTTAGTTTGGTGGTACAATCTCCGAATCTTAAAAACTGCAGTGTGTGTGGAGCTTCGTTATATAGGACGTGAATAACATCAATCAAGATTGATAAAAAAAAATCTCTGTATTCTCTATAAATCAGACAAAGATAGTTCGATTGAACTGAATATAGAATTTAGGCCAAAATCCAAGTACTGGAGCCTAAGAGGTCATTCAGGGCTGAAACTGCAGTAAGAGGTTTGAAAGGTGAAACAAGAAGAACGCCTCGCAGTCAATTGTTAGGTGGAACAACGAGGAATACGAAAGTAGGTACAGTAAAAGGAATGAATGGGGGGTCCGAAGGGACGATGCAGAGAACTTTAAGTAATGCATACAGTGCAGCGCATGCGGTACACTGAAGGCACGACCTTCCTACGGGGAGACAGAATTCGACACCTGTCTTACGAACGTTCACCATCTTAGAATATCCATTTCATGACCTACAAACGTCCAACTGATTAACAAAAAGAAAAGATCTTAGCGAAAACAAAAATGTCCGAAACCAATGAATTTTGTGTTTAACTACCGATGTCAGCCTCCACAATGGCACGTAATAGAATAGAATGTAGAATTTTGGCCAAGCGCTGTGACATATGAAGCCATTCAGCGCTGAAACTGAAATCTACAGGTAAAAGATTTGAAAGGTGTAACAGGGGGTAAACATTGCAGCTGCACTATGAATCAATTTTTAGGAGGGTGGAAAGTAAGATGGAAGAGAATATGAACGGAGGTACAGTAAAGAGGGAATGAAAGGGGGCGGCAGTTAAAACCCAAATAGGAAGGCTACACCTATGTCATCCTACCAAACAGGAAGACTACAACTATAAGGTAAAAGGAATGCAAGAAAAGGGATCGCTTTCTTTAATTCTTTACAAAAGCTTCAATTCAAAATATTCTTCCTGTGATGTACTGACGGTTACAGACATTATATGAAGTTGAAATACCGTGAAGACAATATATATCAAAGTTTAATGAAAGTTCTACAAACCTATCAAAGATAAATCTAATTTAATAGGATAGAAAGTAAAAAAAAAAATGCCTTCTTTCCTGAGAGAGATAGAGAGACAGAGCACAATACTGCTTTAGTATATGGTTATAACGAAGGAAAGGGGGAAGGCGAACCCCCCCCCCCCTCCAAGAGCCTTGTCCCTCCCTCCACTATTTCTTACGAAGTCTCAAGTTAATCTCTGTTTTTGTGAGCCCCAACATCCACAAGTCCGTTAGCTGCTGCTGCTGCTACTACTACTACTACAACTACGACGCCGGGGATGGTATCTGATTTAAGCATCAAAGCGTGGAGGTTTATAAGCATAAATTGTGGATCCATCGGCATTAGACGCGGGATTTACGATCGAGAGGAACGGATGAGTAAATTTTACGCATACTTTTCCTCACTCTTATGGGTCTGTGTTTGACTGTGGTGGTGTGTGGCAGGGCGCTCTGTTGGTTTTTGCATTGTGCCAAAAGTAAGGTAAATCAGAATCTGCTCTTCGCAATTTAATGTAGAAGATATGAGGAATGGTTTAATATTCGTAGAGAATTTTATGGGTATTCTAGTGGGCTACCACCCAGAGTATTTAGTCTTTCTAATCCTTTTTTATGCTTTTCTTTAACCTCTTGGTAAGCTCCGGATCATGTGAGAGAATGTACAAATGTCCATCTTTGAATACCATCATATACAAGATTCCAGAGAGCTTCTGATTAATATCTCTCGCTCAATACATATTTATATACTTACAAAAACTGCCAAGGCTATACCGTGCGTAGGCAAAATTAGGAAACGCGCGCGCACACAAACACGCGCACACTACTTCATTCTCCAAACTGCCAAATACGACATGATTGAAATATCCAAGTAAAGGTGGGAGGGGGGAGGACGCGGCGATACTACCAACGGAGGGGCAATCGTGAAACAAAATACTGACGGTTACGACCAAAGAGGACTTGGAAGAGAAAGGTCTATACATAGTATATGTATTCATGCCTTTAATTATGTATGTATTAGGCAAGGCATTCCAGCAAAATGTTTGCCTACCCGAGGTCAACTGGCCATCACAACCATTCAAGTTGAAAACCGTTCAATATCTGCATACTGCTGCGATACTAATAAGTTTCTTAAACGAGTTTGCAACATTCCTAAATAAAAAAAATATTTAAAATGCGTTTACAGCAACATTCTTACTTAAAATAAAAATACTAAAAATTAGTTTCCAACAACATTTTTACATAAAAACTTACAAACAAAAAAAAACCTAAGTAATCAAGTTTGTTAACAAACAAGATTTAGTTCCACAGATTTTTTTCAACTTTCCATACCTATATCTCCAAAATGAAAACAAAAAAATGAAGAATAAACATTAGAATTTTGTGCTTTTAAAACTAATACCCAAGACCACACACGCACGAGAGAGAGAGAGAGAGAGAGAGAGAGAGAGAGAGAGAGAGAGAAGAGAGAGAGAAATATGTTTGGTCACGGGAATGATCAGGAGGACAGGGATTGGACGAGTCTGGCAAGGTGCCTCACAGAATAAATATAAAGGACCCACAACCCACAAGGCCTTAACGATAGGTTCCTGGAGCAAAACAGTCTAGTTTTTTTTATTTTCCGCCCCATACTAACCAATCTGACATTTCCTTGATTCATTACGAAGTTCCTCTGCGTATCTTTAATAGCTGAAGTATATCTTATCAAAGTTTCTCTCTTGTAGGGCAAACAAGTATACACGACTTATACAGATATAAAAGAATTTTTGTCAGTTGTACACCAGTGACTTTTTTCATATTCACAATCATTAAGCAGCAAATATCGTTTAATATCGAATTCACTATACACTGGTAGTAGCTTATAACCATTCCATATATATATATATATATATATATATATATATATATATATATATATATATATATATATATATATATATATATATATATGTATGGATGTATGTATGTATGTATGATGTATGTAGTATATATATATATATATATATATATATATATAATAATCATATATATATTATATATAGAGATATACATATATATAATATATATAATATATATATATATATATATATATATATATGATATCTATGTCTATATCTATATCTATATATAGATATCGATATATATATATATATATATATATATATATATATATATAATAATAGATAGATAGATAGATAGATAGATAGTAAGATAGATAGATAGATCGATAGATAGAAGATAGATAGATAGATATATAGATAGATAGATAGATAGATAGATAGATAAGATGAATATAAGCGAATACCACAAGAAAATGATAGGCAAAAGTCAATACCATCGCTTTCGCCTTATTTCAGACATTGTCGAGGAACGAAATTCTGAAATACCGTTGGAAAGATTGTTACAGGGTAAACATGAAGACCAAAAAGACCAGATGGTTAATTGTCAAAGGGGTAAAATCAACGAGATTATCCAGGATGATCCGAGATCACGCGGTGACAAACTAAAGCTATGTTTTTGGACTTATTAAAGTATGGTTAACCTTCCGTCTCTCTTATGTTTTGTCAGCATGGTGTTTTTACGGGACCAACGGCTCTACGTGAATTCCGAACCACGCCGAGAGTGAACTTCTATCACCAGAAATACACATTTCTAACTCCTCAATGGAATGCCTGAGAATCGAACTCGTGGCCACCGAGGTGGCAGGCCAAGACCATGCCGATCACACCACTGACGCGCTGGTATCTCTTATGTTTAAATGTATTGATATAGTTTATGACCGCGTGATCTCAGATTATCGTGGATTATCTTTGATTTTTACCCTTTTGACAATTCACAATCAGGTATTCTTGATCTTTCTGTTCTTTCCAACTGCATTTCATTTGCGCCTCGACAATGCCTGAATAAAAGGCGAAAGTGCTCGGTACTTACATTCTGCTTATCATTTTCCTGTGGTGTTCGCTTAGATAATGAAGTCATATGTATCGATTGTCATTTTTAAACATACACACACATATGTATTCCTCTGCGGTAACGAAATGGCCATTGAAACATCATATAACTACTTGTACTTAAATTCTCTTTGTATCAACAGTTCTCCTTATGATTCACTATTTAAAAAGTTTACAAGGAGTGGTAAAAGCTTGTGGCAAGGAAGGTTATGATCAATCAGAGATTTCCTTGAATTCTTCCTATTTATTTATGTATTGTGATTTAATAAAGTTTAACATTTCGATTTTGGGCTTTCTGGCAATTTATTTGTTTCCTAACACACTTTCTTTCCTTCTGAGAGAGAGAGAGAGAGAGCTACTACCTACACTATATAAAAAGAAAGGAAAAACTACCATAGGCTAAAGATCAGTTCATCTCGATCTCTCGTTACACAACATGTATGTTTTTTCCTGGTGGTGGTGATGACTGAAACCAATTCTTATAGAAAAATATTCGTTAGATTATTTCTGACTGGCCAATCTTTGAGACTGAACCTAGATTATGACTAAATGTCACAAATATACAATAGGTAGTTTTGCCATACAACATGTAAACAAAATAAACTTTAACTACTTCAAATATTTACCTATTTACCTCCATTCACTACAATCAGACTAACGGCAACAAAAGAAATAGGGCGGGGGACAATACATACAAGTTACAAGGTTTAACTTTCAACTCGATCATTAATCATGAGAATTCTAAAACAAAACAAAATTTAGTAGTAACAGAACAGAGAGAGAGAGAGAGGAGAGAGAGACAGAGAGAGAGAGAGAGAGATGGCGAACAGAGAGAGAGAGCGAGATAGGAGAAGGAGATGACGAGGAGAGAGACGACGGGAGAGCAGAGAGAGAGAGAGAGAGAGAGAGAGAGCTGAAAAATGGCAAACACGCTGCAGTAATGGTTGGAGCCTTTTACAGAAGGCAGAAATTGATGAGAATCCCCTACACGTTATCACGCTACTTCTTGCATCAGAATTCATTACAAGACCACACCAGAAATTCACAGAAACTGTTAACAATGAGGAGTTAATATGACCCAGACGGAACCAGAAATTAAAGATCACTAGGAGTGAGGCATGTCTGAAATGTATAAATTTGTTTAAATAAGTATATGTATATGTATATGTATATGTATATGTATATATATATATATATATATATATATATATATATATATATATATTACTTCAAATATTTACCTATTTACCTCCATATATATATATATATATATATATATATATACTATAATATATATATATAAATATATATATATATATATATATATATATATATTCTATATTATAATATATTATAAAGTACCATAGATATATATAATATATATAGATATTATATATATTATATATAATATTATATATTATATATTATATATTATATATATATATTTATATTATATATATATATATATATTATATATAATATATATACTAATCTACGAGAAATACTGCTCTGCCCATTAACTCGAAACTGACACTTACTTCAAAACTCTTATGATTCAAAAAAATAAATGTATACGGAACACATTCTACAAGATAAATATAAAAATCGACATATAAATCCCCAAGAGATAATATTGACTTTTGGTTTCTAACACTTCAAAAAAGCAAAACACAATTGTAAAACAATTATGAAATGTAATACATATCAAATACAATTTAACTTTATTTAAGCACGAAAGTCAACAATGGCCAAATACTTATATTCTCAGCTGTGTATGTAGCATAAACATTACCACGTAATACTGATATATTCAGCTGCATATTTGCATAAACATTTCCAAACTGTGCATTCAGATTTAAATTTGGGTTAAAGCAAGTAACTCGACATTCTCTGAATGCCGCTATGTTTTGATCGGCTTACTGGAGAACCTGTGATGGTGATTGTATTAAGTTGGACAGTGACTTTATGATAGTATTAAGTTGGACAGTAACTTTATGACCAAAGTTCTGAAGATCCTTAGCTGTCCCACAGCTACAATATACAATGACCTCCCTCAGTCTTGGATTTGTCTTTGTTGCAAGGTTAGCTATAATTCCCTTGCATACTTTACCTTTAATTCTTTTCCACTTCTCTATTATATGTCAATACATATTTATTTATCATCACGTTATCAATTATATATATACTTATATATAGTATATATATATGTAACAAAGTACTTTTCCTTGTTAATTGTTACTACTCATTTCTACTCTATCCTCTTTTCCCTTATATGAAGTACGTGCTACTTTGGCACAATGTAATCAGTACTAAAGGTTCTTTGCAGCATCCCTTAGTTTTCTGCCTTTGACATTTTGTAGCAGTTCAGTGTCATTACTTTGCATCAATTTTCACTTCTCACTCAAAGAAAATCTTATTCAAGAAAAATCCTATAGGCGAGATTTGTCTAGAAATCTGTGATCTCATTTAAATCATGTACAGTATAATAACAATCCAGTTAATACATTTCCAAGGAAGTTTTCTCTCAACATTTGTTACGACATCTAGGGCAACTTAAATAAAAAACACACACACACACACACACACAACTGATTTGGATTACTGCAAGGCTACAGCATATTCTACAAGTGTTTCGGGAGAGAGAGAGAGAGAGAGAGAGAGAGAGAGAGAGAGAGAGAGAGAGAGAGAGAGAGAGAGAGAGAGCATGACTGTTTTACTAAGCTGTCTGCAGTAGCCTACCTTATTTGACCAACACCTCATAGCACACGTTAGGTCACCCTGAGAAATGTTCTCTCTTTATATGGGAAACTAGCATACAATGAATGAATTATAAACCTTAATAATGTATGAGATACCTACTTCTAATAGTGTGACGTAACCAATAAGTAAATGGAATTTCATGCAAACAAACTAGTCCCTCCATATTGTTAGTGTCTGAGAAGTATATAATTATCCTGTGTACAGCAGATGTTTTTAATTTTCAAAAATTTTCAAGATTAAACTATTTGTGCAGTTAGTTAGTTTCATGTGTAGCTGTTTGTAATTTGAACATAATACCCGTTCTGTCGTTGAGGACTTACAGTATTTTCTTCTATTATACAAATTATCTTAACTTATCTTAAGACATTTCAAAAGGCAAGTATACAGTACAAAACAGAATTGCTCTGAATGTCAGTCAGAATAAGGTTATCTAATTTATTGCATAGTCAAATACTTTTCTAAAAGTATTTCATTATTCAAGTATTCTTTAGAACAATATTTTAATGCTCTAATATAATTTTGGGTTCCTAATGGAATAAAATTAATACGTCAGTCAAATTCTTCCAATTTTCCTAATACCATACAATATTTTAGAGTTGCTATGAATCCCTCTTGAAACAATTTCTGAAGATTCTGATCCTGGCCATGTTATCTAGCGTTCTGGGTGAAACAAAAGCCTTTACTGAACTCCATACCTAACTGAATGACTGGCTCCAGCAAAAATTACTGCTCAAGATATGTGTAAAACTTGGTTATTTCAGCAAAGTGGAAAGATTGGAAGTGGCCCTCTTCAAAACCAAAAATCATCACACTATGGCCTTTAACAAGAACACATAAGCAAGATCTATGGACATAATAGTTGTTACAGGATATCCAGTATTGTACTCTCTTAAGTGGAACCACCACATCCTGTGGCTAGAAAAATAATGGTATGTTTTACAGTGACGCACAAGCTCTGGGAGAATAGTAAGTGATAGTATTAGGTGAACTCCTATGGGCACCAGAAAAGTAGAAGACCAAGACCTACTTGGATGAAAACTATGAAAAGGGAGGATGGAGATGAGTAAAGATCTGTGGAAGATGAAGACACAAGTGGCGGAAATTCAGAGGCCATTTGCATGATGTCATGTTGGAAGTGACGACCTGAAGTTGATCTATTAACTGTAATCATACCTAAACATAGATAAAACAGCTTTTTATAAACATTAATCTAGAGTTGATTTATCAGCAACCCACACTATGAATTTTTTTATAAGGTCTAAAGATTATTGCAAGTTTCTAGCTTTACTGTAAGGTACTATATAAAAAATAAAGACCTAAACTTCCAATTTACCCAATAGTTTTCTCCCAATTTAATGTCGGTATCATACTCAGGTTTCCATCTAAGTTTGTTTTTCAGCATACAGTTGAAAGCCTACTCATAGAGTCCAATCACCAGCTGTTATCATGGCAATGTTAAGTGTAAGTTGGGTATGTTGTAAGTCTGTTAAATTGTAAGGAAGTCTTGTATATGTAATGTACAATAAAAGTGTTCCTTGTTTACTTCCTGTGAATTAAAGGAAATGCGTGGCACAATACTGTGAAAAAGATTTTCATAATTCAAAATTCAATACCTGGATAATTATCATAGTCTAATACTGGTTATGAAGCAATTAAATCTGCTACAATGTAAAAAGAAAAATAATAGTTACTGTTTTAACTTAATATTTACTTTATTCTGTATTCACCCTTTTAATATAGTGATCATAAAGTTTATAATCTCAAGACAGAATGGCTGCCACTGCCTAGAGCATAGTTACCAATTCAATACCAAATTGTTGGAGGAATAGAGAGTGAGAGAGCATTAAACTGGAGTCCACAATCAATGAACATGAGGGCATATTTTGTAAATTTTGTTTTCACCAACTTGAATCTCATTTTATTATATACCCATATATCCCTGACAAAACATCATTAAACTATGTCCCATTTCACACCTAACAAAAACTTTCAGCAGGTGCAAAGTATTTTTGTTTTTCTGTTAGTATGCAATGATGCTTTATCTGGATCAACAACAAGATATGAAAAGAAGGGTAACTGCACCTCTATCAAAACCAAACTTCTAAAAAATTTACACATTATTAATGATGTTTTATCCAGATCAGCAAGTAATAAAATATAAAAAAAAGGGTAAAACCACCTATATCAAAACCAAACTTCTCAAAAACTGACTCATAATTATACATTGCAGAAATATTTATGTACTTACCTTCAGCTATGCCAGTTAGCGAAGTGGCTGTGGGTAACAAGAGGCCGGTGTCTCTTACTTCGTCGAATCTTGTCATTAAAGCTGGAAGTCTGAAATAAAAAAAAATAAAAAAAAGGCCTTGAATATCAATCTTTTTATAATGAACAGTTTCTTCTTGATGTGATTATCAAAATTTGGCCATTACTTACTAATTATTTACTATAAACCCAAGGAACATGCACCTGAAATCAAGTACACATGCAATTCAACAACAGTAACAAATCTTACAGGTATATATGAAATACCAGTAACCTATGCCTCAACTTCAACACCAGAAGAAACCATAACACACTAGCTTCACCATCATGCACATTTTGTTACCAAACGGAAGACTCCAGGGGCAAGAAACCTGTACTATTCTGTCAAATATCAAACTAAAGAATTACCCACACTAAATCTCAATTATGGGGACTTCTGAAGTGTTATTATGCTCATTCTTCATGTATGATTATATACCATCAAAATAGGTTTAAGAAAAAAAATAATGTGCAATATAGTACGTATATGCAGTGAAGTTTCCCATTTCCTTAAAAAAGAGTTATAAATGCACACACTCTTACTCAGTGTCCTCTCCATACTAGATTCATAGTAAAGAATAGTCTTATGCCCCACCTTTTCCATAACCTATACTTCTACCAAACCTGATCCTCCTTTCCCCTCTTACCTTTTTGCTCACCTGAATACGCATTACTTCCTTTATTTTTCCTAATTGAGTAATTAACTAACCTCATGGGGAAGACATATTTTTACCACAATCAATACCTCTTATTTTCTGTATTAATAAACTCCAACCTTTAAATGTTCACATTTGCCTTCACAACTACATACTTTATATGTTTGTTCAAAAGCATTAGTGATAAACTATTTCAACTTGCAAGGTCTAAAAGGTTTTCTTTTACAAATTAGTAGGCATAAGATTACAAAGGAAATGTTCAGTGGTTTTCTTTCTGAAGGTGTTTTATACCTAATAAGTACAATACAACACAGATATCAGTAAAACAACAAAATAATAATTGCAATAATTTCTGTGGCCAAAAATCCCCATTTAATAGCAAAAGCTCTAGTAAAAGAAGTTTACAGATTTATAAATAGAGCAAAAATATTCTAATCTGTGATAGTGACATTGTAACAATATACTATGAGCAAATAATGTACATGATTCATATGGTCATCAAATCTTCGAAAAACCCATGACTTAACTTTATATATGCACCCTGTTCCTAAGGTTTTAACAGAATACAAACCAGTAATACTGTACTTTTCTATCAAGAACCAGATGCATCAAGAACTATTGTTATGCTGCCTGATCTGTCACTGGTTCCAATAAAGTGGTAGGTGTCCAATACAATTGTTGCAGGTCAAGCCTACAGTGAACCATGCATGGCACACTATAAGCAGTACTCAGGTTTTTTTTTTATCCATTCTTTTGTTTCTTCCCCCTTAATGGTCAAACTTTTTCATTTATGCCTGCCTTGTTTCCATTTCCATAATAAAATGAAAGCATATCTTACATTTCCAATCTTAAGTGTTGTGTGTATTTTCTTCTGATGATGTGCAAAATTAGTTTTAATACTAATATAAAGAGAACTGCTGATACTGTAATTACATTAATCAACCATTGTCTTTATTTCATTTGACAAGTTTTTTGTAGCCCTACAGCAGTATGGTTCATTCAACATTCCTATCATTGATAACTTTCATCAATGAATGTGATAAAAAGTTATCAATTTAGGGATTAAACCACTAAACAAAATTTAGTTTGATTACTGCTGCTTTTGTTTCCTTTGGTGGCTCAGAATCCTTTTTCCTATCACTGCAATAAAAGCCTGATAGCATTACAAGGATAAAACTTGAAATCTTCTAAAACCTTGTGTATTACATTTAACCTACATAACTAACATTTTTACATCAAAGTTTACCATTACAAGGTGTGACATAAACCAAGTCCTCTCCCTTTTCTTCTGTTCTGAACACTTTCTGCCAGAGTACCTATCTGGTACAGATCTCCATCTGTCTTTTTTCTAAAATGTTCTAGCCCTTCCTAATGGTCTTCATCCTGCTACCTCTAGATCTACTTCTTTTCTGGATGAATGATTCAAGCCCCTTCTCATCACTCTACTGTATTTCATTCTTTGAGATGTAAGTAGACTCCCACTGTCTACCACACATCTATGCAATTTCCTCATCTGTATATGGTCTTACCACCAAACACCAGACAAGAATCTTAGCATTTTACAAGAATCTTAGCATTTTAAAATGTATAATTTCAAAACCACATACATATAAAAAATGTTTATATTTGTTAACCAGATACTTTTTATCTGTAATCTAAGACTGCTGCTACTTTTTCTTGCTGTTCTCACAATACCTGATGCTTCAGTCCAATGAGCCACCAAAGCAACAGAAATGTTCTACCTCTTCTAAAGTACGGCCATTCCACTATATGAGGCTGCTCCTCCTCCTCTTTGCCATTTACTGTTCTAATGCACTTCACTCATGAAAAATCCCTTAATATAATTTACATTACACTAATTTTCAATCATCTCCTTTCACATTTCACTCTTCCATCTTTAAAAGACTCTCATGCTCTTCCTCTACTTTTACTGTTGACAATTTGTGGGGTCACTTGGATCTTATACTGATTTGTTATACAATTTTTTTCTACTTAATGCAAAATACTTTAACAAGACCATTCACCCATACTGGCCTTGCATGAAAGACTTATTATAAGATGTGACCAAGGATTCAAGTTCATGTATAAAATACCTAAGGAAGCCAGAAAGAAGCAAACAGTATCAGAGAGAGAGCAAGCAAAAAAGGAATTGATTTTTCATAATGAAAGTATGGACGATACCCAACGAATGCATTATTTAACCTAACATAGATTACTGTAAGCTAATCTAATGGTGTGGGATAGAAAATATTTTTTTAAATAAAAACAAACTGAAAAACAGAAGTCAGAAAGGCACATTAAGAAAGTGTTAGCAAATATAGACTAAAAGTGACTGGTGAAAACCATTAAAAGAAGGAACACTGGACAACAGTAGTAGCATGTGCAGTAAAGAAAGATGCACCTGGTGGTGGAATCATGAGCTAAAAATTAAAACTTAAAGAGGAAAAAAAAACTTTCAAGCTCTGACAGATGACTGGAATGAAAAGGGCAGAGATGTACTATACAAAAAAAAAAAGGTGGGATGCAAAATGGCAGGTGGTAATTGCAGATGAGGTGCGAGTAATTTGAATTGCATCTCATGAGAGTGGAAGAAAAAAGAAAAAATATTAAAAAGCAGCAAAGTAACTGAGGAAAGATGGAAAAAATGTACAGGGCAAAAGGAGAAATTAAAGTTGAAAACAGATACTGAAAAAACCTAAATGAAAAATTACGAACTGGAGGCCACTGGCATACCAGATATAGAAATAAATAAAAGCTGAATGCCCATGAGAAGATAAAAACTGAGCTTCCATAGCACCATAAGCTCACTAGAATATATGAACACCTGAAAGGCAGAGATAGGACCAGAAGGGTGGGAAAAGAACTTTACAATAATAATATACAAAGGAAAAGGGGATGCAATGCAATGCAAATATCCCCCAGAGATACATGATTACTTGAACAGGATATGAAAATACTGGATATAGGTGCTGGATGATAGGTTGAGGAAAATAATTACTGTAAAACCGATAAATGTTGGTCTGGCTTCACGCTAGGGGAATCCACAACATGAGCAATCTGTATAATGAGGAAACTCCAATAAAAGTACCGAAATGGTAAAAAAATTATGCCATATACTTGTCGATCTTGAAAAAGACATCCAACACAATATAAACAAATACTGGAATTAAGTAAGATTTACAAAGACAGAAGAAAACAAAACAATTCATTAATGTAAAGACAATTGCAGGTGTCAGAAGTATGTGAGATAAATGGTGTCAATCCAGGATTAATGCTGAGCTCACTGCTGTTTATCATACACTGGAAGCTACAAATAAGTGGAAACACAAGGGACCCAGAGAATTGCCCTATGAAGGCGACCTAGTGTTTACAACAGAATCTTAAGAGGTGGTGGATATAAGGAAGAGTGGAAATGAAAGGAGAGGACTGGAAATAAAAAAGAATGGGGGACTAGAAAGGATTAGGGGGAAAAGTACAATCAGGACAAAGGCCAAGTGGTTGTTGTGGGAAAAATGTGAGGCTGTAAGAGAAATGGGAGCCACATTAGATTGTGAATCCAATGACAGAGCAGTCAGAGACTGCATCATCATGGACAAAATGGAAAGGCGCCTAGTCTTCTGGTCAACAATATCTCATTAAGAGAAAGACCCCAAATACACCTGACAGGACATAAAGGATAAGCTACCATATGAAACAGAAACAATGGCTATTTGGTAAGATTTGATCATAGAATACCAAGAATCGTGGATGAACTCAATGAGAAGATCGTACTATGAATGTAGAACTGGGAGAGAATTATCTAGATGCTGGAAAAGACTAAGACCTCCAAAGACTGAGATGCTTTGGGCATATTACAAGGATTAGGAGTTACAATGGTTATGATGTCTCAAAGACTTGTTAATCCATCCAAGGAGACTTTAGGAAGTTTGTCAGAAGAGCAGTACATATGGAGGGAACTGGGAAAAGATCTTTAGCAAGGCTCAGGTAATCATGAAGAGGATATATAAACACTTATATCTGATGGGAATTTAGGCAGGAAGAGCACAGTACAGAAGTGACTAAAATGTTACAAAACCTTACTGCCAAGTTCTTTCCAAGAGTTTTTCATTCATAGACTTAATATACAATTGACCAAAAAAAATTAACCAAAGTTCTCAGATCCAACATGACTAAAACCAAATGGATTAACTCTTCATTGGGGAAAATACTTAAAATACTGAAATTACTGAATAAGTTGGAAAAAAAATCAAGATTTTGGTTAAATATCTTTCAACAATCTTTGGTCAGAACTGATTTGATGCTAGTTAAAATCGAAATCACAAGAGCTAAACGTGTTATGGTCACATTAGTTTCATATCACTTTCTCTAAATATCAGGAATGGATCAAGAGGGATGAACAAAGGTAAATGCATTAAAACACAATGCTGTAGTACAATTCTCACACAGAATGCTACCACTAAAACAGCAATATTTTTTTATTATAAAAGCATAATCCTAGCTTGCTTCTTATATGTATGGTAAATGTCAACTCCATTACGTATTTAGTTTTTTAACCCTCTACGTTATATTAAATCCAACAAATGCTTCCTGATAGGAATATAGGCAACAATAAGGTACCTGCAGTGGTCTCTTTGATTTCCTAATTGCATATCAGACTACCTAACTAATATAAAAGTAAATTTTAGTAAGATTATGCAAATGGGTAATTTTACTGAATTCCATAAAAATACTTTTCCAATAATGCCCTGTACCTGCTTAAAAAAATTCACGTCTGTAGTCTACAATAACGACCAATGCATAACCTCCATAACATAAAACATTAAAACAATGCATTTAATGTGCACTGGAAAATTATAAATTCTGTATCCCTAAATTACTGTCTTGAAAAATAGGTTTGATGTTACACTACTTTATTCAATTTTACCACAAACTAATAACTTACTTTGCAGGAGGAATATTGTGTTTCTTCGATAAGTCAGCTCTCAATCTATCTCCATAATGTTTATAACACTCAACTAATGTATTGAAGGCGCAATCTCTCACAGGGGCTGTAGGATCTGATAACAATTTGACGATGTGTGGGACGAGGCGGGAAACAGTAATTGATCCGGCACCATGACTGAAAATAAAGAAAACATTCATACTCGGAACTGGAAAGTGTTCTACTTGGTAAAAAAAAAAAAAAAAAAATCGCCAATTTAACTCTTGAAAATTCCTTTACTCATTTACAGTAAATGAACTTGAAAGTTCTATAAGAAAGAACAGATTATGTATAAATATACTCAGTAAATCATTTGAACAAAGACTGAAATTGCACCTTGACTTAAATAGAAGTCTTCATGAAACAGAAGTTTCAGGTGAATTACTAACTGGTAGTACGAGTTACTCGGCTTCCAATTTGCACAAAATACATCATTCAAATTCTAAATATTTCCAAAAAATCCTAACAGTATTATAATTTAATGATGAGTTCAAAAGTTTTTCAAATTCGAATTGTAGTATAATGAACTTTGATGGATTCTTAGTTTACATTTTCGAGTAATATACTGCAATTATAAACATTTGTACCCTGAATTAACTGAGGGAACAAAAGGTAAACACAACAACTTCCAAAAAGATAACTGTCAACCACCCCATCTGATCCCACCCAAGAATATTACCATCAACTATGTTAGCATCAGCTATCTTAATATCTCACTGACTTGTACTAAAAAGTCTCATGGATACAATAATTTTTTTTCTGCACAAAACAGCTCTGGATAAATTCCCATTGTAATACTAGAAAACGATGCGTTATCTGAAACGTTCAACGATAAAATTGAGATCCAAAAATGAACTAGGTTTTTTTATTATTAAATAATTATTTACTATTCAACTACAGCTAATTTTAGTATTTAAATCATCATCACCTGGCAAAACGGATAACTAAATCTGTATACTATTAACAAACACTCGAAACAACAAAAGAATGTATAAAATTACTAACTTGTTTAGTGCGTTCTGTAGACATGCCATAACTTCTTCACGGACTTTTCCATTCTTGTGAGCGAAGGCTGGTATGAGTCTTTCAAACATACTATTTGGACTTAAAACGTGAACCATTAATGCAGATATGAGTATTTGTGCCTTTTCTCTGACTGCATCTTTACTATCACCTGCAATATAAGAGAAGTGTAAACTTGAGGGGCAAGAAGAGGGATTACTGACCACCTGAAAGGATATTTATTTCTATAGCAAATAAAACCTCAGGAGAGTCTCTAAAATATCAAACAACAGAATAAGGAAGTTACTTTCATATGTATGCCACCCAAATTACAACCGCAGTCAGAAAATTTCTAAAAGCACAGATTTATTTTAATTAGTCTGTCTGCTTACATGACTGAGTGTCATTTCACAAAATCCTTACTGAGTTCTATTGAATCTTGCCATCCCAATGTAATTTAAAGGAATAAATCATACAATTTAATGCTAATATAGCCTTTCTCATGGGTATAATATACCTCTGACCTCAGCACAATATGTTAATTAAAATTTCAAAAACAATCTGGCATACTCCTATCATGCAATGAATATCAGGAATAAATTCCAAATAAAAAGAACTACAGTAAAATTAAAGCATGAACCTCTACCTGGGGAATGGTAATATTAGTTAAATCTTTTTGTGAAAATATGCATTTGAAATTTATTGCACCCCAGTCAACAACAATTTACTGAAATGTAGACGAGAGAGAGAGAGAGAGAGAGAGAGAGAGAGAGAGAGAGAGAGAGAGAGAGAGAGATAATAATTGATGTATACTATACAATTTTCTGAAGTGGCTCAACAAACATTACAACATAGTTAACTTCACAGCATGAGGACTATTATGCATTTTTTCAGTGGCAACTTTGGGCACGTTCATATATGCATAAAAGGCTTGACCTGATGCGGCTGACATAAACTACAAAAGGCTGCTTATGACTGCCAAACAATGACATAACATTTGAATTGGAGAAAATGAATCAAAATAAATTCCTTACCTAATCTATCAATTATTGGTGGAACCACACCACTGAGATAGGGCCGAAAGTCCTCTTTCATCCGCTCAACTAGGAATGTTGTTATTTCGATGCCATTCAATGTAACCTGCAAAATAACGGATGACATTAGAGACCGGATTACATTACCTAACAACACAGAAGAAATACAGAAACAACGATATCAAAAGAAAACGTTCAATACAAATACAAACGTAATAAAATAATACATATATTAATATTCACGGGGAGAGAGAGAGAGAGAGAGAGAGAGAGAGAGAGAGAGAGAGAAATCTTATCTTACAATGGTTGTATCCCAGTTAAGTGAGGATTACCTCTAAGGAGGCCGAGTCACTCTCTCTCTCTCTCTCTCTCTCTCTCTCTCTCTCTCTCTCTCTCTCTCTCTCTCTCTCGTGAGGGAAATCACACGGGCAATTTATTTTCTACCAGCGAAATAAAACACTTGCGCCATGTTCGGGCTCCATCAAATCCAAATTTGCCCCGACACTTAGAAATACGATATTTCCAAGAGAACTCAAGCTCCGCCCCTGGATCGTCTTACAATGGGCAGCCCAACAAAAGAGAGGCCCTTCACAAAGGAATCGGAATTGGGGATTATGAAACCGAGGAAAGGTCCCAATGCCACCGTCATAAAATAACAACACACAAAAGTTCCCTTAATTCTCTCTCATCTAGTTTCAAGCACAGACCATAAAAGCTGATTCCTGTCTCGCGTATTCGGTTCAATACAGCAACTGGGAGAGGAGAATAGATGGATTTCATAAGCCTAAACATACGCTAATTCATCCTAAAGTACAGTTTTGCGAAACACTTGTGAACAATCATATCTTAAGTAGCCTAATTATTTACTTGTCATGACCCACTCACTCTATAATGAACTAAAGTATGGTAGCTATCAATATAACTTCAAGACTTTCAATGATTTATGTTTTATTCACAGAACGCACGTTATATTTCATTTAAGCACTGATGAAAATGATGGGTGCTCACATATTCGAATAAAATAAACCTTCAAGGGTCTTTTAGTTAACCACGCCGACAGCGGAACAAATTATAAGCCCGGTTTTTTTAATAACGTCGCAGTTTTCTTCAAGGTATTTTATTGTCTGTAACCACACCAAAATCATTCCCAGTCACACGCGACTGTTCAACAAAACTGATGAAAGAGAATAAGAAGGATAACATACTATAAACACGCAAAAAATTATTTGTATTTAATCGAAATTGTTACAGAACTAAAAAAAAACTGAAAGCAGAAAACATGAAAAACACGTAAATCTTCCGTAGCAACGAATAAAACAAATCAGCAGGCATCCTCCAGAATGATTTTACTTTTAAAGACATGAGCATCCTCGAGCAGAATGCCCGCAGACATGTTTGCGATATACTTATTTCTCCAATTTCACTTACATCGTTGTTCGAATGACGTCAATTGCCTCTTCAGCAGTACGGGACAGAAAAGAAGGAATTCGGACAGTAAAGAAGGAATTCGAGAGACTATACAATGCTTTAGATGTGAGTAAATGGAGTAGCAGAAGAAAATAATGACCAAGGATATAAATGTTTGTGTCTTGGAGTGTTGTGGACTTCGAAATACTCCGTCCTTCAAAAATAAAACACTGCAAAATTAATAATTGGTTGGTTATAGAGAAGTCTTAACTAAATATTGTTTAGGCACTGTTTGATGACTTTGCATAGCTAAGATAGCTTAAATGCCCCATCTTACAAATACTTATTTTATATTCTGAGAGAGAGAGAGAGAGAGAGAGAGAGAGAGAGAGAGAGAGAGAGAGAGAGAGAGAGAGAGAGTTGGACTTCTTGTTCGCATCTTATTTTTTAAGAGAACTCTGTTAACAATTTTTATAAATAGATTACAGTAATTTTTCAATACTAATATCTAACTACGAATTTTTATGTATTACAGTCCTAGGGAAGTATGAGTTCATATTTTTATTGAGGAATTACGCACATGCTCCTGGGAAACGACTGACATGGTAGATTTAAAATTTTATATTTAAGGCGGCCTGCAACTTTGACCTATGGGCAGACGAACGACGAAAGAGCAAACACAGCTGTCTTTGGCGTGCCTTTGGAATCACAACAACTTGTAAACAATGTTTGACTGTGCAACAACATCGCCTGAACAAATAAATATAGGATCTAGTTCCGGGTGACTTAGTACATACAATAATTTGTCAGATATTAACCATCTCTCCAATACTTAAGCGTATACTGTTGGTGAAACCACAAGGTGATTAAGAATATGTGCTTTCCGAAAAGATCGGATTATATTCGTCATATTTTCATTATTCATTATTATGTTATTTCATCCCTTTTTCTAATAACTGGTCTCCCCTTTCTGTATTTCCCATTACCTTCTGTTATTTTTAGTCGAAGGAACACCATATTCTTAGGAAGCTTGAATTTCAAGTCATCCTCTGAATAATAATAATAATAATAAAAATGAAATGACTCGGGAAATAAATGCAAATATGATGCATTGTAGCCACAGTAACTCTGAATGATCAAGAGCAGACAGTGTTAACTGTCTGTGAATGTTTATTGTCAGTGTTATGAGTGTGAATTTGGTGATCAACATGGAGTACACAGCACGATTCTTACAATGTCTCTGAATAAGGGTATACAACAAATAAAAATGTGGAGGTCCTGCGCATCATTTTCGGGAGTGAGATCAAACCAAGTCTATTGACAGAATATACAATTTAGGCCGAAGGCCAAGTGGTGGGACATATGAGGTCATTCAGCGCTGAAAGGGAAATTGAGAGTGAAAGGAAAACTGAGATTAAGAGGTTTAAAAGGCGTAACAGGAGGAAACCCTTGGGGTTGCACTGTGAAACAATGTTAGAAGAGGGTGGAAAGTAAGATGGAAGAGATAATATGAACAGAGGTACAGTATAAGGAGTGAAAATGGTTGCATCTAGGGGTCGAAGGGACGTTGCAAAGAACATAATTAATGCCTACAGTGCACAGCGAGAGGTGGACTGACGGCACTCACAACCCCCGAATCAAGCCTACAGTAAGAACAAAAGGAAAATGAATAAATATACAGTTTCCTGCGAGTTCATGTGCTCATTTCAGTAAACAGAAGCATTTACGAAGACTAACAACTCTCTTCAGCAAGCGTTTAACGTTTAAAGGGGAGCTGCTGCTGCTGACCCGACGAAACATAAATGACCTTCCGAAGCATCTGAGAGATAAATCACAAGAGCTCACGAGAGTGACAGCCCAAATGGCTGTGCTGCTGCAAAGTTCACTGCCATGGATACGTGTCTTTGCGGGACACGAGCCAAATGTTGACGCTAGAGGATGCTGCTGACGACGACGATGTAGTCAATGGCGAGACGAGATCATACGAGAACGGACAGAACAGACTGTAGAACTTAAACCAAAAGGCCAAGCACTGCGACCTCTGAGGTCGTACAGCGCTGAAACGGTGACCGACTGTTGAAAGAGGTCTGAAAGGTGTAACAGGAGGAAAACCTCAAAGCATTGTTAAGAGAGGGTGCTAAGTAAGATGGAACAGAGAGAGAATATAAACAAGAGATACAGGAAAAGAAATGAAAAAGAGTTGTAGCTAGGGGCCGAAGGGACGCTGCAAAGAACTCTCCGAAGTAATGCCTACAGTGCACCGCGTGAGGTGCGCTATCCGGACTATATCCCCCCTTCCGGGATATACGAGAACTAAAGACGAAATGATGATGATGATGATGCAGGAAGGGAGATGAGAGAGATTACCTGGAGGAGATATTATGTTCTGTTTTCATTTACCTGCGAATATAGCTACATGCAGGTAGTACTAAAAACTAGCTTGCAGTAATAAAAACCGAGTATGTCGATTTATAATCCAGTCCTGATGAAGCCACCATGAGAGGTGGAGAAATGGTCCGTCTACTAGAAAAAGAAAAATGACATGGGAAGAATCGCGGATGATTTTTCCTCATCCCTGAAAAGCTTTCCATAGGAGAAAAAGAATAAGTATTGAGGTCAGGGCCACTGACTTCAATATGAATATCTTTCAACTAGAAATACTTCTCTTTCCATTTATTATAATTTTTCTAACTGATTCCTACGACGCTCTTTCAGAAGTCACAAATAACAAATAAGCAGAGAGAAACAAGGACGCTGCTAATCTCCTTAATGACATAATGTCTTGTGCGACATTAACATAGCGCTGAGACAAATGTGAAACAGATTGCCCTCTATCAGAAAGGAAGGTCCGTGTATGGCTGATGGAGGAGGAGGAGGAGGAGGAGGAGGTTATGATGATCACACAGTGTGGTGTTGGCGACAGTGATGACAGGGGTTCTGGCGTCTGGCACATATAGCTGACCTTGGGAACCGGTAATTACTGTACATTACGTGGAGGGAATTGTTGAAAGGGAGGCATTAGGGAACTGCATTTACGCCACCCACTCTCTAATACACAGCCATCAAAACAATGAATATCAAAGTCATCATATCCTGTAGGCCTCAGGACATTAATCCACTACGCACCAGCATCGACAATGCAGCGTCTATTCAATCCGTTGCCAGCTCATCTGAGGAACATATCAGGAGTGAGCGTAGATGTGTTGACGAATAAGCTCGACAAATATCTAAGATGCATCCCAGACCATCCAATTTTGGAAGATGCAAAGCATTAGCAATTCTCTGGTAGACATTAAAGGTGCCTCACACTGAGGGACCTTGGGAAACCCGAACGAGCTGTAAGGTAAGGTCTGTAAGGTACAGTGGACAACGAAAATGTCTGGAAGAATTATGAAGTGGAAGACTGAAGGAACATTGAATATTTAGGCAACAGAACACTGTATTCCATATTTCATTGAGACCTACGTTTTCAATATTTACGTTGACGGCCGACTGAAGTTCTTTGACTTTGGGTTTATGTTTTTACTGTTTCGATACATACAGGACTATAAAGGTAAATTTCTTCGTAAAATTACTGTATTAAAATTATTAATCATCAAAATTTGTATGAGAGGAAGTTATGTTAGGTAACTATATATATTGCAAAATTGTAAGATCCAAACCCTTGTTACAAATCAAAGAATCAATCGAGGGTCAAAATAAACTTAGGAAAACGTAGGCTGAAATAAAATACACGACCCAATGTTCTATTACCTATACGTATACAATCTACATTTGACATCCATTCAATATAAACAGAATCATATTTGCAAAAGCAAATAAAAATTTGTAAAAAGTGTAAAATAATCTTATAAAATTTCACTTCGGCAAAGAAATTTGGAAAAAAATGCTTTCAAGTTGCTAGTTGTGTCACCTCGCATGCCAACATACGGCAATGCATCGCAAATCTCTGACACATTGGCTATGTCAGCTATATATATATATAAAGCATTCTGACAGTGCTGCTAAAGCAATACGCGTTCCGTACTGGGTCACGCTTCTCTCTCAATGGACCCTGATTAATGAAGACGCGGCTACAGTTCCTGCCAAGATAGATACCGGGTTTCGGCGAGATCCCTTCCACGGTGTAGGACAACAAACTGTAAGACTGAAGACAGACAGACAGACAGACGAACAACCTCCCTTCACAGATATCTCTTCAGCTGTATAGGGGTTGCGATGACAAGATAAGCGGGACTGTACACTGATGGAAAGAGATTAATGACTCCTTTCATATACATCTCGTATAAAATTTAACTGGAATTCCTGTAATCAAGGAGGAGCCGAGATAAAGACGCGAGCATGACAGACATACTGTCAGACAGACGAACAGATATATGGAAGGACATAAAACCTATGACCAACCATACCTTAACGATGTCGGTAGGAGACAAACACACGCAAAGTAATATCTACATGTCAGCATATCTCCACCTCATATGTATAATTCTCTTTATTCCACTATCTTTACAATGCCCCGAGCTGCACTTAAAGAAAAGCTTTTTGGCAAGTGAAAAACTTAAAGCAATGGGGAAACCAGGCAATTAATCCGTAAATGTAATTATATCAACTCGAAGAAAACTGAGCACCAAAACACGACATTCTATTATGTAAGCTTAACACTTAAAAGACCAGTGCTGTTAAACCTGTTATTTCAACAAAGCTAAGTCTTTCGGTTACAAGACTCTCACCTGGTGTATCAAAAGACACACTTGTATCTACTTCCGGACTTATCCCGAGCAATGGCGCTAATCAAAACAAAATGGATCCATTCAAGCAATCAATGGGAGTTCTCACTTGAAGGCACACGCACCTACCTCAGAGAGAGAGAGAGAGAGAGAGAGAGAGAGAGAGAGAGAGAGAGAGAGAGAGAGGGGAAAACAAAAAGGAAGTCGACGGAACGTAAATTCAACATTCTACGACATGTATCTCATTTAAATTCAGAGAGAGAGAGAGAGAGAGAGAGAGAGAGAGAGAGAGAGAGAGAGAGAGAGAGAGGATGTGTTTCCAAAGTTAACGCCTCAAGTACCCTGAGGTGAAGTCTGAATCATCAGGCAAAGAGGCTAACGATGTCTTTGCATCCAAATATGAAGCCTGCTCTTTCTTCTTTTTGTAAGAGTCGAGTTACACGTCTTGTCGTCGCTTAAGAGTTAAGAGGCGTTCGTATTCTCCCTCTATTGAAATGAACACAACCAGAGAAAGGTCCTCTTTTTGACAAACGGACGAGTAAGAGATCTTGGATACTGGGCCGCGTCCAAATTCGAAGACGAACATACGAACGAATTTCAGATGACGGATGCATCAAATCTGACATCTCGGCTAGAGAGGCCGAGCCAAAATCTACACATCAGTGGGTCCAATAATTCGGATTGAAGTTACAAAATAAATACGCGCGCGCGCGCATACACACTAACACTAACATTTTAGAACGTCTTCAGCCAAAATACAAAAAAATTATGAGAGGAAGACGAGATCATGATAGACTACTGAGAAAGTAAAATAAAGACCTTTAGAATTATAATAGTAAATGGCTCGCATGATGATGAAGACGTCTTATAATAAAGTATTTATAAGGCAGAAATTCATCGTTTAAAGATATTAACAATGGATTTTCTTTCTAAAAAAAACTGACATCGAAGACGTAATAAAAATGTTCTCAATAGAGAGAGAGAGAGAGAGAGAGAGAGAGAGAGAGAGAGAGAGAGAGAGAGAGAGAGAGAGAGAATACAAATGGACAAACTGCATGAGAACGGCAAATGTGGTTAAATCTAAGATAGTTACAAATTCCTCACAAATACTTTAAAAAAATCTGGACAGAACTATTATGTCAGAATAAACATTAAAGGGAACGATAAAACGTAAACCTAGAATGGAAAAAGCGTGAAAAAAGGAAAATGTTCAAAAACTCGAGTGTGATCTTCTAAACATTCACTCTGTGATTACCCAAAGCTTTGACATATGAGAACAGATTATAAGCACCTAGTGATGATCACTAATAAACCTGATCGAGTCATGATCGAGATAAAATGGACAACATATGATATTGGTTAGCATTAGTGAACTGTACCGAGAAGGCACTTCTCCCCTAAAGGCGTTGAAAAACGAGAATGTAAATATGAAACAATAGAATATACACACATTACCGTTCTTCAGAAATTAATTTAAAAAAAAAAAATAAAATAAAATAATCGTAGTGATAAATTATCATTACTTCACTTTCACAAATCTCCACTCCTTTCCAACCACCAACTTATAGGTGACAGTAGCTCTCATCCAAGTGCGCCTTCCAGCTCCTACCTAAGTCGCCTTCTTTATTACCTTACAGCAACCTTGATAATAACAATCAACTACCTTACTGTGTCATTTCTAATGCTATCCTGTGATCTGACGCCTAACATTCTTCTCGAAAGTTTATTTACAAATCGACAGTGTCTTTTTAAATATAGTATAATTGCCTTAAAATGACTTTCGCATCCGAATTCAGTTTGCTTGATTTCCAAGTCTTTTTCAGCCTGCCATTTTTTTGGTTTGCATTTTTCAGTCTTTTATCAAGGAAACCTGCATTAGATATCAGCCAGTAATCATCTGAAAGATTCAACCTTGTTACGCCTTTAAGAATCTACCGCTATTCGTGATGGGCAACAAAAACTTCATCACGTTTCTTAGAAATTCTCTCAAACCTTCCACCTGGAATATGTCGGAAGAAACCCAACGTCATCAACATCAAACATTTCCTACTAATCTCGCACACAACAATGGGGTCGTCAGTACCCCTAATCCAGTTCTAAATTAGCATTTTCTCGGGATCCATCTCTCCCCAATCACAAAAGTCTCCAGGAACAACAGGACAGGGAAGGTCATATATATACCTGTCATAACGGCAATTGCTAAGATCAAATCACGCTATTCTATTGCCCCTAAATCAACTCCTGGTCTCGATATTCCTCTTACTCCGATTCAAAATTTACCTGGCAAGAAATCAAACATCTTAAGTCAACTAACATATGAAGGAACGAGTTGGAAAATAAACCTACTGAGGCACAGCTTCGGAGTCGAATACAATCCCGAATGCAAACAATGGCAGCAAACTCATTTCATATCCGTGACGCCATAACAACTATCAAGTGACTAGAGCTACCTGAATAACCCTTTTAACGAGAGGAAGATTACTGAGTAATTATGTTCGTAAAATTCATTTTTATAGTTTATACCTTGACCTCTGCGCTGTGTACAATTTGGACCATTATACACCATACGCTTTTATACTTAACCTTACTTTAACATTTGAACATTTAACAAAGCCAAGTCGCTAAGAATAGGTATTTCAAACTTACCTGCTCTTTCTAACATTGATTACGTTCTTTTCACGTCACAGTAACACATGCTATAACCCGTCATAACTATCATAAACGCGTAAGCAATGACGTAATTGCTGAGCTAACAAAGGGCAAAGTTCTACGCTGGTAAACCTCACACTGCTTAAACAAAAGCTTCACACATACGGTAAAAAAATATCATTCTTCTTATTCCATTTTGGTAAACCGCAATGCCTTTATTTCCTCTATAAATATAAAAAACTAAGATACGTGTAGTGGGACATGGTGGAATTTCTAGCAATTAGCCATTACTGTGCTGAGGTGGTACAAGTAGCTCTCTTTCCTCGAGTCTTAAAAGAGATTATGTGTATGTATGTGTGTAAACCTTCACGAACATTTTTGCTAAGAATAAACAAATCAAAAACTAAAAAATAAAAA
>NC_087201.1:156105872-156158372 GCF_015104395.2 Macrobrachium nipponense | reverse complement strand
ACAGGGGGGGAGGGGGGGGGGGCGCCCGCGGCTGGTGGGGGGGGGGGGAAGCTCCCCTGGCAGGCCCTGGGGAGTGGTAAGGTCCACGTCTGGACCGGGGCTCCACCCCGTCTAAAAGAGAGGAGGAGGACCCAACTGTGTCTTCATTTAACAAATGCTTCGACATTTAAAAGGATTTAAATGCCTCGGGATTGGATTGACTCCCATATGTGCCGTAGGAAGGAAAACAGTCTCTACAGGGTAGAGTCTACACGGAGATATATACAGTATTTCCCACGTAATCTACAATTACGTCAGCTTTAAAACGTTAGGAACTTAACACTTTACACAAGTAACCAGGGGATCTGCCCAAAGCCTAACCCTCTTTATTTTTTTCTCAACATTTTTTCTAAATGAGTGTGGTTCAGTTCTCGCCCTGTACAGCAAAAGGCTTCGATGTTTTCCTTGTAGTTAAGAAAGAAATACATGTAGTAGCCTTATGTGATACACTCAGCGGCAACATCAGCTAAGCTTTCAGTGACCGATGGATGAATTAAAAATGACAGAATAAACGTATACAATGTGAAAAACGTTTGGTAGTAGGTAATACAACACTTTAAAAACTAAAGATATATGATCCTGATATCTCCAAGTCAGAGAGAGAGAGAGAGAGAGAGAGAGAGAGGAGAGAGAGAGAGAGAGAGAGAGAAACACATGTTAAAGTGGGGACCTTGTAACAGAGGTAACATGTGTAACAGCTGTTCGTATTGCAACCAAACGGAGACACATCAACAAAACATATCCGAAGTCACGACTTTTAAAAATACAGAGAGAGAGAGAGAGAGAGAGAGAGAGAGAGAGAGAGAGAGAAACACATGTTAAAAGTGGGGACCTTGTAACAGAGATAACATGTGTAACAGCTGTTCGTATTGCAACCCAACAGAGGCACATCGACGAAACATACCGAAAGTCACGACTTTTAAAAATACAGAGAGAGAGAGAGAGAGAGAGAGAGAGAGAGAGAGAGAGAGAGAGAGAGAGAGAGAATTTAACTTTTGAAAAAGACGACTGACGCATATTAAAGAACACGTAAGAAGTGGCTGAGTATCGGAACTTGCCAACTAAGGAGAGAATTATCACCGAACTGAATGTATGGTATACAAGCCCAGAGCCAATCAGAGCCATGATGAGGGAACATAAAATGGAAGTGAGACGACTGGAGTGAAACGTGATAAGTTGTAGCGACGAAAAAAAAATGTTAGGGTGAGAAAGACCTTTAAAAAAATTGTGAGAGAGAGAGAGAGAGAGAGAGAGAGAGAGAGAGAGAGAGAGAGAGAGAGAGAGAATGTGGGTATCTTATGTCAACCTACCAGCTATGGATTTACCCTTTGATTGGAAAATATTTGGGTCAGTGCACCAGAATGTGTTCGACTGTTAGGGCCTATCCAAGTATTGGTACTCAGGTGTTACCCACTTCCTTTTATGGAAAGAGAGAGAGAGAGAGAGAGAGAGAGAGAGAGAGAGAGAGAGAGAGAGAGAGAGAGAGAGAGACTATGCTCGATACGTTTGTTCCTAGGAATTTACGACTTAATGGTCTCCTTACCATGGAGGCTTCTCAATGAATATTCACCATTTTTAAAAGGGGCGGCAGGTCCTACCAACAGAAATGTACAAACTTAAGAGGAACGAAACACGAAAAACCCATTCTTGAGCTTTCTCATGTCACTTATAATAATCTAAGACATTTAAACTTTTTAACTTTCATTGTGAATAAAGGATAAATCCCTTCTCCCCAGATTGCTCATGTACGGTTTAAAATTTGGAATAAATCTGTAGGTCATGAAATAAATAAAGAAATGAATACGAAGAAAAATAAGGAAATATAGATGAAAGAATAAAACGTGTACAGAATAAAAAATACATAAATAAAATCATGCTTCCCAAAACCATTCTGGGCATAAAAAATAGTTGGACGGAGCAGCTGTTAATCATTTCCAAGGCAATACATTGGATGATTACGAAACCAGTGTAAAGTATTAAGGAGAAACGATTGCCGAGCTCATTTCCACACAGGGTAAAGTAGTCTGGATGGCGTTACAAGTGTACGTAGTGTAGTACATAGTACACAAAACAGTTAAGCCACCTCCTTTTGATTCAAGAAGTTTGAGAAACTTTGGCCTTAAAAGAAATTCTAATACTATAATTAATTTCGTATAAATAATATGTCGTACACAGACTGGTGGACTCGAAACTTGATTTGCTCAGGAATTTCCTTCAGGAAATCGTTTCTCTTCCCATAATTTCATTATAAGTTTGGGTTCTTCCGTGACATATTTACAGACAAGACATATCAAAACTAAAAATCCATTCCTAGATAATAATACTCATGCTAGCCATGATTTATTTTCGATATATTTTAATTAACCCCCCCCCCCCCCCCCCGGCCCTTAATGACATCTCATTTAGGACAAGGCATGTGTAAATCACAGACACGCATACTAGGCTTCTTATTATAACATGGATTAATATTCTCTACACTAGATGCTAGCAATTAAGAGGGCTGACTTTTGTGACCCAACCTGACCCAACAAGAGGGCACATAACGTAAGACTGATTGGTCATGGAGGGGAGGGGGGGGAGGGGGGGAGAGCGCCCCACAAAAACAATAATTGCTTCAAGTCTGTTATTCGCTTTTATGCTATTTTCCCCGCAACAAATGACTACTTCAACTTCTTAACCGCAAAAACACAGGTTAATTTGCGAGATAAAAACACGTTACTCCACTTGTCATCTGCACATCTGCAATGAATCAGTGAACACGTTCGGTCTTGAGTTTTGCAATTTATCGACAAATTTACGTTCACCATCTAACTTGGAAAAGATGGAGCAATAGCGCCTTTTCATTTTAAGACCCCCACTTTAACCTCATTACTTTCAATCCCAGCTAATAGGAAAATCATATCATAAAGATTACCATTATGCCACAAATACCACTAACTCAAAAGCAATTTCTCGCCTGGAAACCGTGTTTCAGATTTTGAGACTACCACAAACGTTTCCACGGGGACTACAGAGCTGGCGCAGACAAATGAATACATACTTTAACAAATAAATTCAAGAAGTCTTTTGGACTTATAATAAAGAAAAAAAATCGAATAGGGAATTACGACACATCTCGTAATGGTAACTTTTGACAATTGAAAAACAAAATAAATTTTACTATCTCACTTATCATTTAATTTTTATTAATGCAAAAATCAAAATAATAAACCATCTTCTTCCATGATTCGGTACCCTCCAGACTGTTCCAAGTGGATTATATAAAGCATTATGGTCTGCATTACCCCACAAGAACTACCGACTCCACTCGTTCAGTTAAGTGGAAGGAAAACCAAGGAAAACTTCCAGGCCGGCCTTTCTGGACAGCGGTTCCCCCCAGTTGATATTCGGGGCACGTTGGTGGCGTATTGGATTTTCACTTTTGTATCGGGCCTTCAGGTAAATGTCCGTGCATGCGCCTTGAGTTTTTTTTTTTTTTTTTTTTCCAAAAATTCGTCGGAATAGAGGAAGTCTGGTTATTTTTGCCGAGCTAGGAGTAGGAGATTGAATTTACACGTAGGAAAATATACCCACTTGTAATTATTTTCATTTTTGACATGAATTAAAATCACATTTTATTTACATTTATTTTTCATTCGTCAAGTTTATCGTTACGAGGTGTGTCGTCACTTCCTACTCGATTTTCTTTATTCTTTTAATTACACGTCCAAAAGGTTTTTTTTTAACCTTATCTGTTGAAGTATGTATTAATTCGTCTGCACCAGCTCTGTAGCTTCAGATAAGAGGAAAAAAAAAGTGCTGACAAACAATCTAAAAAGCAATTCAAAAATATGTACTAAATCAGAGAATATTAAACTCAGGTGATCTCTCTGTAAAGAGGATAAACATTACTGAAAACAATGAAAACAGTCAATTGGTCCTCTCTATTATCCACAATGTGCACAAATCCTATGGAACAATGCTAACACTGCTTGCTTACCAAACCTCTCAAGAGCAGAATGCTCACAAAGAACAAAAATAAGTGTGAAAGTGGATGACTCATACATATAACACGAGGACAAGCGAATCATAGACTGACTGGAGCAAAGAAGGCTGCAAGATCACAGCAAGAGAGAAATGTGTATGGATGCGAAAGTTGTCAATGCAAGATAGGAATGCTAAGCCCCGGCGTGCATTAACTGATATGGATTCTTATGACCGAAAGAGTGAGACATCCACTATGATATGATGAGAAGGCTATAGCTTGAGAGAACACATGAAACAAGTGTCTTCTGAAATGGTTTGATCACGTAGAGAGAATGGGGGATGATCGCTAAAGAGTCGAGGAGAGGAAGGGGTTGCTATTTTGCACACAGCTGATGAACCATCTGCGTACGAATATATTTATGAAGTTACTTTAACAAATAAACGGTTCATCCTTGAATCGGCATTTAATGGATGAATGCGACATCGACAATGGTGTTGGTTTTCTCTGCGTTGAAACAGAAGGCCTTTAACATCCGGGAAGAGCGGAGGTGAATATTAAGTAGAGCTGAGTAAAGCATTGAGAATATGATGATGATTTTTTTTTTATACATAGCAGGGTCATCCTCGCCTCGGAAACTATGAGATAAACGTGCCATTTGTATGCAGTCTCCATTTTCTGTAGAGCCACATATTACTAAGGTACATCGCATACTGGTGAAAGAAACATAGCACACTCGTATACAAAGCACCTCATAGTGAAGATGGAAGAGGAAAAAAGCAGAGGACACTAACAAAAAGGTATAAGAAACTAACAATGATGGATCAGGTTCTTTTTAACATCTGCCTCACAAAATTTAAGCCTTATTTTCCGAAATTAACCACAAATAAGAAAAGAGAAACTACACTTTTGTAGCAAATTGTTAATAAGTATGAATTAGTCCAAATATACACTACAACCCAGAAGGCAAGAGGAAAATATTCCTAATTTATTGGATTAGAACAGATTTTCATAATGCATAGAGGAAGTCTTCAAGTCACCAACTCCACTTCACAGCATTGCTACAGTGTATATATATATTTTAACTGCTGCACAAGAGAATGTTGGGTGTTACATATGTTACAAATGCAGCACCATTTTGCCCTATGCGCACCAAATCACGGAGGTTTGTTGGAAATAGGAAAGAGTGGATGTTCGATCAAGCCTCGATTTTACTCGTTTTCTGTCTCATTCCCCATCACTAAACCACAAAAAAAAAAAAAAAAAAAAAAAAAAAAAAAAAAAAAAAAAAATTTTTTTAAGATTCCTCGGAACCACCAAGGTAATCCATCGAATATGGGACTTGTCGTTTATAGCAGAATATATTCCTAGGTCGAACTTTCACAAAACGGGTAAACAAACCAGAGAGAGAGAGAGAGAGAGAGAGAGAGAGAGAGAGAGAGAGAGAGAGAGAGACTCGTGACATCACGAGTTTCACGGCTGGAAATGGTAACCACAGTCAAAAGTTCACCGTGCCCCAAACCAATATCTCATAAGATTAAGTTTTGCTTAAGGGCCCGCTAGTAGACATCAGTGATGCAATGCTTCAACTAACCAAAGATGTGTACAAATTACTTTTATACAGTATGCATTTTTAATTTTTCACAGTAAAGCTAACACTTCTTGTTAAATAAAACAGAAGCATAAAATGAGATGCAACAGGAAAATTGTGGTCTTTGAAGTCCTCCCCTCCCACCCAAAAAAAAGTTATGCTTTATTATTTGTGCCATCACTGAACCAAACACATACACACACACACACACACACACATATATCCATGTGTATATGTATATATATATATATATATATATATATATATATATATATATATGTGTGTGTGTGTGTGTGTGTGTGTGTGTAAATATTTTAAAACATTTAAAAAGTTATCATTACAAACCAAGATGTATTTCCAGTTCCCCAGTTTTATTCACTGTAACACCACCGAACTTTATAAAGCAACTTGGAAACATATACTAAAACACATTCATGTTTAGAAAGTCAGAAAAGCCTCGTACGAGAATGAAGGTTATATACTTCATCTTCCAACGCCAGTCAAGCATCTCGGCCTTGGCGCATTACTACATAGCCTGTCATCATTAGTCAAACTTTGATACGACTAGCTTGATGCTTCCGTAAGTAAATCAGCTTTGCTTCAAATTGACTTTATAAAGGAAAACTCAGGAGCCAAAGACTGAAAATAACCTTATTTCCGACACAGTCAGGAATTATTCATACAACACAGAAATGCTTCAGAAGGGAATAGCCGAATCGGATCTCATTCCTTTCATTTCATTCTGGCATAAGTTACCGTGTACAGCGCAGCGATTAATGTGATAAATAAACAAATACTGCCTCATCAACAGTAGGCTCCCTTACCCCTGGATGCAGTCTTACGTGACAACAAACACGCAAAAATCCACGTTGTTCTGTTGACCCACACACGTAATTATGTAGTCACCCCTCTTTAGAATAAAAACTGTATAGTTCCGGTTATATATATATATATAATATATATACTATATATATATATATATATATATATATGATATGTATGTATGTATGGTATGTATGTATGTATGTATGTATATAGTATGTATGTGTATATATACATATATATATATATATATATGAATGTCTTTTTACTGTAATACAACAGTATATGAAGATAAAAGGCCTATAAAACACTGTTTTAACGTTGCAACCATTTATTTCGAGCAACTTCTTTCTGTGCTATTGATCAATGGCAAAATATGGACATAGGAAGTCTGACAAGACTATATATACAAAACATGAGTAGGTGTGCCACACCGACATATGTTTTGTATATATACTTGTGTCAGACATCCTATATTCCATATTTTGCCATTGATCAATAGCACAGAAAGAAGTCGCTCGAAATAAATGGTTGCAACGTTAAAACAGTGTTTTATAGGCCTTTTACTATCTATTATATCTAATATATATATATATATATATATATATATATATATATATATATATATATATATATATATCGGAATGGACGTCAACGGAAAGGAAGGAGCTCGGAGGGCAAACGTTCTGGGTCTAACCCAGAAGGAAGGGATATAATAAGAACCAATGAAATCACAAGGGAGAGAGAGAGAGAGAGAGAGAGAGAGAGAGAGAGAGAGAGAGAGAGAGAGAGAGAGAATGAAATGGGAGTACAATTCACTATAGTTTCTTCCAGTTTTGCCAAAATTGTAGCCTCTACACACGAAGGAAGCAACATCAACTGAAACGAGATGGCAGTCAATGCACATGGATCAAAAGTAATCCGAGCAAGCTCTCTTTCCCCAATTGCAATAATATTGATAAAGTACAAAAAAAAAAAAATTACACAAGATCGTTTAGTTTTGTGATGTAGATAATGCTGACCTTTTCAAACCGATAACAGGCTTAACAGTTAATCCTCATTTTATAACACTGTCGACAGAGCGTGAGATTTGGGTAATGTCACTGAATCAAAACTTAGCGGCGTAATTGCCCTATTAAATTCACGTAGGTCAAACCTTGGGTCAAATGTCACATTTCGAACTTCAACGTCAACTGTTACCTAATGGGTTTACTTTCAGAATTATTTAATTAAACCCTGCGATCCCAGCTTTTTAAATAACCGTCGAAGGAAAGCGGAAGAGGGGGGAGGAACCTCAATTCTGCGTGACATCCTTTAGTAATATCTTTTAAAAGAACGTCATCTGCTGACAGAATCCTTAATTTATCCGCAAGAGATCAAAACGTGCCTGCATCAAAAGGCAACAATTAACTACATAAAGAAAGTCTTGATACAGCATCAAAAGGCAATAATCTACATTGTAAAGGAAGTCTTGATATAGAAGATAATTTCTTAAAGGCAGTCCTCGATAAGTTACAACTGGTAGAATTTTTTTGACAGTAAAAAGTGTTCAGAGCCAATTTTATTTTAAATAGTGGAAAATAAAGCCCGGAGTTCATGATTAACTAGATAATGGTGTGGCTGGAAATATCTGGTTTTCAAGTCTTTGCTTGTGATCTGACTGTTGACCATGAAAATATGATACAGAATTCTTAAGCGGATGATGAAGTCTCCACGTAGTTAAGCGCTGTGTACCAAAGCGAAATTCTGCACTAATTTGCATAAAATACACCTGGACTAATAAACAACAGAGCTCAACAGGTATGGAATAGAATTCCTGGTTAAACCTAACCTTCATAGCCGATATCGTAACGTGTGCCTAATGCGTTAAGTCCCTTAAATGCTGAATTACTATAAGCTTCCGAAAAAGACATCTTAATGCAGTGGTTTCCAACCTTTTCTAATTCTCGCCCCCCTTCATTGAATGGCACATTATCTACGCCCCCCCCCCCTCTTTTAAATACTGTAATTTACTGGTATAGTCGGCAGATGTCAATAATTCACAATATTTTATATATATATATATATATATATATATATATATATATATAATATAAAATCATATAATGTATGTATAAGATTACCTTCACTAGTGTAGTCAGTACAATTTTCATATTTGCAAAAAGTTACTTTAATAATCTTTTATAATTGTTTAATACATAATTAATTCCTCAATATAAAATTTGAAATACTTTATATATTTAGACAACTATATTTCATATTTATATCTGAAATATTTTCTCAATATTTTGAAATTCTGAATTCCATCATAATTAATAGTTTTCAGATATAATTATCCCCTTCAGCAAGCATTTGCGGCGCCCCCCCCCCCCTGGCAGCCCTTCGAGCTTCCCCCAAAGGGGGCACCACCACAGGTTGGAAACCACTGTCATAATGTCTAACAACCAATTCCCTTAACTACAGAATTATCCTCAGCTTCCGAAAGAACATCTTTTGAACTTGGAAGAATTCAGGATTCTGAGCTCAACGTTCGAAATTATATAACTTAATCCAAAGCAAAGGAGATAATATTAACAACAAAAGCTTCAGAAGTTTCGTTCAGCTTTTGTTAAAATGCCTGGGCAGGATGTGAGCAGCACTCCCCGGGACCTTGAACTTCCCGTAAAAAAAAATTTGCTCGACGTAGTGGTTTTATCTTTTTAAACAATGGCGCTGATTTACAGTATCACCAACGTTCTGCTTTGCTGTTGTCAATGGGATTCATTTCAATGAGGAACTCCTGCCGTTGTCTTTTTATTACTGAATTTCTTGAGCACAGCAATTCATTATTACCCCTATAGCAGCATCTAGGTTCTGTCATAAGACCAATCTACCCAGAACGACTTTTCTTTTCCTACTTCCAAGTGTTGGAGATGCTTAGTGACGCTACTAACAGGGGCTTTAAAAGTAATCTTAGGCATCATGCTCGGGTGCACGAGCTTGTTTCCATAATTGTCAGTGGCTAATAACATCCGTATTTTACATTGTATCACACCTAGTTTAGTTTACTACACTTTTTCATGGCACTTTCTCTCATTACAATGACAGACAATTTTCTGAAGTTATTGGAAGTACTGTATATCCATAACCCGACATACGACAGGGTAAATAAAATAAATTCTTCCCAAATAATAATAATAATAATAATAATAATAATAATAATAATAATAATAATAATAATAATAATAATAATAATAATAATAATGTGGCGCCGTGGAGGAGTGGGTTAGGTCGTCAATAGACTTAAGTGAAGTTAAGCAACATTGGGGCTGGTCAGTCGTTGGATGGGTGACCGCTCTCCTCGGCGTTGATTCCTTGGGAAAGGATCTTTACCATAATTTCCTCAGTCTACTCAGCTGTAAATGAGTACCTATCCCTGATGGGGTAGGGTCCAGCTATGGGTTAAATAGCAAAACTCAGCAATGATGGAAAGAAATGAAGGAATAAACGACAACGACGTAAATGGAACCTCTGGCAACAGAGGAGCTTCGTCCGGCAACCAGGTATTCAACCCAATTGAAGGGGAAGACGGTCAGGTACTTGGAGGTCGTCATCCAGCAACTGATCACCACATCGAGAGTAATCAACAGCCTGAGATTGGAGCTACAGAGGCAAAAAGGAAGAAATGGACAAAAGAAGAAAATAAGGAAATATGGAGATGCTACATCAGAAGCAACCCGACGGTGAGAGGATATAGAAGAAGATTGGTCAACATCTGGAATGAGAGGAATAACACCCCCCAAACAGAGCAGAGGCTGGCAGACCAAGTAATGAACATAAAGAAAAAGAACTGGCTCTCCCCAACAGAAAGAGAAGAACTGGAAAGGGAAATGTCACACGACAACGAATTACACGAAGACGAACTGAGAGACGATGCCACAGAAGACGACAGGGATGATGAGGTATCAAACAACGACACACGAAGAAACACCGACGAAGTAACAGAGAGGACGGAATGGGTAGAAAAGATTAGACAATGGATGGAGCCAGATACAGAGAGAACAAAGATCCCCTCCATGAAAGCCTACAACACCAAGAAATTAAGGGAGAAAACAAGTGAGGTCAATGAAATAATGGGCATAATACACACCACCAGTATCACAGAAACAAATAACTTGACATATGCAGGAGCAAGATTAGTAGCAGAACTGATGGGGATTCGAACACCAACACCACCAGCACAACCAACCCAACAGAAACCAAAACAGCAACCTCCTTGGAAAAGGCGCCTGGAAAAGCAAATCATGGTGATGAGATCTGACTTGAGTAAACTGAAAGAGATGGCAGAAAAAAGGCTAAGAAGCAAGAAAACAAGGGAGGAACTCAACGAGAAATACAAAGTACAAGAGAGGGGACTAAACAACACAATAGAAGACGTAAAACAGAGGCTTAAGGCCAAAGCACATAAGATCCAACGGTACACGAACAGGAATAAGGGATACCAACAGAACAAACTATTCGGAACCAACCAGAAAAGACTGTACAGCCAACTAAGAGGGGAAGACAACCACCCAGAAATTCCTGAAGCCGAACCAAGTAAGAGACTCTGGGAAAACATATGGAGCAATCCGGTATCACACAACAAACATGCAAGGAAGAAGAAACAGGGAGAATAAAACAAAGATTCACAGAGATCACGACAGACACAGTCAGACACCAACTAAAGAAAATGCCAAACTGGAAAGCCCCAGGTCCCGATGAAGTCCATGGATACTGGCTCAAAAACTTCAAGGCCCTACACCCACGAATAGCAGAACAACTCCAGCATTGTATCTCAAATCATCAAGCACCCAAATGGATGACCACAGGAAGAACATCCTTAGTACAAAAAGACAAGAGTAAGGGAAATATAGCCAGTAACTACAGGCCTATCACCTGCCTACCAATAATGTGGAAGTTACTAACAGGTATCATCAGTGAAAGGCTATATAACTACCTAGAGGAGACAAACACCATCCCCCACCAACAGAAAGGCTGCAGAAGGAAGTGTAGGGGCACAAAAGACCAGCTCCTGGAGAAGGAAAACCAACCTAAGCATGGCATGGATAGACTATAAGAAAGCCTTCGACATGATACCACACACATGGCTAATAGAATGCTGAAAATATATGGGGCAGAGGAAAACACCATCAGCTTCCTCAAAAATACAATGCGCAACTGGAATACAATACTTACAAGCTCTGGAATAAGACTAGCAGAGGTTAATATCGGAGAGGGATCTTCCAGGGCGACTCACTGTCCCCACTACTCTTCGTAGTAGCCATGATTCCCATGACAAAAGTACTACAGAAGATGGATGCCGGCTACCAACTCAAGAAAAGAGGCAACAGAATCAACCATCTGATGTTCATGGACGACATCAAGCTGTATGGTAAGAGCATCAAGGAAATAGATACCCTAATCCAGACTGTAAGGATTGTATCTGGGGACATCAGGATGGAGTTTGGAATAGAAAAATGCGCCTTAGTCAACATACAAAAAGGCAAAGTAACGAGAACTGAAGGGATAAAGCTACCAGATGGGAGCAACATCAAACACATAGATGAGACAGGATACAAATACCTGGGAATAATGGAAGGAGGGATATAAAACACCAAGAGATGAAGGACACGATCAGGAAAGAATATATGCAGAGACTCAAGGCGATACTCAAGTCAAAACTCAATGGAGGAAATATGATAAAAGCCATAAACACATGGACAGTGCCAGTAATCAGATACAGCGCAGGAATAGTGGAATGGACGAAGGCAGAACTCCGCAGCATAGATCAGAAAACCAGGAAACATATGACAATACACAAAGCACTACACCCAAGAGCAAATACGGACAGACTATAACTAACACGAAAGGAAGGAGGGAGGGAGGGACTACTAAAGTATAGAGGACTGCGTCAACATTGAGAACAGAGCACTGGGGCAATATCTGAAAACCAGTGAAGACGAGTGGCTAAAGAGTGCATGGGAAGAAGGACTAATAAAAGTAGACGAAGACCCAGGAAATATACAGAGACAAGGAGAAAGACAGACAGAACAGAGGACTGGCACACAACAAACCAATGCACGGACAATACATGAGACAGACTAAAGAACTAGCCAGCGATGACAATTGGCAATGGCTACAGAGGGGAGAGCTAAAGAAGGAAACTGAAGGAATGATAACAGCGGCACAAGATCAGGCCCTAAGAACCAGATATGTTCAAAGAACGATAGACGGAAATAACATCTCTCCCATATGTAGGAAGTGCAATACGAAAAATGAAACCATAAACCACATAGCAAGTGAATGCTCGGCACTTGCACAGAACCAGTACAAAAAGAGGCATGATTCAGTAGCAAAAGCCCTCCACTGGAGCCTGTGCAAGAAACATCAGCTACCTTGCAGTAATAAGTGGTACGAGCACCAACCTGAGGGAGTGATAGAAAACGATCAGGCAAAGATCCTCTGGGACTATGGTATCAGAACGGATAGGGTGATACGTGCAAACAGGACCAGACGTGACGTTGATTGACAAAGTCAAGAAGAAAGTATCACTCATTGATGTCGCAATACCATGGGACACCAGAGAAGTGAAAGAGAGAGAGGATGGATAAGTATCAAGATCTGAAATAGAAATAAGAAGGATATGGGATATGCCAGTGGAAATCGTACCCATAATCATAGGAGCACTAGGCACGATCCCAAGATCCCTGAAAAGGAATCTAGAAAAACTAGAGGCTGAAGTAGCTCCAGGACTCATGCAGAAGAGTAAGAAAAGTGATGGACTCCTAAGGAGGCAGGATGCAACCCGGAACCCCACACTATAAATACAACCCAGTCGAATTGTAGGACTGTGATAGAGCAAAAAAAAAAAAAAAAAAAAAAAAAAAAAAAAAAAAATATATAATAATAATAATAATAATAATAATAATAATAATAATATTTCATACTCTCTCCACAACGCGGGTTGAGAAGATCTAATACTTCCAGCGAAGAGCATCTTACAGCAACCAGAGTGGCGAAGGCCATGGGATTCAAATTACATACTTGTCGTAAAAATACATTTTAAAAATGAAAACAAACAACTTGACACTTAACACGTGACGTCGCGTCCCCTATTAAACGAATACATTCAGCGCAAAGTTGCACTAGACTAAACAACACGAAGACTTATAAACCTGATGCTGGGTCCAGGGCAGGGCCGGTTACCTGGAAATTTGGGGAAATGATGTCATACTGGCTGTAGCATCATCATGTCGAGCCAGGAGAGAGAGAGAGAGAGAGAGAGAGAGAGAGAGAGAGAGAGAGAGGGTGCTGCATCGGTTCAGGGATGGGCCTGACTGGTGGTCCTACAGAATGTTTACGATTCTGTTCACAGTGATACAACAAAATATGTTGACGTAAGTCCACTCGCATTACCATGCGTATTTTTTGCGCTTTGCATTCTAGTTCTTTGTTCGTTTACGTCCTCTTCTGGTTATGCAAGTTTTATACTTGGGTAAAAAAAAGGATAAGATCTATCAATGTACAAAAAGAACTCGTTCATAAATACACTTCCTATTCAATGTCATATGACATTGTGCTATCAAATACCTTTACTAAAATTTGCGCTGTCATCTGCGTACATTTTAAGTTACGGAAGTGAAATTAGGTAAAATACCTATTGTAATTGAAATTAGGTGAAATACCAATTGTAACTTGGTACAAATTGTGATGTTTAATAGATTAGACAAGAATAGAATATACGACGATTTAGACCCAAGGACAAACGCTGGGACCGACGATGTCATTCAACGCTGAAAGGGAAATTGACAAAAAAAGGGACTGAACGGTGTTAACAAGAGGAAAACCTCGCAGCTAAACAATAAAACAACTGTAAGGACTGTTTATTTGTTTGAATGGTGTTTTTACGTTGCATGGAACCAGTGGTTATTCAGCAACGGGACCAACTTCTATCACCAGAAATACACATTTCTCACACCTCAATGGAATGCTCGAGAATCGAACACGCAGCCACCGAAGTGGTAGGCCAAGACCATACCGATCACGCCACTCAGGCACTACACCTGTAAAGAGTGTGTCGAAAGGAAGGTGAATGAAAGAGAATATGAACGTAGGCTCAGTAAAAGGAAATTCTTTGTTCAATTGCTGTGCTTCCTCGTTGCTAATAGCACTATCGCAGCGCAGATCCATTGCAGACCGAATCGATGATTAACTCAAGAATGCCGTGGCGTCGTGCCTTGGTGTTTTTTGTAAGCGTGTCCGTGCTGCATTATGACATCGCAACAAGGGCTGGAAGTCCAATGCGCGTCTGTTAATTAATTAACTGGTTTTTTTTTCGACCCTCCTTCAAAAAAACCAGTTCAATTAGTCGCGGTACGTATTCTGAAAAAAAATTTTGTGCGCTGACATCAAATATGCATAACGATATATGACGTACAGTATCGAACTAGTTAAAAAAAAGAAACTAGTAAAAAAAAAAAGTATATTGAAGGTTAAACGTTAATTATGCAATGTAAAATAAGTATCTGTGAACCTAAAATTTCTATAACTACACAAACTTGTCTTAATAATATCGTATTCGGTAATCAACTTACATACAAAAAGAGTTCCCAATTCAAATATAAATCTGAAAAAATGCAACTGCTATTACATAGATAATATAATAAATAATAATTAATAATAAATAATAAATGAATAATAATAATAATAATAATAAATAATAATAAAAAATAATAATAATAATAATATGTATCTACACAAGACGTATATGTGCATGTCAGTGTTTTGCTTGGAACTTCTCCTGTCGTGGAAGTTCTTACCTAAACAAACGTGAGAAATACAAAAATAAGACAATGTTGACACCGTCATGAAGCGAACTCATACTGATATACGTTTTTAATCGAATTCGGACTCCCCGCATTGCTAGGGAGCAAAATAAATATAACAGTAATCATACGTCAGTTAGTTAAAGGAGTAATATGCCGTTAAATTTTCACTGAAAACTAAACCGGATTTCAATAATATTAATACGTGATGATAAATTGCATTAGTCTTAATACATACGATACTAAAAATAAAAATCCCTTGTGTCGCCATGGCTGTTCTCTTTAATATGTATGCATGTGTATATAAATACGTATACATATATACATATATTAACACACATATATATGTATATTAGTAATTTTGAGGTCTTTAGAGTAAAGACTACATACAATTACTTCGATAACCGATATGTAAAATTTCCACAATAAATAAGTTAGAAACACCAGCATTACCAATTAAAATTTAATCAAAAGTTCATGGTTGACGAACGTTAACTTTTTATATTCAAATATATTCACATTTTTTTTTAAAGCAGCCATGTGGGAAATCCCATACGAAGCAGTTTATAATTAAAAAGCTGACAGTTCAGCCCCTATTTTCTTTCGGCCATTGATAAAACTACAAGGCTGTGAGAAAACTATTCTAATAAGACTATTTCAATAGGAATCAAAGAAGTTGATATTTTTTACGAAAAGGGTGTCTTAGCATTTAATAACTCAAATACCTTTTTATCTTAAAAGTTTCGGTAAAAAAATTTTGGTAAAAATTTATGATAAACTAAAACACAAACGTATATCTAGACAAAGTATAACTCAAAATAATATATAACACTTAATCTACATACAAAATACAGTACACGCACTTCAAAAGGCTCCACTATTTCTTATCAGTTAATTGGCAAAATCACTTCGGGTTCTCATCAGTGTCAAAACACTCATTTGAAGTCCACAACAGATTCCATTACTTCACGATCCTGACTTTGGTTTACCACAATGAATCTATTCCAGGGAATACTCAGGCATTCCATTCCAACTTCATTTCACACAGTTCACACACACTTCAAACAATATAATACACTACTTAAAAAGTAAGCAAAGTAAATAGTCTATCCAATGGGCGTTTGTTTCTATATGGAATATAGAATTTAGTAAAAGGGTACGTGCTGGGACCTACGAGGTCATTTGGGGCTGAAAAAGAAATTGTGAGTAGAAAGGTTTGAAAGATGTAAGGAGGAAGACCTCTTAGTTGCATTATGAAATAACTGTTAGGAAAGCGTGGATAGGAAGATGGGAGGAAAGAGAATATGAATGGAGGTATAGTAAAAGGAATGAAAAGGGTAGCAGCCAGGGGACGAAGGGACGCTGCAAAAAAGAAAAAAACTAAGTAATACCTACACTGCACAGCGTGAGGTGCATTGACGGCACTAGCCCCCATTAAGGGATATAATACGCAATAATAGTTCATTTGCAACAACAGTATTAGTCTGATACAGCAACCAAATCTGAATCCAGACGGACAGCCAAAATTTCTAGTAAAGGGATTCTATGGCCAAGTGTAAATCCATGAGATGACAGCTACGGTTATCTCCACATAGGAGCAACCATGGATCTGTATTTATAAGATGAAAGAGGACGTAACTTGTAATTCTTCTCTTGAGTTGCAACTTTTAAATGTTACATATGCATACGGGTTAAGACAGAATGAGTCAATATTTTTATTACGAATTTATGTAAGCACACCCAAACGATAAATCGAAGGAAAATACAGAATATTATGCCAATATGCGCGAAAGATACAAATCACATGAGAAAGGATTAATAGGGTTGGGCATTTCTTACATTTATGAACGATATCTTATACAGGACCTCAGTAGTTGTAGTTTATAGAGGTAGTATATAGAGAAAGACTAAAGGCAAATGAAGCCAGGGACAGGCTGGATAAAATCATTAATTCAAATACTCTGAAACTGCTAACAAAGGTGTAAGATTATCCAATATTCTAATGTTATCTGCACTGGTATATAGACACGAATCAAGGTATGACAATGAAACTATTAAAGATTTTGCCTTCTTGAGATCATGATGATAAAAGGGTTGGATGGATATTATTTGGCATTTTCCTTCTCACACCCTCCCCCCAGAGGGAAGAAAAATACTGACACTTATAAGCATCTTCCGGAACCTACCGGAACAGCTGGACAATCCAGACTTACTTGGATGAAAACTAATGAGAAAGGAGGCTGGAAATATATGGAGTTGTGTAAAAAGAGAGACAACCAGCTCAAACGTTTGCACAACGGCAAAACCGAAGTAGAAGACAAATTCATCTTTCAAAGCTAAAGTAGCCAGTGAATAACAACACGTTGATATATATGCGTTAAATTGCGGATGCACGAGACTTGGTAAAAACATGAATTCCAGGTCTTCACATCAGACTATTCCAACAGCATCTGTTTTGCGGATCATGAATACACAAAAAACAAACGAAGTTTACAACTGCTTTTCAATCTTCTTGGGGACAGAACGACTTTAAAATCATACCTACAAATACAATAAACAAATTATCTAACAGCCACTGTAGAGAGAGAGAGAGAGAGAGAGAGAGAGAGAGAGAGAGAGAGAGAGAGAGAGAGAGAGAGAGAGAGGAGTGGAGGCCCTCCCCCGAGTAGATTTAGATGCTACTAATTGCAATCATTGAAAGCAATCATGCTGGCACTGACTTCCAGATTGAACACAAGGTGCCAGATAGGATTGGAATTACTTTCTGTGTTATGGGTACTGAAATGACCAGTGACATTCCATCTTTACCCTTCAGAGAGAGAGAGAGAGAGAGAGAGAGAGAGAGAGAGAGAGAGAGAGAGAGAGAGAGAGAGAGAGAGAGAGAGAGATATCCAAGTCTCAATATCTGTTATGCTAGTTTAACCTAATCTCCTTGGGACAGACTGATTCACAATTTATTCAGAATATTATTATACACTCTGACCTATTTACTTATGAATTTCTTTGTTTCTTTTTCTTATGTAATGATTGATTCCTTCTTTTCCCGTAGTTAATACGCGGAGCCAACAATAACAAGGAACTTCGCGTTGGAGAGAGAGAGAGAGAGAGAGAGAGAGAGAGAGAGAGAGAGAGAGAGAGAGAGAGAGAGAGAAGGCTCTCAAATGTAAGCTTATTATTCAGTTACATATTTATTTAAGATGGTTACATTGAGTACAACAATAATTTAACCGCATAATAACAAAGTTACTGATCCGAACAAGTGAATAACAAATTTAAATTGGAATATTAAAGGCATCAGAACTCACCAATAGATACACAACAAAAGATGGTACTGCAAAGCAACGAATGATACTGAACTGCCAGTTCAACAATCAGTACTAACAAAATATTGATGACGATTCAAAAAGATAGAACCAACATCAATCTTGAGCCACAGAGAAGAGCTACTAAATATAGGCGCTACAGGAAATACTACTCTTACAGGAAACACACGCATCCTGTACATATATACAGAGGTTATCCTTTAAATCACAATACAAAGAGTTGCGAATCGATATCATGGTACTCGAAATTAGTTAAGACACAATATGAATATGAAAGGCGACAACCAGGAACCAGGATTTCGGATACAAGATGCAACTAAAAATCTGAACACAAATAAATAATGTCACTCACGTATTGACGCAGCTCTGAGCTTCAGCCCAGCAGTAGTTATGTAACACAGGCCAGCCAATCCAGGGCAACAATGGCGCCGTGAGAACTACATGACTGAAGCACGGCGAAACATTAAGGAATAATTCTCTCTCTCTCTCTCTCTCTCTCTCTCTCTCTCTCTCTCTCTCATAATTTTTTGTATATATTCCAACGCTTTGATTACTGACTTTCTCTCCATATCTTTCTCGGTGTTTATGTGTGGCCTTTTTACGACACACGACAGACGTACTGGTCATAGGTCACTTAGGTCACTCTCCTTGAAACGAGACAAACGTAAGAGAGTTAGGTTTCTACAATAACGCCTTCGTCGGGGCGTCCGATACCGAATAACTTTTTTTCCTGACGAAATGGGAATATTCTGTTTTCTGACCTTCACCGTAAAATGCAAGACGAAAATCATCAATTACAGAAGAACCAGGGAGCTGCTTAAAAATCTGGTTCAGGGATAAAAGCAAAAAAAGCATATCAATTGTTTGAAGAGGTATAATTACCGCAATACTAATCAAAATTACTGCCGGTATTCATAATATTATGTCATAGAGAGCCAAAATATTTCAACGTTAAAGCTAGCTGCCTGCGTGTCATATATGCCCTTACACAGATATCGTCAGATAACGAACATGAAACTACGGCATGAAAATGGTCAAAAAATGACTCCAATGCAATACAACACACTACACTGCACACTGTACTCAGTTAAAGAGTGCAACGAGAGTGAACACACATTCACGCTTCAACACCCTAAATTAAGCATTTACATGTGAGAGCGTGCACGCACGATGTTGTGACACGGGGCCATCGTGCTTTCAGTCTGTGAACCGTCATAGGTCGTGCAATAAACTAGCCAGATTACTAAACTTTATATTAGCGCACACACACACACACACACACACACAAAATACAATTATTGAAGCCAAGGTTTTACTTGAGTAAATTTAATCGATGTTAAAAATAACGAGAGAACATCTGTTGTGTCATAAACAGGACCACACACAAACACCTAGAGAGAAGAGAGAGACAGAGACAGAGAGAGAGAGAGAGAGAGAGAGAGAGAGAGAGAGAGAGAGAGAGAGAGAGAGAGAGAATTCGGTAACCAAAACGTATATACATGGAAAACTACTGCATCACTATACACTGTTCTATTTACAATATGAGACAAACGAGAAGATATTATTTCTGATCAACGGGAAACTGCGGGTGTCTTGAACTGGCAGACGGAGAAAGTTCAGACATCATGGTTTGACTTGAGTAAATTAAATCGATGTTAAAATAACGAAAGAACATTACTGTGCTCCTCTGTTTAGCTTCACCATTAACAATATAAAATGAGCAACTTCTGGAGTAACTGTGCAGGAGGAAAAAAAATATAATACTATAAATGGGCAACTTCAGGAGTAACTGTGCAGAGAAAAAATTATATATATATATATATATATATATATATATATATATATAATATATATATATATATATTCATTTAAAGCAACGGACATTGTAAAAAAGTATTTTCCAAAAATGTTGACCTAGGACTACTTTTAATCCTCAGTCTCGATTACCATAATCGAGCCAAAAACTAATAGAAAAAAAATAAAAGGCATCTAGATTTTCTACATCTTTATCAAACGAGAACTGATTCCATTTAAGGCATGATAACAAGAGTATTACATTTAATACCAAATTGGTCCGCAACTGTAGACGCCAGACCAATTATTCCGTTATTCACCAAAAGGATATAGAAATGAGCTAGGGAAATGAGACCCAATCTTACTTCGGGCCAACGGATGGATTTTGGCAGTGTGCCAGCATCCACACGAACCCCCCCCCCCCCCCTCCACCCAACAACCCCTTCTCCTCAACTCCACCCTGCCTCCCTTCTTATCAAGGCATCGCATCTGTCTCTTCCACCCTCTTCCCTTCTTAGCAAGGCATCTGTCTCTAACTAGATCACGCCATTGTTTTGATGGAACTCGCTGCTATATTCTCCGCACCACACGCTTTAAAGGGGAACGCCTGGGGAGGACCTTCACAGACGGCATCAACAGTTTTCTCAGGGGCCGCTGAAGCCGACCAAACCCACTTTCCTCCAAGCGAAAGGGCCTTTACTTCAGGAAGGCTCACCGTGGATCAAGTCCCTCGCGATCTCGCAAGGGGCAACTGCAAACATCATTCCAGCTGCTTCGACTATCAAAACTTTTATATATATGCATATATATATAATATATATATATATATATATATATATATATATAATATATATACATATATGTATTACTAAATGTTATTGCCCAAGAAACAGGTGTTGCTACTTCCAAGGCTATTAGATGTCGAAACCAACCTTATTTATGATATTGTACTTAATAAGGAAAAAGGCAAATGAAATCTTCTCAGGTAACAAGCTATTCTTTTATTAAAAATATAATTTCCAGGATAACTTACAGTCGTTCATACAATTATATTAAAAACTAGCTCTGACGTGATAGAAAAAAAAATTGTAGTTATACTTAAATTGTAGTTATACTTAATGTACAAAGTGTCAAAATAATATTTCATAAAATATTTTTCTCTCTCTTCTTTTCCTGTCCATCCCAGTTGCAGCCTACTGGGCTCGAGAGAGAGAGAGAGAGAGAGAGAGAGAGAGAGAGAGAGAGAGAGACGAAGAGAGAGAGAGAGAGAGAGAGAGAATTTATATAATATCTATCTAATAATAATTTATATATATATATATATATATATCTATATATATATATTTATATATATATATATATATATATAGGGTATATATATTTCACCCCAAGTTTATCCTAAGAGCATAACAATAATTATACACTGAACTAATTTACCTGAGGATAGTAACAGCTACCGCTCTGGGGCGCGTCAGAAAAAAATCACACGTTCATATTTGGCAACAAGGCCAGAGATTATATCTCAAGGAATTATGGCAGATTTCGGATAATCACTTCATACCTAGCCCACTTTTCAGCATCTCCTTGCGGATTTACCTCAATGCACTTACACAGTCCCAAATGAACGAGGGAACAGCACTGGTAATGAAATGAGCGCTTAGGATAGACTTTTAATTTAAAATGCGAACCAACTTTCATGAATCTGCAATGAAATTCCACGATTAATTTAATAATCACAAAATTGGAGATTGGGTGCAATTCGTTCATAACAGCAAATCTGAGAAATTGAACACATCTCAGTTTAGGAGCAGTGCGCGTGGCAATGTTTAAAGCGGCGAACTGCAGAATTGGTGTTGCGAAGGTTTATGTTTACGTAAGCAAAACAGCTCGGAAATACAAACAGAAGTGTATATATACTGTATCAGTACATTCAATTTCACGTAAAAATGGGAAAGGTTTCGTAGGTACACCTTGACATCTACCTGGCGCGAATAACCTGTGATTATCACCCACTGCCTGACTTCTCCTAACTGTTCCTAGGTCATGAACTTCCTTCCACGGGTCACAGATACATCATCATCGGGGACTTTCATTCAACTCCACCTGACCTTAAAAAAGAAAAAAAACTCTTCAGTCAAGTCGGAATCTCGTTCGACGTCGTTTGTGGGCTGATTTCGTCACAGTTTATCAAAACCCATCTCTAGTAAGTATCTAGAGACTGATAATCTATCGTTGACCTTACATACCGTAAGCGATACAGAAGGTAAAGTCATTTAGACCCGAGATATTTCTCTTCACCCTTCAGAGATAAGGACTGCCTACGACCTCGTTACAAGCAACCGTGACCCTTATTGCGTCACAATTTATCGAAACCCATCACTATCTAGAGACCGATATAATCTATCTTTGACCTTACAAACCGTAAGCGATACACGAGCTCAAGTTATCTAGACCTGAAATACCTCTCATCATCTTTCACAGATAAAGATTGCTTACGACCCCGTTACAACAACTCGGAATCATATCCACCTATACAATGAATCGTCTCATTTCGTGAGGTCCTCCTCCTCCTCCCCGGGAAATAGGGGCCAGCCCGCCTATTTCCCGGCTATCAAAGACTCGGCTCAACACCAATAAACGCTGATGAAGCAAAGTAAGAGGTGCCACTGTGACTGCCCAAGAGAGCTGGAAGTGTCACTGCGGGAACACTGCTATCTTTCAAAACCTCGTTAGCGCCACTTGGGCTGAAACTGTCATGGACACTACTGTACAATTTTTTTTTTTCTTTTTCAAGTTAGCGCCACTGGACTGAACGTGTCATGAACATTACTGTACTCCTTTTTTTATTCTTTTTTTTTTTTTTACTGTTTTCAAGTTAGCGCCAGTTTGTTTTTTCTTTTTCAAGTTAGCGCCACTGTGCTGAAAGTATCATGGACATTACTGTACTCTTTGTTTGTTTGTTTTTTTTCTCTCTCTCGATTTTACTGTCTTCAAGTTAGCGCCACTGGGCTGAATGTGTCATGGAGATTATTGTACTTTTTTTCTGTTCTCAAGTGGCACGGACATTCTTGTAATTTTTTGGTTTCTGTATCACTGTTTTCAAGTGCCTTGACATTGCATGTCCTTTTTTTCTGTTCTCAAGTGCTTTGGACATGACTGCATTTCTGTTTTTACTGTTTTCAAGTGCAATGAGCATCAATGCTTTTGTTTTTGCCATTTTCAAGTGCCAAAAGCATTTTTTTTAGTTGCCATGGACATTATATTTCTTCTTACTATTTTTCTTCTTACTATTTTAAAGTGATTTTTTTCCTTTTTTTTTTATCAAGTGTTATGGAAATTATTTTCCTGTTATCAAATGCCATGAGCATTAGACTTTCATGTTACCGTTTTCGAGTTGTTCAATAACGTATCCACATCAGCGTACTGTATAATAATTACGCCAATACTTAACGAACCCCTACCAATTTAGGTAAATCCAGAAACATCCGCTTCCCTATACTACAAGTAAAGGTGAAAGCGAGTTTCTTTTTCTTCCTCTTCTTCTTTATTAAGTATACGTAGATGATGTTCCGTATCGGATAGTTTAAAAAACTCCATTTCGTATTCGTATCTCGCATTCTTAAGAAATCGGGTCATGCGAGGTCGACACGAACTTCGTTTGCTGCAGTGGAGCAGTTTTACCCCTCGTGGAATTTCATGACTGGCCAAAACTACTTCGAATATGTGTCTTTCCATTTAAAGGCAAACTCATTAATGTGTGGCATCCATCTAAAGTCATTTTTGGACTACATTAAGATTTATATCCAGGCATAATAGTACTTTGTGACACTTCTCTCAACATAGTATATATCAGAGAGAGAGAGAGAGTGAGTCTTCAGGGCAGGGCGTGTCCCTGAGAATTATGCAGCATGGTAAGTGTTTTCATAGCCCTTAGCTCCTTTGGGAGTAAGACCTAGAAGCTACTGCTTATAAAACTATTCTTTCATCTACATTAATATATATAACACATATATAAAGATTATAATATATAAATATATATATATATATATATATATAATACTATATTAATATATATATATTAATATATATAAATATAAATATAATATATATAAATTATAAAGATAATTATTAATAGAAATAAATATTATACATAAATATATATCATATATATACTTAAGAATTATATATATATATAATCTATTATCTATATTAATATATATATAATATATATAAATATATTATTATATATAAAATATAACTATATATATAAATATATTATTAATCTATATATATATAATATAGATATAGATATAGCACTTTGTATATATAGCATGAATGTTTTATTTACCCGATTCCAAAATACCGAAACAAAAATAGTTTGAAGACCACAACTTGATGGCTGCTGGTAGTAATCGAATACCCAACTCGAACTTGAAAAGTTCGCTCTATTTGAATCCTCAAAATGAACATACTTTCAGATCCGCAATATATAGCTAGATTATCAAAATGCTACCCGAAATTTAAAAAAAAAATAAAAAATAAATCCTCAAGCAATGCTTATAAAAAATACACATCTATGTATAAGAATATTTCAGATATTTTGGGAATAAAATAATCGTTATCAGGTAAAAGAAAAAAATAATCTAAGGAATGACCTCAAATACTGATAAGTATTACGTAACGTTAAATACTAATCTGCAGGAATGATGACGTTCAATTTTGCGCAAGTATTTAATTCAGAAACTCGTCTTGGTCTCTCTCTCCCTCTACTTATACACTTTGAGTAACTCTCTTTCGTAACACGTCACAAATTTTTTTTAAAAAAGTGACTGCAAACGGTTTCATTTCAAAACGATGGTAAGCATTAAAGGATACAAGGATAAAAATGAGGCAAAAATAAATTTTTAAACAGACCAAGAGCGGAATAAAAAAAAAAAAACCCTCTTTAAAGCGAAACTTGGAAAACTAGAAAAGAATAACATTTTTTTTTTTTCTTTTGACAGTGGAAGTGACAGGCCGCCGCTGATGGAACAGGAAAAACCTTAAATAAGAAGTCACTCACTTGATAAAAGCCAAAGAAATATTCTGGGAGAACTCTTCGTGATGCTTAAAAAAAAAAAAAAAAAAAAAAAAAAAAAAAAAAAAAAAAAAAAAAAAAAAAAAAACTGGAATGCCAAGAAATATTTAAAACTCATTTACTATACTTATACTCTTTAAAAAAAAAGTTGAACATTTGCCCTTTAAAGTTCGTAAGTACGTGAAAAATATTTTACTATGCTCATACTCATTTAAAAATCTAATCATTTGCCTTTTAAATGTTCGTAAAAGTCGAATCATTTGCCTTTTAAATGTTCGTAAAAGTCTAATCATTTGCCTTTTAAATGTTCGTAAAGTCTAATCATTTGCCTTTTAAAAGTTCGTAAGTCTAATCATTTGCCTTTTAAATGTTCGTAAAAGTCTAATCACTCGCCTTTTAAATGTTCGTAAAAGTCTAATAATTTGCCTTTTAAATGTTCGTAAAAGTCTAATCATTTGCCTTTTAAATATTCGTAAGTCTAATCATTTGCCTTTTAAATGTTCGTAAAATACGTAAAAACTACTTTACTAAACTTACACTCACTTTTCTTGCCACATCCCAACAACGCCTCCGATCGACGGGAAGACAGGCGACACAAAACCTTCAGAGCTATTTGGCTTTTTGCGAGTTCCCATCGGGAATCGTCTTCATAATAATTATGACCTAACATCCTTCCTTTTTGACTCGTATTTTGTCACATGGCACTAACGGCCGCCTCCCTTCCTGTTTTAGCTGCTCCTATTTCTTTTTATTTACGGAGGAGGAGGAGGAGGAGGAGGAGGAGGGAATCTCCAAGGGACAGAATGGAAAAAATATAAGACAGGAGGGATGGAAAAGGGGGCGTGGTGAGGACGCGTAAAAGCGATAAGCGGTGGGTTTAGAAGCCCATAGGGAACAGGTTGAGCCGGTGGCCGCCACGGACGAGCCTGCCTTACAGGTCAACAGACGACCCATAGCGACTCCTCCTCCTCCTCCTCCTCCTCCTCAGCGACTTAACCCTTCACTATTGTATCAAAGCTTATACCTGACCTTTTCTGTGTCTCTCACCTGGCTGAATCGATAAATCTTTAAAAAAAAATCCAACCTACGCAACTCCTCTAGGACCCTACCTGCGCCACTCTTAAACGTCGTTAATAACTAAAAACCACTCTCTTGAATGAATTTCTCCTTCAAAACTGGCAAAAATTTAGCAAGAGACGCTGCTAAAAAACTAGCGGGAGTTTACTACAGTAACTCGATTCAAATCATACCCTGGATTCATAATCTTTCGTGAGAGCTAATGTTCAGTATCGAAAGCTCCTTGCCAATTTTACCTTCCATAAAATTCAATAAAAAAAAAAAAAACACTTTCGTGACAACTAGAGGACCATGATAAATTTCATACTATCTTTTCAGGGTGCTGTATCTGAATTTCTGTAACCTTTATACCCATAATAAAGAAACAAGTCAAACAGCGAGCGCGCACGCACACACAAAACAGTTAATACAAACAAAATTGATTGCCGTAGTAAAAAATTAAACTTACGAAAACATTAAAATCGTGATCTATTCTTGCTAACAACGAGAAACATCAAGAGAAGACCATCATAAGCCAGACCAAGATGATATCGCAACCACTTACTTGATCGATAATTCTCTCACTGCCTTTGTATTCCTGAACAAACAAATGAGCATGAATGAGCGAGCTTTCTTCATCTGACAAATTTACCAGCGAGGAGCGGTTGCTTTCCTTTCAAATGCGCTGTCGAAGTTATCACCACTGCAAACGACAAAGGCTTAAAAGGCGAGATTGCTCTAATTGCCGAAATCAACTTCATCCCAGACATTTCCTCGTCTGAAGCAATTCAACCTGAATTGTTAGAACCGTTAGGACAATTACGCTTTCGTTTCTGGGTGATGAAAATTAGGCAGAGGTTAAATTCATATTTCAGATCAGGATGAGTGACTTTAGACATTTAGAGAGAACACACCGTGTTACGTTTTATTCCTCTCGATTTGTTGCACTGGAAACGAAGAATTAAAACCAAGACTACTGCACCTTTAATTCACGATCATATTACATACCGAATTATAACTTGACGCTTCCTAAAGAAAAAAAAACCAGAAGTTCGACACTTATATCAGCGAGAGAGAGAGAGAGAGAGAGAGAGAGAGAGAGAGAGAGAGAGAGAGAGAGAGAGATTCTTTGGAGTGAAGATTACCTCGGTGAGGTTCTGTTACATCTATATAGTACATGATTTGGTACAAGTCCTGATCACGTGGCTGAGATCAACAGCAGTCGACTAACAAATATGTTAATAATAGCTCATGTCAACAAAAGCATAATGGATTTCTTGTAGGAAACGCGGCTGTCTTCTTCAGGAAGGAAACTGGTCTGTTCAGAACTGAACTGAACGAGTTTTCACTAGAGAGAGAGAGAGAGAGAGAGAGAGAGAGAGAGAGAGAGAGAGAGAGAGAGAGGTGGGGCATAGTGGTAGCAAACACGTTAAATATAGACGCACCAGAAAACTATAATTGCCGTAATGATGTGGGACTAAGACAAAAACTTCCTGTGGAGACAGAGACGGCAGGAGTGGGGGGATACACGGTGGGGAGGGGGAGGGCAGTGGTAGAGGTGAACTGTCAAAGGTTCACCTCTAGCCCCCCACACCTATTACGCCAGCACCGCCGACTTAGCTATCCCATGCCACGACGCTCTATAACTTTCATTCTACGCTTGTCATATAGTTTTTGTTTCCTTAAGAGACAGTTCTCATTCAAAAACGTAATTTTATTCCCGTATGACCACGAAACCTCGCCATGGATCTATGAGTGAGTACATTAAGTCTCACCATGGATCTGTGAGTACATGAAGTCTCTCCATGGATCTGTGAGTACAAGAATTATCGGTTATCTGAGAATACGTCACGTCAAAACAGTAGCTAAGGAAAAGCTTTGATTAGTTTCTCTGCGAATGATAAAATGTTACCTTATTAAAATTCCAATGGCGCAATCTAAGTAGTTCTGTAAGTATACTTCATGAAATATCTTACCAATTACTTTATAACTTGGAAGGAAACAACCTATACCCAGGAGTTTTACCTATATTGTGGCCGCGACAATTTCATTCGTTTGTGGAACTTAGCAGTTGAGATAAGCATGAGTTTTTTTGCTTATTCATACCCATTTACAGTTTCTGGATTCCTGTAATCTCATCATCAGCGAATGAGTGACAGGCAAATTTTACGAGAATTATACTAAGACGTCTACGTCATACTGAATCTAAAAAAAATCATTATGATAAAAAAAAGTCGTAACTATTAAAAAAAAAATTACTAAAGAAAATCGATATCCAATACAAGTGCAGATCCCTTCAAAGCGGACACGAAACAACGCGAGAAACGACAGCCTTCATCGAGCGGCGGCAAGCTGTCGTCAGTCACATCAAAAGGGCAAATGACGCAGGACCGTAAACACGAATCATCATCATCACCATCTCCTCCTCCTCCGACTTTCACTTCAAGCACGCAAGCAAAACACAACAATAAAGCTTTCTAAAAACTCCTTGGAAAAACTTTAAATGATAAGCTTGACAGGAAGGCAACAACATGAAGCGATTGTTGCATTATTGGTTCGACGGGAGAGCAACAACATGAAGGGATTGTTGCATTATTGGTTCGACGGGAGAGCAACAACATGAACGGATTGTAGCATTATTGGTTAGACAAGAGAGCAACAACATGAAGGGATCGTAGCATTATTGGTTAGACAAGAGAGCAACAACATGAAGGGATCGTAGCATTATTGGTTAGACAAGAGAGCAACAACATGAAGGGATTGTAGCATTATTGGTTAGACAAGAGAGCAACAACATGAAGGGATCGTAGCCTTATTGGTTAGACAAGAGAGCGCCAACATGAAGGGATCGTTGCATTACTGGAGGTCCAACACAGAAAAATTCCATCTGATTACACAAGTCGTATTTTAAAAGGTCTTTCACGTTCACAATTGTACCCTGGAAGTTTATAAAGTTCACGAGAACACGAAATGTTTTAAAACCTAATGCTATTCTCCTTGCATTTTAATACATTTTTATCGATTTATTAATGTGTTACTTCACTGTTTCTTCTTCATACGTGAGATAGTCTTCTTTTCGTATTTCCCTTTGCATTCTCTTCTTCCTTATGAATACCATATTCTTTGGAAGCTTGATTTTCAAGTCAATGGCCCCTGCTGACTTGTTCCATTTGAAGAGGGATGATGATAATAATAATAATAATAATTATTATTATTATTATTATCGAGAAAAAGTAAAGCAAGAAGACACATACCAAGACTTGATGTAGCAAGCAACTTATTAAATTCTTCTCCATCTCACTGCACAGAGAGAGAGAGAGAGAGAGAGAGGAGAGAGAGAGAGAGAGAGAGAGAGATTCAACTGGCAATGAGTATTACGTCGCCGAAGGCACTGTTTCTTTTTAAGACTGCATTTTAGCAAAGCAGTGATCTGTCGCCCTCAACGACCTGCAACACTTAAATAACAACCAGGTAAGCGATTTAATGCTTATAGGTCAGCAGGTGCATGTTCCGTGTTTCAAGAAAATGGACATAAAGCACTTCTCTCCTTGACCACGGCCGAAAATGGGGTTCTGGTTAATGAGGCGAGATTGGCACCACTAGATTTAACGGGACGCGAGAGAGAGAGAGAGAGAGAGAGAGAGAGAGAGAGAGAGAGAGAGAGAGAGAGAGAGAGAGAGAGAGAGAGGGGGGGGGGTTACAACATCTAATAGGAAAATATGTGTAATTTTAGGTTTTATTATCAAACAAGAACAATCCACTTACATGCAAGTCTCATTTGTTGAATCGGCTTTGAATTGTAGCTAGTGTTGAAAAGGTATGGTAGATATTTAAATTTTATATTACATATATATATACATTATATATATATATATATATATATATATATATATATATATATATATAAACACACTATTACATATATGTATATAGATATGCATCTATACCTCAAAAATCCCTGCTTTTATCAGTTTCGAAATCTATACCACCTGTCTGCTATACCGAGTATGTTATCTCATACGAAAATGATATAGTATATATACACCGTATCTTTGGAAAGGAAAATGCAGCTTGAATTTATCAGATATTTTTATTGACACCAAAATACATATCAGTGGAAAACGTGATTTCACAGCAAAATGAAAATTTTGTTTACATCTGAAACGACAAAAACCCATAGCAATAAGCGTTCGTTAAAAAAAAAAAAAAAAACTTCACCGATGCCAATAGGCGTTGGCTAAATCATACATTTTTTATAATCAAGCAAATCTGTCAGAAAGTGAGCATTTCAAACTTTACCCAGCTCCTTCGGCTTGCAAAAATAACTTCACCCGGTCCCAAAGATTGACATTAGAAAGGGAATATAAAAATACTATATTCGCAGTAGTTTCAACTTCCAATACGAACACAAGATCCATTCTTCCCTATTAGAACAGGGTAACTTTAAACGCAGGCCACCTCTTTGCTGCTGCTATACATGACCTTATCTTCCTTAAAGGTGTGCGTATACCGACACACCACGATCAAAAGCTATTTCAGTTTTTCGTCGCACGGTTCTTTAAAAATGTTTCGGACTGAAACATTTTTTTTTATTACTATTATAACTATGAAAAATTCTTATGCAAGGAAACAAGGCTTTTAACAGACTGTACACAAAAAGCCACCAACTTGACATGTCCGAAACAAGGCTGCGCAAAAATAAATAAATAATAAAATAAAATAAAAAAAGGCAAGCCTACAACTCAAATGCCAGAAGCAAGACAATTAGCACAAAATCCTTCGACCTGAAAGCAAGACTGCGCACACAAAGAACCACCAACATGACATGCCAGCAACAAGATTACTCACACAGAATGCCTTCAACTCGAAAGCCAGTAACATGACTGCAAACACACAATATCTACAACTCGACTTGCCAGAAAAAATAGTGCGCGCACACAAAAGTCTTCTCTTAAAAAGGCAGTAACAAGATTAAACACAGGAACTACCTTGAATTCCACATCCCTGAAACAATAGTGCACACACAAAAAAGCATTCAACTTGAAAGCCAGAAAGAAGGTTGCGTACACAAAAACCTTCAACTCGAAAGCCAGAAACAAGAATGAGCGCAAAAGAAAAAGCTTTTAACTCGACATCCAGAAACAAGACGGCTCACAAAGCAAGCCTTCAACTCACACGCTAGCAACAAAATTGCACACCCAAATACCTTCAACTCATTAGCCAGTAACACAGTGCACACAGAAAATTTCTTGGACTCGACATACCAGTTATAGAATGCCAACAGGAGCAAATGACTCAAACAAAATATACTAAAAAAGTACAGACGCAGTTGACGACATAAAAGAATTAGATAACGGTAAGTCACTACCATGACTGACGAGATGAAAATAGAAATTTGTATACACAAATGAAATGAGAAGTAAGGACGAAAAGGAAAGATCTACCTTGAAAGTACTGGATATAACCTTTCCAACCTTGAAGAAAAGTTACTGAGATCAAGTAATGTAGATATTACATAACACTTACGGTGTCTACACAAGAAATTACCGAGTGTTACTTAGTTGCGTCATAATCTCTCCCTAAGAAAAATAACTACTAAACCGTACAACGACCGAAGAAAGTGAAAGCATTACAATTTACTCACTACGATGGAGATACTAGGCAAGCAAATTGTCACGACCAGCTCAAAAAAAGATTTCAAAATAACCGTATCAGTTACACCACTATGGAACTTGACACTTCCACAATACAAAAACACCAAAATATACCATGAAATTCAACCCACCAATTAGAGTACGTGATTAGAAACATGAAAAATGACCAGAGAATTGTAAATGTTTCAATAAATTATTGTAAAGGTTCCATATAAGTTATTGTAGATATTTCAATACACTATTGTAAAGGTTTCAAATAAATTATTGTAGGTTTCAATAAATTATTGTAAAGGTTTCAATAAATAACAGTTTGCTTTGAGTAAGACAACCCTTTCGTTGCATAAGAACTTCACATAACACAAATAAACATCGTCTGTACGAATGAACGAACAGAGAGATAAGGCACGAGAAATGACCCCAACTGAAGGGAGTGAGCCGGTATTTATTTGCCCCACTCCCAAGCAGAAGTATGCTTGTACCAATGTGTTTACTTGGTAAATCTATAGGATATCCACTCGTTGTGTTGACCGTCCCTGGCCACACTTCTAATGGGTAACTTGGCAAGATATGCAGGAGGCAAGACGCAGGCACTGTGAATTAAAAGGTCCAATTTGGTGATAACCTCCAACAGGACATTCACTTCAAATTTATTTCTACTTTTTAATCATCTATTTCAAAATAATTCTATACTATGTGTGTATAAGAGAGAAGAGAGAGAGAGAGAGAGAGAGAGAGAGAGAGAGAGAGAGAGAGAGAGAGAGAGAGAGAAAAATTAATGGCAACCTTACAATTTATTCGCACAATCCAACTGTCTAATTCAAATTAACATTAGATTTAGTACGTGCGTGTGTGTGTGTGTGTGAGCTGAGAGAGAGAGAGAGAGAGAGAGAGAGAGAGAGATAGAATGTTAATGGTAACCGTACAATTTATTCCCACAATCCAATTATCTATTTCAAATTAACTTTAGAGAGAGAGAGAGAGAGAGAGAGAGAGAGAGAGAGAGAGAGAGAGAGAGAGAGAGAGAGAGAGAGAGAAATATTAATGGCACCAGTACAATTTATTTCCACAATCCAATTACTATCTATTTCAAATTAACATTAGATTTAGATTTAGAAAGTGAAATATTAATGGTACCAGTACAATTTATTCCCACAATCCAATTATCTGTTTCAAATTAACATTAGAATTAGATTTAGATTTAGATTTGAGAGAGAGAGAGGAGAGACGAGAGAGGCGAGAATTCGAGATAGAGAGAGAAAGAGAGAGAGAGAGAGAGAGAGAGAGAGAGAGAGAGAGAGAGAGAGAGAGAGAGAGAGCAGCCTAGCCTCTGTTGTTTATCTGGCACTCATAAACCAGTTAGGGTTTCGTTCGTAATAATCCGAGAGAGAGAGAGCCTGACGGCCGGAACCCATAAAAGCTCGCCACATCATCCACAACTTCCTACAGCCGTGACGTAAATAGCCACATGCACTAAAACCTACCAACTTACTACTATAGCACACCACCTCATCTATCTGACTTCAAGTGACTGCAGTAAATCACACAAAATCACACAATCACAAAACATCGAAGAACTGTAAACTTCAAACAAATCCCGGAGAGCGCCCTAGTGCGCGCGTGCACGCACACACACACACAATATATATATATATATATATATATATATATATTATATATATATATATATATATATATATATATATACATACATGTGTGTGTGTATGTGTCATTACCATACTCTTCACACAAACTTATCAAAAACTATTTACACAAGGCTCTTCTATATGATTAATCTTAATGTCGACTTTTACTTCTCTTCAGGTGAGAAGTTCCCCGTTGGACGAGTGGTTTTCGCACTCGAGCTACCAATCCGGCGGTCCGAAGTTGGATACTCGGCTCGGCCGACGCGGAATCAGAGGAACTTACTTCTGGAGATAGAAATTCATTTCTCGATATAATGTGGTTCGGATCCCACATATGTAAGCTGTAGGTCCCGTTGCTAGGCGACCAATTGGTTCCTAGCCACGTAAAAATTTCTAAATCCTTCTGGCCAGGCCTATAGGAGTGCTGTTAATCAGCTCAGTGGTCTGGTTAAACTAAGATATACTTAACTTTTTCTTCAGTTCCGTCTCTTCATAAGTAAAACTATCCCTTTTCAACTAAGTATTCAGTGCATAGTGCATTAAAAGATCCAGAGGCAATCCTATGTTACGGGCGGTGTGGGAAACATGCCTATGAGGTGCTGCTATAATTACATATCAAACTCTGGCCTTATATTTTATTTATTATTATTTTTTTTACGAATGGTTTCTTTACGTCAAATAAATTAGGATCAAATACAAGGTTAAAGTGGATATGGTATCAAACGAACATATATACAAGAGAGGCTGCTTACGATATATCCGAGTTTAATTAAAATTCATGTTCATCAATACTTGGAAGTCAAAAAAAAGAGGCAAAATTTCGTGGTGACTGGAAGCAGAGGAGCGAAGTGCACAACGGTGCATTATCAAGCATCAAGCTTTGACGTGACATGTTCCCGTTCCAGGAATAGCATACAACCCAACGTTAAATGTTGGGGTAGGTGGGTTTGGGGGTGGAAGGGGAAAGGGGGTGGAGTTGGCAGACGTAGCAAGAAAGGCCAATGACGTTCGGCAAGAAGCCCCAGATAATTCCAGACTGCCCTTGAAAACGATCCTGGATTCCATGAATGAGATTTTCCTTCCATGTTATTACAATGAAACGAAAATTTGTATTTTTAACAACTAACAAACCTGAGGTCTTAACATTAGCATAATCTTCTAGCGCCAGATGGAATTCCGGTAAAATAAAGAAAAATAAATGAAAAAAAGAAACTTGTGTGATCCAGGGACTACTGGCATCTGCACTTGCTCACAGAGTATTTGGGAGCTCCCACAATTTTAACCTGTGACCCTTCCACGCACAAATAAACCTACGAAAAAGAAATGAAACGACACAAATGAAATGATAATATATCTCCTGCGCTCCCCCTTTTCTTTTCGTGGATGTTTTATTTAAAAAAAAAAAAAAAAAAAAAATTACATTCTGAAAAGCCGAATATTCCTGAGACCTTAGCTTGCTCAGCAAGTGACAAATGGCCCACACCAAATAGCTAATTCCATCCTGTTATTACTATAGTCTTGGCAAAATGCATTGCAACAAGCTCATTGAATTGTACACACGCGCACGCAATCATTCACAAATAGAAATCAGGCCGGAGAGAGAAAAAAAATAATAAAAAAAATAAACGAGACATTTCTTCCCAAATACCCAATACACAGAAAGACTAAATGCGATATTCATACAGATCTTTAATATCTTTAAGCAGAAGTCTCTTCGGGAACAATGCATCTCTTCATTTGCACTGAATGTTTCAAATCCTCATCCCAACAGTTATATATGTCTTTTTTCCTACAAGATAACATTACCATATACGGAGTTGGACCCCATCCATCTATATGTCCCAGCCATTACTAGTAACACCACAAAAATTGCTCGAATGATGTCAATCTTACCTAGATCCACTCAAATCTCGAAACAGTGCAGTCAAGGGAATAAGTCCAGAAAACGAGAAAAAAATAGAAGGGGAGGAAAGAGAGAGCTTTAAAAGGTAGGGGTTGAAGAAAACAATAAAAACGAAGGGGGCGGAAAAGTGACATGCCTGAAATAGCTCTCTTACGTAAGTTGAGGTAAGCCATATGGAGCAGTCTTCAAGATAAATATACCATCACCTTGTGGTTTTTTTAACAGCATAAAGAATGATCAGTTTTCTGGTATATAGAAAGGAAAATAAACGTTCGGGCTGTTCCCTCACTCAAACCCCCATTTAAATTGAGGATTCGACAATGAATCTGTAAACACAAATACTCTTTCTAAATTATGGTCACTTTTTTTTTTAAACCACTAGGAGGAAATTGAGAAGAATTCTTTTCTAAATTGAAATGTTGACAATATTTCGTTAACCTGATTACTTTCACACTGAGGTTATCAAGGAATACATTACCAGGGACCTTCGTAAGTAAGTTAGTTGCTTCTGCTCTACAAGTACCTGTAAAAGAATAAAATAAGATATTAGAACACTATGACGTAAAGAGAAATGCTGGGAAAATCCACATTACATTCTACGTACATATTCATAACGAATATAATTTTTCCTTTCCATTAATTCCACAACTGCTTTAAATATAAGGCACTTTTCCTTGCTTACAATATAAATTCCAACGTGAATTTCAATGAGAAATCTACAACAAAAAATAATTAACGTTAATTCCTATGTGACATCTACAACAACAAAGAATATTTAAAGTTGAAAAAGAAAAGGTTTGGACAAAATTGCCATAAAAAATGCACACAGATTCCTAGTCGTCTCACCCAAAAATCCCAGACAAATAGAACGTAAATAAAAACCTGTAAAACCAATTTTATTTTTCTTTTGACTTTTTAAAGTTTTATTTGATAACCCTCTTGAAAGTATATTGCAAACAGACTGGATTCCATGAACTGATCAATACTTCAATGACCAGCCTAATGCGGCCTGTCCGTTACCACGAACAGAACACTTGAACTTTACCAAACTAAAAAGGCTTAAGTGCCATCGCCACATTTCCGGAATTGTTCTTATCTTCTATTAAAGATATTCTCATAAAGAAAAAAATATAAAGTACTTTAATACCTTCTTACAGGATTTCAGTAAAGGAAAATTGACGTATGATACAGTTACGGTACGATGTTGGTTACCTTATGGATACTGCAGCAGTGATTGTCGATTGATTGTTTGTTTGTATGGTGTTTTTACGTTGCATGGAACCAGTGGTTATTCAACAACGGGACCAACGGCTTTACAAGACTTCCGAACCACGTCGAGAGTGAACTTCTATCACCAGAAATACACGTCTCTCACCGATCAGTAGAACGCACGAGAATCGAACTCACGGCCACCGAGGTGGCACGCCAACACCGTACCGACCACGCCACTGAGGCGCTCACAGTGATTGTTCAGAATAACATATTTCATTCATTTAAAAACATACAGTACATTCCTAATGAACACCTTTCGAATCTCTAGTAACTTACAGCACTACGAAATAAAAAATATATTAAAGAAAGTGTCAAAAGGAATTTTTTATTTTATTTTAAGAGTAAAAATGTCAAAAGAAGCTATTTACTCTCACATTAAAAATGTCAGATTATTTAATTTAAACTGATTTACGAAAAATGCCTTGAAAATGATTGCCACACGAAAAAAAAAATCAGGAAAAGAAACATCAACTTCCCTGGAATGTATTCTGATCTCATCTGCATCATCACTGAATGATGACCTGAGCAAAGGAGCACCGCGTACGTTCGAACCAGAATGAAGCGACGACATGTAATGCCTGCGCATGAAGAATGATTCGTGCATGCAATATACAAAAGGACTGGAGGAGACAAGCAATTGCTGCCACTTTTTCTTCCTTGTGGTAAAATGAGTGGCTTTGTGGCTTTAGAGTTTTATCTCTCTCTCTCTCTCTCTCTCTCTCTCTCTCTCTCTCTCTCTCTCTCTCTCTCTCTCTCTCTCTCTCTCAAATGGGAAAACTTTATAAAAATAAGCTGTTGCGTCAACAAACAATTAGTTTCCTCAATGTAAATATTTTGGTATCATGGACGTTTTTCATTACACAAGTAAAACTAATTTATCTTTTAAATTAACAACATTATTCTTTAATTTACTCCCCTCTATGTTTCCTCATATAAATATCATGAAGGATTCAATATAAACAGCAGGCAAACCGGCAAAACAAGCATTGTAGTCCTGGGGTTTTCAGTAAATCAAGCGTTTAAGGGTTTTAAGATGTCTTATTGGCACCTATCTTTTTTTTTTCCTAATTACCTTCTGGATAATATAATATATATATATATATATATATATATATATATATATATATATATATATATATATATAAGAGAGAGAGAGAGAGAGAGAGAGAGAGAGAGGGCATTGGGAACATTGATCTGCATAACTCATACCACGTATGACGACAAATAAAGTCCCCCCCCCAAAAAAAAAAAAAAAGTAAAAGCACGTGGGCTCCTTCCTTTATCCGAAAAAAAAAACTAAATACTGGTTGTAAAAATAAAGACATTTTCTCGTTCCTTAGGGTAAACCAGTCCAATGACTGATTTACCTTCTGACTGGATGTTTCTGGTAAAAGATCAAAAGGGTCGAGCAGGCACTCCAAACACCCACATGAATATTCGACTTAGGACTTAAGTCAGTTGTTACCAAGCCATATTGGCGGTTTTTATTTTTCCATTGGTTAACTATAATAAGTAATCAATTAATAATAATAATATAATAATTAATAATGAATCAGAATAATAATAATAATAATAATAATAATAATAATAATAATCTTTCTTTCAAGTCAGTAGTTAGCAAGCCATATTGGCTTTTACTTTTCCGGTAATAATAATATTACTAATAATAATAATGTTCTTTATGCATATTTAGTCAAATACACAATCTCAAAGATTCCTTTAGTTTCAGCGGAATTGTTAATCATTAGCTTAACCAGAAATCTGCATAAGACTCCCTTCCTTAGTTTCGACAACATTGTTATTCATTATCTTACCCTTAAAAGTGTTCATAACAACGTCGCAAGAGGACAGATAAAAATCTCCTTGCCAGACGCATCTGAATTATACCAGAGGCAACGAATTCATTTTACCCCAACTGGAGAGCAAATCTTTTTTTCCCCTGACTGTAGGAGGTTGCTTTGGAACTTTCGAAACTTGATCTCTTAAACTGTCTGGAATTTCCCGTACTCGATGAACTTAACGATTCTTAACTTTAACTCTGATCATCCAAACAGGTATATATAACAAGGCTGCGAGGCTATCGATACTTTTGCTCAGATTTCATCCCACTTCCAGTTAGCGGAAAAGCACGAACGTCGCAATAATATTTTTGTCTTTCTATTTTTGTTCTAAGTCAACTCTTTGCATATGAAAATAGCTGCTAGATAAAAGGGAATATTAATCGAAAAAATACACAATATATGTATTATATATATATATAGATAATATATTTAAAAAAAAAAAAAATTATATATATATATATATATATAATGCGTGTGTGTAGAGATTCTTCTGTTAAAACAGGGTACATCTCAAGTATAAAGCCAGAGTGTGTGTATATATATATATATATATTATATATATATATATATATATATATATATATATATATATATAAATGCGTGTGTAGAGAGATTCTTCTGTTAAAACAGGGTACATCTCAAGTATAAAGCCAGAGTGTGTGTGTGTGTGTGTGTGTATATATATATATATAGTGTAAATAAATTCTTCTGTTAAAACAGGCTACGTCTCAAGTATAAAGGATGCATTAAAACGCACTGGTTTAAAGCTAAGGACTATTTCGGTGGACTAACTCCCACCCTTATATGTGTGTGTGTGTGTGTGTGTGTGTGTGTGTGTGTGTGTGTCTTTCTCCTCCTCCAGTGTACCTTTAATTTTCGACGCAGCTCGGCGAATGGCAACAACATCAACAACAGGATCCACGCCATGACAGCAGGGGCGGAGGAATATGACTTCACCTTCGGGGTGGAGAGTGACGTGGTGGATATAATAAACGTGCCCCATTGAAAGATGCAGCTGCCTCCAGTAAGGCAATCAGCGTTTGTTAAGATTCATTTACGTACATCTTCCACGATGTTATACCGCTATATTACACCCGGTCTCTCGTTCCCTTTCACTGTTTGTGAAAACGCTTTTGCACTCACTCTCTCTCTCTCTCTCTCTCTCTCTCAACAATGCAACCTACTGATAACATTCTGACATTTCCCAACGTTTAAGCATCAGCAAATTAAATAATTTAGGTTCAATTAAACGAAATTCTCCACATATTCATGAGTCCTATTTTCAGTGCGCTGTAAACTGAACAAAAGCAATGACACTCTTGCCTACAGAAAGAGACCGAAGGCAGAAGTGCCGAGAAGCAACGCCCCTACATTTCCAATGTCATTAACGACAACCTTAAAGAAAGTTCTTCACTACGTCCAATAAATGTTACTTATAAAAATGCTACAAAACAGAAGTGCCTCGATCACAAACACGTGACACGACGAAAATGCAAAAGTTGACAGCATCCATTCACAAGAATGATATCACTGGCGTTCTCCATACTGTCAATATCTACAAATTATTAACCACCAAAATAGAAAGCGTTTCCAAATGCCAGGCTAACTTAATGTGCATAGTATGGCATTTAGATACAACCACCAATGGAGAAACGAATCCACAGTTATGTAAATGTACATATATTTAAATTTAAAAACAGCAAGGATAGCTTTCGGGAATCTGTTCGGTTCCCCTTATCAATCAGATTGATAAGGGAACCGAACAGATTCCCGAAAGCTATCCTAGCTGTTTTTGAATTTAAATATATGTACATTTACATAACTGTGGATTTGTTTCTCCATTGAAGACTCGTGCTAATATGAGGATTTTTTTTTAACTACCACCAATTCAACTCTTTCCCAATATAGAACTTACTTTTGTTCTCTTGTAAAGACTCCCGCCCCACCCCCGCCCCTTTTGGAAATTCAAGTCAAATGCCCCGCCCCACCCATCTCTTCACAAAAAAAAAAAAAAAAAAAAATCTCCAGCTTTCTCAAGACCCCCCAAAATTATCCGTTTTACCACAGTAAGACCCACCACTTCCTTCCAAGTCAGGCCGAATTCTTTCATCACGAGATACTTTTCTCCTTTGCTTCAGGCCTACCCAGGCAAGGCCATTCAACTAACCATGCCATAGACTCCACGCAGAACTACATATATATACCCTACATAAAAAGAGTCCTAAACCGTATTTCCTGCTCCAACATCAATACCAGATGTAATTATGGCATTAAAAAGACACAACAAGGACGTTTGAAAGGAGACGGCGGGAACACTTAAAAACATTTTCTCAGAAGTTAGTTCACACCATTCATAAGGACGGAAAAAAGAAATGTTTCGTGGCCCATAAACCGGGAGTTTTATAACAGGACTTTATTGCAAAAGAGGCAATTCAGGTTCCATAAAGTTTTGGTGAGACTTCACCCTTTAAAAAACTGATGGAGCGACAGAGATGATATTCCTTTCATGTACATAATCACGGATCATTGTGACCTGGGTTTTATGGCGGTCATTAAGCCTAACTCTCTGATATACCTCAGGAGAGATTCCGTTGCAACCCAAGTCACAGAAGAGAGGAGTGATTCTGAGTACTGCCCTTAATACAGTTTCACGATTAACAACTGATCCACCAAACTTTCTCCTAAACTAACGCTGCCATTCCCTTTTTAAGGTTTGTTTAGCTTTACTATATTAAGGTGATCACTATCTTATTAATGTGTGCCAAGAACTCTTACGTCCCTTATGATTCTTCGCTCACTGATATCAAACGCAAACTCTTCTTAAATTTACATACCAGATCAGTGTCTTTTAATGATGAATACTACTAAGGAAGCAAGCAGTACAAATTGCATATGGCTTCCCCGGGAAGTGCCAATGATTTCGGGTACAGATATGAAGTGCCTCACGGTAAAAGACCGCCTGAAGAGGAGCTGGGGCCCCTGGTTGGGAGGAAATGGTCCATAAAGGGCAGATGAGCCTCTTTTGATGCATGTGACAACAACGCTTTTCATTCTTGTGGGGAAACCAAGAAAATATAACTACATTCTCGCCACTGTGGAAGTGAAAATCACTGACTGGCTAGAAGCATCATTAGGTTTTAACTCCCATGCCCTGTACTGGTACTGTACCAGCGCTTTTGATTATATATGCAAAAAGTGCAGACAGACGACTTATTTTAGGAGGGGAAGATTGATGTTCCAGCATTATGGCTACAACAGTGAAAAGGTAGTGCATGCATATGAGAGAAGGCAAGACTGTCTAGAGTCTACAGACGAAGGAATACCACTTGAAGTGTCAGGAAGATGCAGTGTCAGGAAAAGACTGATGGTAAAGAGTGATCGAGTAACCAGTGCCATAGTATCAATTGGAGGATTGTATGGGTAAGATTGAGAGTGACAGGAGAAAGGTGATTGTAGTGCTATCGACTGTGCATAGCCCCAGAATAGAAAAGGAGTGAAACAGGATTTTTATGTGCAAGTGCAATATGAAATGGCGGTTATGTGATTCAAATGCAAAGACAGGTTACACTGACAGATGGCATCACTGATATGAAGCTTCTTTAGTTATTCTGAAGTATAAATTACGGGTGATTTTTGAATCAAGGAAGAGATGAAACTGCCTTGAAGGATTATTTGCTTAGTGTGTGTGTGTGGTATAAGAACGGGAGGGGGGGAAGTATATGGGGATATGTAAAATTGACAAAAAGGTGAGTGTAAGTAGAATGATGGATTATGATGTTGAGGTGTTTGGTCAGGTGGAAAAAATGGAGGACAATGGTTTGGCGATTGTGATAATGAATATGAACTGGAGGTTTTTAATAAAGCACTTGGGCTAATGAAAAATGTCAACAAACAAGGTCAGAAAAAGGGCAAACATGAACCATAAGGAATAAACAAACTATAGATTGCTCAAATTTGACGGAGAAACAGTTACTGGCTATCTGAAAAAAAATTGTGAAAATATAATAAGGATACAGAATCAGAATAGCAGAAAGAGCATCATAATAAGGAAGAGGAAAATCCTGGACATGGCCTCGGAAGGTGGGATAGAAATGGGTACATCTGCTAACAGTCAGTTTGGCTTCATGAATTGAAATCAACAAAAGAGGATGCCTTTATCGCAAGACACCAGCAAACGTACATTGAGGGTACACCTAGCAATACCAAGAAAGACAATGAGATGGGCAATCCAACCAAAAAATAAATAAATAAATAAAATAAAATAAAATATAACACAAAATCAGGGTGATGCCACTGACGGGTCTAACAGAAAAAGTAAGACAAATATTGATGTCAGTCAATGCGGACCAACTCTGACTTTTCTACTTGAGAGAGAGAGAGAGAGAGAGAGAGAGAGAGAGAGAGAGAGAGAGAGAGAGAGAGAGACTCCTGAAAGCTGCTATACGTGATAGGAAAGGGACGGATTGATTGATTAGGGTTCTCTTGCGTCGTGACATCAACAGGATGAAAAGGGAGATTAGATAAGTCCGAAAAGTATAGAAGGACCAAGACGAGCCAGCCGCGTTAGGTCCCAGAAAATAATGGAAAAATGGCCATAGATAAATTAACAGACTATAGTACAAATGGGAATCCAGAAAGATAAAAAAAAAATTCTAAAGAGAGAAGAGCATGGACAACTCAACCTACAGCTAAGCTAGTACAGGGTGATAAAAAATCGTTAAATGATATATGAAATTCCCGCAACGAGAGAGAGAGAGAGAGAGAGAGAGAGAGAGGGTGTGCACCAAAATAAGATGTTGACGAGCTGAGAGAGAGAGAGAGAGAGAGAGAGAGAGAGAGAGCGCGCACAAGAAAATAGAGAGGTTGACGAGCTGTGGGTGGTTCCCGAAGGATACTGGGTGGACCATACTGGCTGAAAGGACGCGAGGATCTCGTCCTGGCAATTGTGTCAAGATGAACTGAGAGGCTCCGGACGGGGGGAGGAGGTCACAGGTGAAGAAGAAGAAGAAGAAGAAGAAGGGGAAGGCGGTGGTAAGCGGCCCAGGTACCCAGTCTTTTTGGTTTAGCCTTGACACACCTCATGGCGTCGCAGGTATAAGGGAAGTGATTTATCTTGCGGAAAAAATAATCACGGCGAAATCACTGCGCACGAAAAACAGGTGGAGATTGAAGTACTGAAATCTGACGGGCCATTACTAAATTATATATGGAATGGAATATAGAAGTCAGGCCAAAGACCAAGCGCTGGGACCTATGAGGCCATTCAGCGCTGAAAGGGAAACTGACAGTAAAAAGGTTTGAACGATGTAACGGGAGTTAAACCTCACAGGTGCACTATGAAACAGTTGTCAGAGAAGGTGGGAAGTCAGATGAAAGAGAGAGAAAATGAACGGAGGTAGAGTAAAACGAGTGAAAGAGGTTACAGCAAGGGGTTTAAGTGGCTGCTTGCAAAGACCTTTTTAGTAATGCCTACAACACACCGTTTGAGGTGCACTGAAAGCACTATTATGGACCTTCGGGGAAGATTACCGATAAGAGCTCGCTTTCATTTCCGTCTGGGAAAAATAGAAAGCTATAAAAAAAGGTAAAGAAAAGACTGTAAAAGAATGAAGAATTCCTGGTACTTGGAATATAACGGAAGGCAGGAGGGTGAAAGGGGTCACCTGGCCCAGTGACCTTGAACCCACCGTGTGACCCCGTATCTTCCACTTGGAAAACCATCGGGAAGTCATAAAAAATGTTTCACATTTTTCTTTTCTTTTTTTCCCAACAATCTACGCAAACCACTAGAAGGGAACATTGCCACCACATGGAATGAACCTTCTCACACCTGACATCAACATTTACCTGGAAAAACAAAACAAAATATTCTCCAAAAAATTGCAATTTGAAAACCTAAGAGCGAATTAAAACTCATTCCTTCATAAACCCACACCTATAAGACCTATAAGGATGTCAAGAACAGTATGTATGTGTGTATGTACGTTTAAACATTTTTTTTTAGGTACTTCACAAAGCAGTCCATTATCATACAGTACATCGGTGTCTCCCAACCGTTATACCTTGACGGAAATCCTGAAAGAATTTTGCATACCCCACCGAACCTTTATCTACCAAAATATAGAAAGTAAGAACTATATTTCAGAGACTGCTGTCTCCCTCTTCAGGTAGGTACTGAATGAGAAAAGTTACTGAAAAGGCGGTATTTATACCCAGAGATCCGCTGATAATTCCTCTTTAATCTTCTTAAGCGTTGATTGAAGAAAGATTTTATCTATGATATCAGAATCCCAGGCCCCCTTTGGCGTTTTTATGGGTTCCTTTTGTTAGATGGGATTCTGTTGTAAAAGAACATTTTTACCACACACACACACACACACACACGCATATATATTAATAGACAGAGGTGTAATTCACATCACCTTCCTTTGTAATATATATTAATTTCAGTATTTTTTGCGGAACCTATATAATGGTCTGAAAAATCCTGGTTAGGGAATCACTGCAGTAGTACATAAACACCATAAATAATCTCTAGAATCCTGTAGATAAACGTCACCCACCAATAAAAGGAGCCCTGACCAAGAAAAACGAAAATAACCGTATTTATGCCTAGCGAGGACACAATACTATAAATACATTTATCCATTCGTCGTTGTCATTGCTTCTGATATTGTGCGAATTCTGGTGCGCTAACACTTGTAAAATGGAATCTGCGAGGACAACCACCTCCCCTACACACACACACACACACAGAACAGTTCGGAAATCTCTGGGCAAAATGAAATCGGAGAAAGCGTAGATACTAAGCCGACCTTGACATTCTCCGGGTGGCTTTTAAGGCGATAAGTTTTACATAAAAGTGTGGATGTGCCAAGACGAGGAAATGATAGGCAAGATCTTTAATCACCTGACCTTCTTCGTTTATAAAGTTTTAAAGAACAAATCAACAAACAAATCAGATAAAAAAAAAAATTAAACATACAGAAATGGTGCATAAACGGACTTGCAAAACACTATAGAAAGAAAGGTAATACTCGCTACTTGACAAATCCATGTACATACATAAAAATAACACTTGATGCATCACCTGTCATCCCTTCCCCGTTATTAAATCGTCTTTAGATATTTCCAGAGGATGTTCGAAGCTCTTCGCTCTTCTGTACCTTCCTGAGAGAGAGAGAGAGAGAGAGAGAGAGAGAGAGAGAGAGAGAGAGAGAGAGAGAGATAACCTTGTAGTGCCGCCTCCTACTAGCAATAATTATGTCAGGGAAGCACTGGAGAGAACTCCTCCCACCCCACACATACGACCGACCACCTCTCTCTCTCTCTCTCTCTCTCTCTCTCTCACAGGAACTTTCTCCTTCACCTCTTCCTACACAATAATACCCAAGGTGCCACGACATGGGCGCTTTTCCGCGCTGCCTTGTAGGCAGGGGTGGGGAAGTCTCAATCCCTCCCATTGGTACAAATCTTCGCGTTGGCAGGGCAGGCAGACAGATGCACAAACTGTCTCCGCTTCAGACCGAGAGAGAGAGAGAGAGAGAGAGAGAGAGAGAGAGAGAGAGAGAGAGAGAGAGAGAGAGAGAGAGACTTACTATGCTTAAGGCTTCGTGTCATTTTTCTCCATCAAACAAAATCAAAGGTTATTTAGTTTTTAATTCAAGAACTTAGCTACCACATTCCACCTGTCCTTCAAATATTTCTCTCCCAAACGGTGGAATTATCTAGACACTATACTTTTCAAGAGGAACGCTTGTCGTCACTCGTGAGAGAAGTTAATTCAAAAACTTTTCTTATTCGAGTGGCCGCAAGTCAGACAGCTACGAGTGTCTCACTCGCTCAACAACAAACTGTACTTCAGACTTTAATTAGTACTCAATATAATACACAAACTACCGTCTTCACCACGTCGGTTGTTTACGATATCAAGGCAGAAAAACAATACAAAGGGGCTAAATTACCTTGCCATGACAAGCATCCTCCCAAGTAATTTCACACATCCGTTCTCTCTCTCTCTCTCTCTCTCTCTCTCTCTCTCTCTCTCTCTCTCTCTCTCTCTCTCTCATGGGGCTCCCTGGCTCTTGCCAACAATCTCTCAAAAATGTGATTTTTTTTTTACCAATTTCTCGACAAATGTCAAATACATATGAGCGAATATGAGCAGAAAATTTTAAACTTCAAAATGGGAGAAAAAGATCACATGAGAGAGAGAGAGAGAGAGAGAGAGAGAGAGAGAGAGAGAGAGAGAGAGAGAGAGAGAGAGAGAGAGACTAAAGGCTAAGTTGGTCAGTGGCAAATTAACACAAAATAATACCACTAAAATATTCCGACTAAAATTTTAAATCTAACTTGGCACAATTCCTCTGAAGTCTATATAATATAAACATATTGAAAAATACGCTTCTCTCTTACAAACGTCTAAATGATATATCAAATGAATATACATGTGTATGTGTGTATGTGTGTGTGTGTGTGTGTGTGTGTGTGTTGGGGGGGGAGGGGGGGGCATTCATGATATGAATGACATAAAACCATTCCGGTACCGTACATCACTGATCAACGACAAAACAGAGCTTCCCCATATTATGACAGCAAATCTACCATTAGTTCAATTTACCGCTTCCTTCCTATATTTACTCGTAACGTTTGCTATCACCCACTTCTCGGTACATTAATTAACAGAGTATACAATAAGACTACACTTACGAACTGGTAATTTCTCCCATTATCATTAAACTAATACCCAGAGTACATAAGGGCCACTTTCCACTAATGGGGCTGTAAAAGATATGGATATCAAACATTACCTAACAAAGGTTACACTCACCAGATATGGACTTCTCTCTCCGTGGCACTAACCCTAACAGATTTCACTCTCAATAAAGTATAGAGGTAGACAATATTCAACATTACTGGAGAATAGAATAGAATGTAGAATTTGGGCCAAAGGCCAAGAGTTGGGACCTATGGGGTCATTCAGTGATAAAAGGAAATTGCGAGTGGGTAGGTTTGAAAGGTGTAACAGGAGGAGAACCTCAAAGCAGTTCCACTGTGAAATAATTGTTAGGAGAGAATGAATAGCAAGACGGAAGAAAGATAATATGAATGGAGGTACTGCAAAAGGAATGGAATAGGCCGCAGCAATGGGGCGAAGGGACGCTGCAAAGAAAGAACCTTTAGTACTACCTACAGTAAACCCCGTGAGGTGCACTGATGGCATTAACCCCCTACAAGGGAATAGTACTGTAATCCACATAATACCCTGAGCCACATTCAGATTTCTGAACATCAAAACATTACAAAACGACTGATGATAAGAAGACTACTTTCGGTGCGTGCTTTTAAATAACAGATGTCGTATGATCATAAGGCATGCGTTCAGAATGAGTGTCTTACACACTCGTATACGCTCACGTCGGAATTCATTGATCCACACCAAGGCACGCACGAGAACGGACGTAATGAGACTGTTCGACTTTGCAAGTCCTCTCCAAAGATGATTACTTCCTCTACACAGTAAGGAATCTAATGGTAAGCATTTAATGTAAGAGTCAGCAAGCATCCAACTGAGACAAATCTCAAAGGCTACCGAGTTTTAAGCTGTATTTCTTCCCAAGTTATTTGGATACGGTACCAATATAATGGGCAACCTTGTCGTGCTGGAATCACGTTTTATTAAAGTTTTTATTATATTTCCAAAATGCACAAGAATTTTAATTTATGGATACGGAGGAGTTACGAAGATTAGGATGTCAAAGACTTGTTAGTCCATCCGAGGAGACATCGTGCGCTCACTCGTCTCTTGGAGCAGGTTTTACAGTTCAATAACAGTCCTAATGACTTCGTCTATTATAGCTTTCTTTTAAACTCTTCCACACTGTTGCTGTTTACAACTTCTGGGGGAATTTTATTCCACGTGTCACATATCTTGTATGTAACGAAGTTCCCCCAATGGGATGTGTTGTATCTCTTCGGCTCTAGTTTCCAACTGGAGGAGGAGGAGGAGGAGGAGGTTGTAGTAATGGGAGACAACAGCACTGAACTTCATACACCGACATACATTTTTTTTCCACGCTTCATGACAAAGACTTCCTAACAGGACAAAAGGACCCTTGTTCCTAACGACATCAACAGTAAATCTGTCTGGCTCTTTCATCTCCAAACCACAAATAGGAGAGTCACAAAACCATGCACTATTAATTCACCAACTGAAATATTTTCCCAAAAAGGAAGATTTTTCGAACAGAGAGAGAGAGAGAGAGAGAGAGTTTACCAACTCTACACTTTTCCCAGAAGGAAGATTTTTTCGAACCAAATAAGAGAGAGAGAGAGAGAGAGAGAGAGAGAGAGAGAGAGAGAGAGAGAGAGAGAGAGAGAGCCTAAAAGCTAGGATAGTGTCACATAGTAAATGGCCTGAAATGAACTTCGGAGAAAAAGTCAATGCTTGCAAGCAACCGTACTGTTCATAACTGAATTTTATGTGACTTTTTTTTCACATCTAGAAAATGCTGAGTAAAACACAACGAATTCACAACACCATAATTTACAGACAACAATGCAACGTAATTAAACCAAGGCCAGCACACAGCTTTTTCCTGACGAGAGGGGGGAAACTACCAATCTAAAACGAGAGAGAGAGAGAGAGAGAGAGAGAGAGAGAGAGAGAGAGAGAGAGAGAGAGAGAGTGTGTTGCGCAATCATACTCTTATGAAACCACTCTGGAATAGCAAGAGAACAAGCGAAGAAGCACAAGAGCTTGGGGTGGGTCACAGAATGAACTTTAAATCACTAATTTTGTTGACAAAATTAGAAGAATTAAAGGAACTTGTGACAAAAGACTGAAAACCCGAGAGAGATATTTTCCTTGGGGATCATTTTTGTTTTTTACCTCCGATAGAGCGAACACACAATCGATCAAAGGAACAAACAAACAAAACACACAAGAGAGAAATTACACATCCCCTCCAAATCCTCCCCAGAGCAGATCAGAGCATACAGACGATGACTGTGCTCCTTAAGTTCTGAGAATAGAAAAAGCTTAGTGGGATGACGCCCTTACACAGCCAATTCTGGGTACACGACACAAACCGTTGTGCTTTTCCCCTCCTTGCACTGCGATGTCCAAACAAGACCGAAAACCCAATCCATTTCAAAAGTGTTATTATAACTTGCTTAGAGCTTCACGCCTGGCCTAGGCTTCTTTAAGTGGGCAGTCGTTCTAATGGAGGTCAACATATCGTTAGAAACATCATTTATATATTTTCTTCAGAAAATACTTTTCATTTCGTGTATAACTTGTACAAAAATCTCTAAACGAAAGAAAGTTTTTTTTTTTTTTTTTTTTAATTATACTCTTCATTAGCAGGGCAGTCGTACTCATGGAGGTAGACATGTCGTTAGAAACTGCAGTATATATTCTATTTTCTTCAGCAAAGACTTTTAATTTCGTGTATAGTTTTACAAAACTCTCTAAACCGAAGAAATGGTTAAAAAAAATTATACATTTCATTAACTGGGTACTCGTTCTAATGGAGGAGGTAACCGCTTCGTTTAAAGAGAGCATTAAATATATTCTATTTTCTTCAGCAAATAATTTTTATTTCATATACAACTTTTACAAAAATCTCTTAATATACATTTCATTAACTGGGCAGTCGTCCTAATGGAGGAGGTAAACGCTTCATTGAGAAAAAACATTAAATATATTCGATTTCATTTTGTACTCTTTGTGTAAAACTTTTACATATATCTTCACACTGAAAAACAGGCTCAAAAAGATTATCTGAATAACAAAATATCGCATATCGTACGTGGCTTGAAACATCTGTAATAGGAATTCCTTGAGTGCCACGTGAATAATACATAATCGGAGCTTCAATGAAAAACTCATTAAAAAATAGTCGCAAAAAAAAAGCAGCAGTTAGATCTTACATCAACCATATAATTGATAAAGAATATAAAAACGGGGTTTTCAACAAAAGGAATTCTACAAAAATGTCCAAATCATAATATATCAAGCTACAGGTCTCGTATTTATGACTAAACAATAATTACCTAATGAACATGAACATAAACATCAACTGAACTGCCTGATAATCCCTGGAGAGCAATGACCTCTGAACTATCAAAAGTAATAGTGCTTGCAAATCCTGTTAAGGAAAAATAAAACATTTCTGTCGCAAGCCCCGTGGAAATTAATGAGGGTCTACAAACCTCATCCACAGCCAAATTTCTTTTATTTAATGTGTTTTGCATGCAACTCCTCAACAAGCAAAACCACATGAGAAATTGACAATACATGCACCAAGTCAATAACAGCCCATCTGTGAGACTTTCAGAGAATGCGTTCGAAAGCAGGCTATGCATTTATTATAAAAATGTGCGCCAGCTTATGGATTTCTATGTTAATGACCTCACAGTTTCCGGAACGAGTATACTGGTAGATAATAAAGAGAAATACTTAACCACAACAATGGAACCAGGTCAAAAGTTCTCCCGGGTATTCATTACGAGGGGGACTGCGATATTACACTTCATGCGGTGATAAATAATGAACGCTGGTTACAATAGCCTAAAACCTACATTTTCACAATACTGCCATACCTGGTCCCTTCATTTCAGGGCACAAAAACAAAGAGTGGGGCAATGGCTTTCATGGTTGTTTCTGTTGTTGTTTTGTTTTTGTTTTTTTCTAGACTCCAGTTAGACGTGTTATTGTTTTAGATCGATGTATTACTTTCTTCTGGACTGCCTCTAAAAAAAAATTTCTTAATTTTTTGGGGGGGACGGGCGGAGGAGGAGGGGAGTTATTTTGTCAGCAATTCTTATAACATCTGGCTTGGAATTTGGATCCAATAACCTGCAATCAACCATGCTGATGTGTTATCCACGTTCATAGCCTATTTATAAATCACTAAAAGGTGTGATACATGCCAAATCTATTGAGAATATTTGCCTAAGTAAGCAAGCAGAAAATGCATTGAGAAATTTTTTCCAAATATCTGATAATGAGTTTTTTTTTAAGAATAATTTTCTAAAGAATGATTAAAAGAATTAAAAGAATTGTCAACACTTTTTGGGTGATAATTCTACAACAATGCAACTAATCCCTGACCTCCCTACAGAATGCCGTACATCTGGATAAGCCGCACCTGATATCGCCCTTATGTTACCGTGAAATAAGCGCTACTGTTCAGGGGTCTCTCTCTTCGCCAAATTCGCGAGGAAGCGCCACAGGTGGCGGGCGGGCGACTCATATACCCAGGAGATCGTGTGGCCTCAATCATGACTCATGATGCAGCAGAATATTAAGAGACCCAGCCGCTATATGGCAGAGTGACCGCCCACCACTGGGACAGAGGGGCAAAATGGCCATTAGCAGCTCTAAATGGTTTAATAAACTCAAGAGAAAGAGAGATACCTAAACTAGCACTTTCGTGATACATAAAGCAGAGACCGCTTTGAATTCATGAAAAGAAAAAATAATAAACAGAAAACATTAGGACATAACTTCGAAGCCTAATGGCAGCTACTTTCCATGACACCCAAGACTAAATTCAAGTACTTTCATTATTGCATACAGCAGGTTCTGCTATGACATCACAAAGAGGAAATGAGAACTAGTAAACAGTCAATATGTAGACAATACTTCGAAGCCTGCTGACAACTGCTTTCC
>NC_087201.1:156018372-156103372 GCF_015104395.2 Macrobrachium nipponense | reverse complement strand
ATTTGCAAGATTAAGTGTTATTGTCGTGATGCACATCAAACCACCTACAAACACACACGAATATAACTCACACAAGGTCTTTGAACATCATCATCAGGGCATAACATATATAAAGAAACGGGGGCGATCTAGTCACGAGAACAGCCCAAGGCGACCTTGCCATTTCCACTCCACCATAGCACCAGCACCAGCAGCTGCGAGTCTTCTTGGCGGAGACGAGGAGGTTGCCTTCGATCGTTAAGACAAACCACCGCAGCAACATGACATGTGGCGTCACAACACGTAGTCTCGAGCCACGGTGGTTTCTCTTCCTTTCCAATTTCCTTTAAGGTCCAGTGTATTTAAAAAAAAAAAAAAATACCTAAATAAATAAATTGAAAACTAAAAGAAGTCGTCCTTTAGAGTCCACAGTATTTTTGGAATAAATAAAATACTAAATACAAGAATTCCTTTACAGTCGAATGTATTTTTGGAAGAGAAAAAACTAAAATAAATTAAATCCAATTTAGTCGACAGTATTTTTAGAATAGAGGAAACTACAATAAATGATGTCCATTTTAGACAATAGTATTTTTGGAATAGAAGAAGAAGAAGAAGAAGAAGAAGAAGAAGAAGAAGAAGAAGAAAGAAAGAAAGAAAGAAAGAAAGAAAGAGAGAGAGAGAGAAGCAGAGAGAGAGAGAGAGAGAGAGAGAGAGAGAGAGAGAGAGAGAGAGAGAGAGAGAGAGAGAGGGGAGCCCTCTTATATAGACAAAATTCCTGTACATTCAAATTCACCAATCTCATCTTGTTTTTTAAGTAGTCTTATCTTTTTATCAAACCGAAATCTAGTATAAAAAATCTATTTGTTTTAACATATTCCTAACATTATTCATTTATTAACTTGAGTTATGTTTTTTTTTCTAATAACTGATCTCTTCCTGTATTTGCCATTACCCTCTTTCGGATGAACATATTCTTTGGAAGCATAATAATAATAATAATAATAATAATAATAATAATAATAATAATAATAATAATAATAAATTAGACTATTGTAAAAACTTTATTGTTTTCCAGAGAAAATGTTTCATTTTCGGCTAAAATTTCTTTTGTTGTGTCGGTTTCCAAAACATGCAAAAGGGAAATAACCTAAATTTTCAGTAGATTTAAACAAGAACATTATTAAATGAAATGTCAAAATAATTCTCGACATATCACCTGGCTTCAAACTGATCGTAAAACACGTTTCTTAAGTGTACAAGAGTTCAGATGCTCAGCAGGAACTGAACAGGACAGAACATAGAATTTAGGCCAATGACCTAGCGCTGTGACCTGTGAGGTCATTCAGCGCTGAAGGGGAAATTGACAGTAAGGTTTGAAAGGTGTATATAACAGGAAGAAAACCTCGCAGTTGCACTATGAATCAACTGTCAGATGGAAGAGAGAGAATCTGAATCGAGGTACGGTAAAAGGAATGCAATAAGTTGCAGGTGGGGGCCGAAGGGACTCTGCCAACACACACTTAAGTAATGCCTACAGTGCACCACGTGAGGTGCACTGACGGCACCACACCCCTAAAGAGAACGCTCAACAGGAAGCCCTGTTCCAGGTAAAAAGTACCAGAGGCGAATTACGGAAAGGGTCAAAAGCCACGTCCCTCAATTACCGACCAATTTTCATCTCACCTTCCAAATTCTGGTGGCCTTCCCGGTACTCTTACGGTAATATACAAACTCCTTTGTAATAAGGTACCTTCTAGTTTGTCAAAAAGAAATTAGCTCTGTATTATAAGTGGAAACTAATTTTCTTTATTTTGAAGATGGCAGAGCTACTTCTTATAACAAAGGAGGCTACAGCAATGGTACAAATAATGTCTGCCCCTTTAAAAATTACTCAAAACTAATTTCGATATTATTTCGAAAGTTGTCAATAAATAGCTAAAAATTTATTTTAGACTTGGCCTTCATAGCGGTAAAATAAACGAGATAGCAGGCTAAGAAAATCGACAGAATATAACCTTTCTTTAGAATGATATTCAACCAAGTATAACTTCCGTTTCACTTACTCTTCCAATTCCACCTCAATCAACTCTTGGTAGTGGAGATCTTATCAGATTTCCTCCATTAAACTCTATTTTATATGTATATGAGCATTATTTTGTCATTAGTACAGGGCTGACGACAGAAAATGGCCTTTCAACTGGGTTGACATTAACTGCTTAATGAAGGAAAACTGTCAAACAGCCATGGCATGGAAAACAGAAATGGTTGTATTCAATGAAAACTTCTCTAGAAAAACATTCAAACGCTACTTTGTTCATCTCAAAAAAGAAAAACATGACCTGTCTCGAACTAGAATGTCATTAAAAAGTTATGTATATCTTAGTTTAACCAGACCACTGATCTGATTAACAGCTCTCCTGGGGGTGGCCCGAAGGATGAGATTTTTTTTTTTACGTGGCTAGGAACCAATTGGTCACCTAGCAACGAGACCTACAACTTATTGTGGGATCCGCACCACACCATATCGAGATAGGAATTTCTATCACTAGAAATAAATTCCTCTGATTCCGCGTTGGCCGAGCCGGGATTCGAACTTCGGACCACCGGATTGGCAGCCGAGCGCGAAAACCACTCGTCCAGCGAGGAACTAGAATGTCATTAAAAAAGGTGTTAGTGCTATTCACTGCTATCTACAGACACAACGTGAACCCAAAATAAAACCTCCACATAGACATACGACTGGGTGGAAAATCTTTAGATCCTAAAATACTGATTTACAACGGAATATAGGAATATAGAATATAGGCCAAAACCAAACACTGGGACCTAAGAGGTCGTTCAGCGCTGAAATGGAAATTGACAGTAGTAAGGCCTACAAGGTTTAACAGGCGAAAAACCTTACAGCAGTTGCACTAAGAAACAATTGTTAGGAGAGGGCGTTAAGTAAGATGGAAGAATGAGAATACAAACGGAGATACAGTACAAAGGAATGAAAGGGGTTGCTTTGATTTCTAAAAATTCTGCCTGATGACTTGGTACTGGAACCGGTCGATTATCCAGTTCACCCTAAGACTTCAAATTTACAAAGAGTACTTCCATATTATGGCCCAATTTCCTTCAACAAAGGCACCTTGCATGACCAAGCACAGGAAGCGCTGTTCATTATCTTCATGCGACGCTGTAATCTGCCTTCTCGACGTCGTCTTTGAAAACACGATTTCGTCCTCAAAGTTTGCCTTCGAGGTTTCGTGTCTTCGCTGGACACGAAATTCCTCTGTTGACGTTAGTAACACAGCATTAGGTAACAAAGATTCATTTTTCAGCCAGTTCTTTATATTACAATTTTGTTCTTCCAAAAGAAACGTTTATGGCTTTCTACAGATTTTCTTTTTTTATCTAAACATTCCAATGACATTCTATAGGTTCTCTGTTTAATCTTCACTTTTGATACATTTCCATACAAAACCATCCCAACATCAACAACAACTTTTACCTGCTGTTTGGAACATAATATCAGCCACTGGCTTCTAATCCCTTCCAGGAATGCAAGTTACGATTAAATAATTTCTTTCAGGCTAATACGAATTTCTCCAAAATGTCCCGCACCAATAATCTAACACACTTGGTTATATGATGGAATGCATAAAAAATTGTATCGATATACAGACTAACTCTGAGCACTCTACTGTGGCAACATGGAGTGCCTTGTACATTCTTCCCGGAAGCCTAAATTAGTAAGCTACTGCCGTACTGATCACAATGGTTCTCAGGCCAACTGCAACCAAACTCATGACACACAGAAGATGCTAATGTCGACAGTGTTTTTTTCCATATATGCAATAAATAAACCAACGTAATGAGCAGCTGTTTTGGGTTTCGGAAATAAGTATAAATTTCTTATCCTCCCTGCTTCATAATGTGTAGCCAGAGCAACTGCTTTGGGTCTGTACAGACCTAACATACGTGACAAGCCAAACTGGAAAAGATCTCCCTATACTTCAAGTTCTGACGCTTTTATATTCAAGGTAAAGTGGGGGGGGACACATTTGCTTATATCACCGAAATAAGTCTCTCTATCTTTTTCTCTATCTCCAAACAACCCCCCATCCGGGTCTACCAACCCACTTTCAGAATCACCAAGCGATATGCAACCTTGTCCCCGGTGGGGTCAATCGACTCTCCTGCCTACCTAAGGCATTTTTTCACGTATTCCCCCTTGTTCATTATTATTATTCTTCCGAACAATCAACTCTCTCCTTCAATCACTGCCGAGATGACCCTTTAATCCTTACGTGACAAACCTCTCCTAGAGGACACGAAACGAATGAATCTATCCGAAAATCAATGCCAACACGACAGCTTCGAGTTTATTTGGGTTCCTACTAACAAAACGCTGAAAGAGAAAACAGTCAAAGGGTGGAGGGGAGATTTACGCTTATTTCAAAACACAAAGTTATTATTTTGAAAATGCCAAGTTAGAAGCAAAGTCTTTGGACCTTGGTTACAAGGACATGAAAATGCTGTAAATCGTGGTTTGTGTTTGTTCTTATTCCCTACCACGTTACAAAAACTTACAAATGCTGTAAATTGTGGAGTTTTTTTATTATTCCATACCACGTTACCAAAATTTTATATTGCTGTAAACCATGGCGTGTATTTCTTTTTTTATTCCAAACCATGTTACAAGAACTTACAGATGCTGTAAACTGTGACGTTCTGTAATTTGTTTTCATCCCCCGGCCCCATATAAAAAAGTTGAATCCAACATCCATTGGCATTATTCACAGAGTCTCGATAACTCTCCTCATATAGCTATTAAAATATACACAATATAAAAATATAACAACCATTAATTCATGGAACGCCAAGCTTCTCGAAAGCACTAAAAACCTGTCAAGTTCTCACTCGTTCTTTGCGTGAAAATTCTAAGAACAACGTAACGGCACAAAAAAAGAAAGACAGAAGGACAAAAATTAAAAAGTTAATTTAAAAATTGTGAAGTGGCTCAAACACTGCATTCTAAAATGACGTGTATAATGCCTTGGTTTATCTGGCCTGTTCTTTAGGCTTGAATTGAGTCGGTTTGTTGGTTCATCTTTAGTTGTTGTTATTCGGCATTTTCTTCAGTCAGTTTTCTCTTTTTTGCAATATGGGCAACCTAGTCAGTAGAAATATACTTTGCATATTATTATTCAGAATATTAACCCTATTCAAACGGAACAAGAGCACAGGGTCCATTGACTTGAATTTCAAGCTTCCATAGAATATAATAATAATAATAATAATAATAATAATAATAATAATAATAATAATAATAATAACGAACAGTTAACAGATTATACAGATAAAAGACATTAAAATATTATTATTAATAATAACAGAACAGTTAACAGACTATACAGACAAAAGACATTAAAATATTATTAATATAATAATAATAACTGAACGGTTAACAGAATAAAACACTGACACAAGACATTCAAATAAAAAGGATCAGAATTAATAGTTACCAGAACTGGTAGGGGGTACGATATGAGAAAGAGAGAGAGAGAGAGAGAGAGAGAGAGACCCAACAGTTGAGGGAAAGATGACCTCAAGCAAAATCAACATACAATGGACACTGAAGATGCACACGGCTGAATTAAGATGCCCAGAATAGCGGCACTGCGGCAATGTCCCAATGTGTGAGAGAGCAACGTCAAAGTGAGTGAGAGAATATATTAGGAATGGGTGAGAGAATATATTTAATTCCAAAATTTCAAAATTACCCACTTACAAATTTAACGCCCACTGTACATTTCATTAAACGATGACGTGAGCTTACGTAGGGAACCTCTCAAGCCTGAATCGTTAGGCCTAAACTTCATTGAACATCTGGCATTCCCTTCAATTATGTGAAGTATCTCATATAATGGTGAACGTGGGGTTATAAAAAGCACCAATGAATACTTACAAGATATATATCACACCGGTGTCTTTGTACTTCCTCAACAGAGTACTACAAATTTATCATTTCACTAGTAATTTCGAATGTCTGTACACAAGAGTATTTAACATACATACAAATACGAGAGACTACAAATTATCTTACATAAAGGTCAACGAGGAAAGCACGAATGAGCACTTACAAAACATATGTCAGTGTAGTCAATTTGCACTTCAAAAAATTACTACAAATCTATAATTTTAACAATAATTTCGAATTCTTTCACACTACACTTGAACAAACTTCTACCAGTTTACCATTTCACCCATAATTTTGAATATTTTTACACGAGTAAAATACATACAAATACGAGGGAAGACAATCAGAACAATATAAAAAAAATAGAGCCAAAAGTCAATGTTCGAGCTGATGACTACAGGCCTAAAGACACCTCTAACTACCAACAAATAAAAAAAAAATAGAATAGGTGCTTTGTAACATTTCCAACAGCAATTACATCTCTAAGAAAAAATAAAAACTTTATAAACGAATAAAATACCTATTCGAACAGATATCACACACACACAAAACCTTAATCAAACTAAACTTCGCGTAGGAAACGCCACGTAAAAATTTCCTTCTTATTTCATTACCCAAGAAAATAATGACGTAAAACATACAAAAATCTTTAAAGAACGGCCGTTTAAGACCGTATATAAAATGATTCCCGACCGTCCTGACGAAATCCGAGCTCACTTCAAAAGCTCTCCATGTACACGGAGCCTCATATGAGCGCCATGAACACGTTAGCCCATAAATGGTGGGTATAAAATCGTTCGTGGAAAGCACTTGCCTTGTAAATGAATTCCATCGTGGAGGCCATATAAAGCCAATCGCATAACACAAGTGTGGAGGAGGAGGAGGAGGAGGAGGAGGAGGAGGAGGAGGAGGAGGAGGAGGAGGAGGAGGAGGAGGAGGAGATCAATTTACGTAACTTGGAGTCGAAGTGGTTAAGAGCCATTACCGGTGGAAATAGATTAATCTGAGAGAATCTTGATAAATATCTTTCAAAGAAAATTAACCTAATATAAATGTCAACAACACCTTAAAAATGTTTACTCTCTCTGGCGAACCAGTCTGCTCAAGCTTGCAAACACATTTCTCTATGAACCCTCGAAATAATTACTATATTCTAATCACACACTCGCGCCGGCGCCGGCCCACATTTCTTTTACAAGAGAGGGAGAGGAGGGAGGAGAAGGAGGTGGGGGGAAGAGGGGAGAAGGAGAGGGAGAACGAGAGAGAGAGAGAGAGGGGGGGGGGGGGGGGGGGGGGGGGGGGGGGGGGGGGGTATTTCCTAGTCGAGGCCCTCACAGAGACAGATAATGTTACACCGTCTATCAACTTAATCTATCTAACAATAACTCTCAGCTATCAAGCTGATTCAGTTGCAATACTACTAACAAGGACCTAGAGATAAAATCAACAAATGACACCCTACAGCTGTTTACACTCTGCCAGCCAGCTGGGAAGTTTAACTCGTCTATAACCTAGCAAATAAGTACATATATGAGATGTACCCCTTGAACAGGTCGATTCTGACAAGAGGCCGGAGAATTGTAAATTAAAAATTAAACCCACGATGAAAAAAAAAAATCTAACGGAATTCCACGTGCGACTCCATAATACAAGAGGCTTTTTCACACACCTGCCAGTTTTAACGAAGTCCACTTAGGTTTCCAACGACAATAATTCGATTGCATTTTATTCGCGTTTTACTAATACCTCTACGACGTAAACACACAACTTGATTGTTGAGACGGGATACACTGACATCAGCCTTTACATATGAAATGACGCTGACGACAGCAGGAGGGAGAACAAGAGTTTATTAAAATGCAGGTGACCATGGGTTCACGCCCACGCCGGGCAACTGATGACCAAAACGGAGATTCGTGTTCAACAATGGCCCGAGTCGAGCCGAGCCAGCCCACCTGGGTGTCCTTTTAACTTCTGTCATCCTATCTGTGAAAACAATAGGGCCCTAGTGTCAGCCCGAGATAAATTCTGCATGAAAATGCCTTTAAATCACAGGGCTTAACTTGAGAGGGGGAGAATGAATGCCCGTTTTTAATGCGATTTTACATTTTCACGGTGCGCTGATCCCATATCTTGATTTTTCCCAGCTGCGACGCGCGATCTCTGTTAAAAATCAAGGAAAACGTCGTTATGCAAATGTCTAGGATACTATAGGTCAACAGAGGCCTGCTGGATTTTGACTAAACAAATCCACACCATTCCATTCAAAGCCCTTGTAGAGGACTAGAGAGAAGTGGAGGGGTTCATGAAAAGGTATTGGAGTTGCAGTGACGTCACAACAACTGTAGAAGAAATATTTAATATCTTTTCAACTTCATTCGCTTGATCTACAAGCGTTTTTGCAACTCCGACGAAGAAAAATCCGATAAATGACGTTGCAGGAAATAATAACTGACAACTTGCGCTTTACAAAATCAAGTTCAAGTGTTCTCTAGGTATTAAGTTACCTAACAAGTTAATTCTATAAATAAATAAATAAACAAATATATACACATACATGAAAGAAATATTATAAGCCGCACACACACTAGGGGGTCTGTTACCGTGTAATATTGCCTACCCCCACCCTCTCTCTCTCTCTCTCTCTCGTTCTCTCCTTCTCTCCCCCCTTCCCGTATCTCATCTTCCTCTCTTCTCTCGTCCTCATCTCTCTCTCTCATTTTTTATCATTTTCAGTGAACCCAGCTATATAATATACCTTTGATGTTCCTGCATTTCTACTTCTGTGGAATCCTTTTCACTAAGAACATAAACAATCCAGTAACGATTCTGTCATGGTCTCTCTCTTATAACGAATGTTATTTTTCCACTGTTATAGAATATATGTACACAAACACAAAGATTTTTCTGAACAAACCTAACATGCTGTGGGTAGAAAACACTGAAAATTACCCCCACCTACAAGAGCAATCTGGAATTAGCTTTAAAGAAGTCTAAGGAAAACATTGAATTCCCATCTCAATATGACAGCGCATAATTATCTTTGGAGGACACCCAAGCTATAGTGTAGTAAAGCGACTATTCTCCTTTTCCCGCTGTTTACGTGGAGCCAACAATAACAAGGAACTTCGCGTTGGAGAGAGAGAGAGAGAGAGAGAGAGAGAGAGAGAGAGAGAGAGAGAGAGAGAGAGAGAGAGACCTGTGACGACGAGATGTGGCAGCTCAAGAGAACTGGACGCGAGAGTCCATGAAAGGAAGCTCTCAATTATCATGGCGATATAGGGGCCAACCCGCAGACTCGTTTTCTCAACTCGGCACCGCTACTCCCATGGTGTGCTAGAGATCTCATCTCGCATTTTCAACTTCCTCATCACCCTTCTTGCCCTCGCCCTTCCTTCAACACACTAACACACTCACTCACTCTCTCTCTCACTCACTCAGTCACTCACAGACGTCTAACTGTGCTGTAAATCCACCACAACACTCCCCCCCACCCCCCCAACCCACCCACACGATCCTAACGACAGAAATAAACATGGAGTACTCTCGCTTCATAAAACAGCCAAGCAACTGCGCGGAAACGGTACTTACGAACAAACGTCACTGGCACTCAATCAATCAATATGCATCGGATTTAGAGGTAAATCCAAGGGAAACTTCTCTGCTACCTATATAACTCGTTTTCGGACCGGTCGCTTGTCTCCCTTCACGCATACGTAAGAGCACTTGGAAGTTAACACAAAAGGAACAAAATACTAAATTCTATTTTTAGAGGCTTTTAACACACACGAACATGTGTGTAAACAACGCAATTTATTACTGGACAGGTTTGCAGGTAAGATCAACGATTAGAGTATCTCCTTGAAGGATGACCACGATAGGAACACCGGAATTATCTACAACGCAGACAGCAAATCCTATTCAATGCAAAAATCGACAACTGCTTTTCAACCATGCTAGTGGAAAGTCAGCTGCCCGTTTTTGCCTGGAATGCAATGCAGTCTTAGTTGCAGATAACATATCTTCGTGGAATCGTAGTAGTTGTTTTTCGCGATGAATAAGATCTGCTGTCTTTATTTTAGATTATTTAGAGTCCAAACCTACACAAAACTCTACAGAACAAAAACCGATGTACTTCGATTATATCAATTAAGTACTCTCAAAACATAGACCAAGACAATACAAATTTTGTCATCTAAATTTTGACAATCTTTTTTACGTATTCTTTTCATCATGCTACACATGACATACCGTTGAATCATGTTATTCATTAACCTATGCACATGAGACAATGCATTATTTATGAAGGGGGCAAGGCAAGCACAATCCTCATAGCTAACACCCCGAGATAACGGATGGAAAGATGGGGAAATTGTATTTTACATCAACATGTTAGGTTCCAATTATAATACACTGATCTTTTTCGTCGCTTATTACGAAATCCTACCACTTCGATTAAAAAAACGATTCTTCTCACCAAAAGCACAGCATCCCATCAAATCTACAAAAATAACACACCTTGAAAATTATGCACAAAACATAATGGGCCAAATCCCACAATTACATCATTATCAACAACAATACTCCTATTTTACTAGCTTCTTTTAATCAAGTTATGCATAACTAACCCTATAAAATATAACATGTTTACCCAGATAAGAGCGAATATCTACAATATCTACTCATTGTTCAGAACAGGGGAGTGTATTGCAGTCAACCCCAAAAAATAAAACTTCCAAAATATCCTTCTATTGCAACGAGAATTTGAAAGACAATTCTATTTACTTGACAAAGTTTTCTTTCCTCGTCCTTATGAGATCATCATCAAGTCCCCATTACTGGGTAAATGATCAACCTTTTACCATCTTTCAACAAATTAAAATTGATAAACGCTCCCAAAATAAAAAAAAAATAGTAAAATAAAAACTCCTCGATCCAATCACGTAAAATCAATCCTATTTCATGTTAAGATTTAAGAAGCATCATCAGACGCATTGACAACAATCTACCTTTAACTAATGCAATTAGTATGCATTAAAAAATGGAATAAGTGATAAAAAAAGATATCACCCAATAAACATGGCAAAAACCATAGTACAATGAAGACAGGGTCCGTCTTAGCAGCTTAAATGTAAGTGCAAACTTAGAAAAATTAAAATACGAGCAACAACAACATGGCTAATAAACCTTCAAGACATTGAGAATAGGACTTTAATCGAAGACGCCTACGTAGATGTTTGTTAACACCGAACCAGGGACACCAACTCTCAACCAAGAACCCCCTGGCAGGAGGGAAGTATTCGCGTATTTAATGACACGAAATAGTAACCTGATTTTCAAGGGATCCAACCTCTTTGAAGTAATTTTCAAAATTCTCACAATACATTCTACTATTTGGCGAATTTTAAATTCTCTTCATCGAATTACTGGCGCGCGATTACAGGTATTCAGGATTTTGCTTTGAGCAGCCTCCAGTTATCACAATCCATCAAACTCGGCGCCTTAAATTATAAACACCAAAGTGTATTTTGCTAATCACGTCATCGTGGGGCAAATACTTGCCCGAGAGAGGTTGTTATGAAATTAAAAATGACAGTCACGTTTTTATGAATTATCTCACGACCTTCATTAAACAAAACAAAAGATAAAAAATCTTTTCGTTCTTGCAGACTGATTATAATTACTTGTTATGGGAGCTAATGGTCTAATGCTGAAGTGACAACTAACTTAAAACCCTTTTACTCTAATAATGGGGACAGAAAGAAACTAGATAGGGCAAAGAAAAACAGACCGGCATACTCCTGATGAAAACAACAAACCAACTGAAAATAACAGAATCCGCAAAAATTGAGGCAAGAGAGAACGCCAAAGTTCGCCAGTCACCAGACAGATCAACCCCAGATTTCAGATTTCCAACAGGGCAGAAGTCATGGATTAATGAGTATTTTGAAGTACCATAAGAAAGCGTGAACTCTACAAACCAGTACCAGTAAGGCGCCTACCGTAAAAGACAGCGAGGCCTACTTGCCAAGAACTGAGATACCTACAGTAGACAAAAAATGTGGGGTAACTGATTCAGCAATGAGAGGGAAAACACAAGGTAGCAGCGCCCAAAATAAATACTTTGAACCACGTAAACCTGACTAACAAAAGAATTATGAAGTACCCTGAACGCGAAAAATACTGACAGAAGTAAATATGAGAGAACACAAAAACCGTATTTTTGAGATTTTTCACTTGATTTGCAGAATTCAGATGGACAAATCATATAACACTCCTGATGGATGCAGTGAAGAGAGCATGGCTGGGTGGTGAAGAAAAAGAAATACGACCCTTAGCTCCAACGCAAATGTATTCATAGAACACAAATGCACAAATCTAAGACTGAAGTGGAGGCGAGACGAAAAAAAAAATAAATAAAAAAATAACGAAAGGGACCACCTACAACAGGAGAGTGAGCTGTACAAAACTTAGAAGAACGCAATTAGGCACCGAGTGACCACCGATATTTTCAATGGGCTGAACCAGTTTATATATGCAAGAGGGGGGGGGGGGGTCGCCAAACAGAAAAACAAAACGACGACGACAGCATAAATCCTTTAAAAATCAGTTTAGGATAACAACTGTGCCAGATGGAAAAACGTGAATACTAAAAGAAACCATTGTATGTCATACGATTCTGAGGACAGAATAGAAGTATCACAAGTATCGATTCTGGAGACATAATAGGAGCATAAAAAGTATAGGAATCAAAACAGCAGAAACCTTGTTTCCGTACGAGAAAGTATCTGATGAGAGGACTCCACATATGTAGAAAAAAAAAAAAATCATCGATGTCACGAATGAAAGCAGTAAAAAAGGATGCAATAATTGATGGGCTCCCTATATAATTCTACCAAACAGATGAGGAAACGTATTTGTCAAAACCAAAGAACTGAAAGTGTTCTGATTGAAGGAACTTTAGGAGATAAGAAACCCCACAGACTTAAAAAACCGATATCGACTAAAAACCGACAGCCGTTAGTTCTTGTTTTTTTTTATATATATACTTTCATATTCACGCAAATACAATGGGAGTGACAGAACATCAGCTAGTAGTATCCCCAAGCCTTAAATATCGCATCAACCAGCCTTACAAAATTTCACATTTGCAAAAGGGGAAACACCAAGTTACTGGGAGACAAGCCTTTAATAAATTTAAATGCACTCTATCTAATAAATTTAAAAACGTTCTTGGGCGAGTTTAGGTACGAACAATATCATAGAATATGTAGAATTTAGGCCAAAGGCCAAGCGCTGGGACGAATGAGGTCATTCAGGGCTGAAACGGGAATTGATGACAGTAAAAAGGTGTGAAATGTATAACAGGAGGTAGATTTCGCAGCTGCACTAAATAAACTGTAATGAGAGGGTGGAAAGTTAAGATGCCAGAAAGAGAATATGAACGGGGGTACAGTAAAAGGAATGAAAGGGGCTACAAAAGCTAGGGGTCCAAGGGACGCTGCAGAGACCCTTAAGTTACGCCTATAGTGCATCGTATGAGGTGCACTGACGGCACTACCTCCTTACGGAGGACAGAAGATAGTATGTTATTACCACCAAGCCCTAACTATCGCACCAACCACCCCTACGGGCTAACACAATGACACAAGATGAAAAACTTATAAAGATACAGGGAGAAGAGTATTTAATAAATCTAAAAACGTTCTTAAGCAAGCTCCTGTGCGAGTTTAGGTATGAACAATGGCCGGTAGCCACGACCACATGACTGAGCATAAGTCTCCGTGAATAAGTAACCATGAGGTCCTGTGTTGTGGCCACAAAGGGATTAAATCCAATTAGCCTTGCATTATTTTATGTAAATGATGAGATCACTGCCCTTTATCTTTCGACCCTCCCACTCGATGCTCTCAGTCTCAAATGGCAGAGAGATAATGCTAAGATAACTTAGATAATCATGCAAACGATTGTGCATAAACATGGTGAATGGGAATTAAATGGAAGAGAACTTTTTTGACGATATTTAGAACCTCAAAGTGATGTACACAATTGATTGATCCACCCTAAATTTAAATTCGCCGTTCAAGTTCAGCTCTAAATTCCCGTTGCAAAAGATTTCTCTCATCCCAAATTCCATATTTATTCAGATGTTACTTAGTGATTAAGAAATATATAAAAATCTACTTTGCTGTTTTCGTTTTTATTGATAATGAGCGCAAGCTTGGAAATTAATATAAAATTGTGCAAGCTTGGAAACTGATTAATATAAAGCTTGGAAATTGATTTATCTAAAATTGTGCAAGCTTGGAAATTGATTAATATAAAGTCGTGTAAGCTTAGAACCTGATTAATATAATGTTTAATATAATTTATTTTATCTTCCTTAAAAAGACTAAAAATTTCACCAGTGACTTTCTTTTTTAATACACAGCCTACAGTACAAAACAATAACATTAGCCATAATACAATTTTAAACCATACTACTTACTTACATTTATTAATCATCCGAAAAGATTTTTTCGAACCAAGTGAAATGTAATATATCGAACCGAAGGTACGTTAAACAAAATCTAAGTATTTTTTGAACGTAATATCGGAATCCGTGGTATGTTAAGACCTTCAAAAGGCAAAAACAAAATTTTAATACTTTTCAGTGAAAAAGTAAAAGCACAGAATGATATATTTTACAGCTAACGTAAGGAGGTATGAGAACGTGTGGGAGGCTGACGGTCGTGGCCCCCCCACCCCCTACCCATTTCTGTCTTTCCCCTCGCCCACGGTAATCTATTTCCTAAGAAATACCTGTCGAGCCTTCTTGCGTAAGGTCTCCACAGGACCCTCTATATTCCCACCCCTCCTTCCCTCAGTTCTTGTATTCCTCTCTTCCCAAGCTCAAACTTCCCTCGTATTTCTCTCTTCCCCAAGTTCAAACTTCCCCTGCAGTCCTCTCTTCCCCAGTTCAAACTTCCCTCGTATTTCTCTCTTCCCCAAGTTCAAACTTCCCATGTATTTCTATCTCCCCCCAGTTCAAAATTCTCTCGTATTTCTCCCTACTTCAGTTGATGAAAGGCGTGGCTCTGAAAACGCTCTTCGTAACATCATCTCATCTTACCAATCAAAGAAAAGGACATTTAAAAACATATAAAAAGGCCAAAAAATACTTAAATTTGCTTTTCCAAGCTGACCGTCAAACGATAATCTCATAAACGCCTCATTTTCATTACAGATAAAGAGCGCGTGATAACTATATATACAACAGCATTCTTTTAGACTCCTTATCTTATCGACGTCATTAAGTCCTTTATCAGTTCAGTAAATCGCTGCAGGTGTTAACTCTCAGGTTACCAAGTATGAAGGGATATTAAAAATGTGAGTTAACAGAGGGATATTTAAAGGTACACATCTAACCAACATTTGTTAAATTTCATAGACTGTGACTAAGTGACGGAATGAAGTTCGAAAGAGAAGAGTAATTTTCTTAATCTCTCTATTTCCTCGTTGGATGAGTGGTTTTCGCGCTCGGCTGCCAATCCGGTGGTCCGAAGTTCAATTCTCGGATCCCACAATAAGCTGTAGGTCCCGTTGCTAGGTGACCAATTGGTACCGAGCCACGTGAAAATATCTAATCCTTCGGGCCAGCCCTAAGAGGGCTGTTAATCAGCTCAGTGGTCTGGTTAAACTAAGATATACTTAACGTCTCTCTCTCTCTCTCTCTCTCTCTTCTCTCTCTCTCTCTCTCACACACACACACACAATGTTCACGGCCGTAATATCCAAATTGTCCAAATATAGACTCTTTAGCACAAATTAATAAGCTAATTGGTTATTTTTTCTTGAATGAAAAGCTAACAACATTACCTGGCTTTTAAAAAAGCCAGCTAACTTGGTACTTTAAAATGACAACAAAAACCCAAATATATTTATATCTTAGACTATACATTGCCTCACTTCTAAGAAGTGTGATACTGAAACCGAAAGCTCAGTGAGGGTAAAAGGTGGCTGGCTGAAGTGCAGTTGTATGATAAAAGCGAAAACCATGCACAGGTATTGAGCAGCGGATGAAAAGGTAAGGAAAAATGTGGGTAAATGTGGGTAAATCTGAATAAGTATTCAGTAATATCTCTTAAATGATGCACGAGTCGAAAGGTAAATTTAAATTGGAGAAAGCTTCTGGAATTAACGACTAAGCAGTGAAACGAAAAAATAAAAATAAAAAAATAAACTACTGGCGAGAGACAGCAAGGCTTTTTGGGACAGATGGGCATAACTGCCCATTTGTAAAACGGGAAGGTGTTAAAGGTAACTCTATAAATCAAAAGGGCTTAGAATATATTACTTTGCGTACTAAAGAACGACATATTAGAACAAACATGCAAAGAGCACTGACAGTTTAGACGAGAAATATGATATATGGAGCAAGTGTTTTGCTATAAATTAGACCCGGAAGTGACGTCTTGGAGATAAAAACGGTATCAAGGGCAATATTGAAGACTTGACAGGCTCTAAAGAGAGTTGATGGGATACAGCCAAAGACTGTCGTACACTGTGAGCGTGCGAATGAAAGGATGGCCAGGGAGAGTTGGTATTATAAGAATAATAGGGGCATATCATTATTAGCAAGACAGACAAGGTGATATATATATATATATATAAAAGGATTTACTGGCCGAGTCTGGACGAGGGGAATATTGCTATAGATCTGCTGTGTAAGCCTGGGGATAAAAAGAAAAATGTATAATGTATAAGAAAATCTGTGTTCAATGATAAAGTTCGACGAGGGAGTGGTAACAAGAGTTAAAATTTGTAATAAGTAGACTGAAAAAGGGATGTGGTATGGATGGAAAACGACTGGTGACGTGGGTCCAAATTTTTGAGATAATAGAAGTGACCATGGATGGTGGTTGTTTGTGATTATACGATGTAGATTAGAGGTAGTGATAAGAAGTTGTGGACTGATTTCTGCTTAGAGAAGTCAATAAATGGAGTATGATTATAATCGTATAGCCTAGTTAACTTTTGCTTGGTAACGAAAATTTGACTCGTTACTGACTTAAAAGAATAAACATTCACATAATAAAAATGTTTACCAACTGAAGTCCTTCATTAAATGAACGTTTCTACTTAATAAAAACAAAGCTAATCTGCTCTAGAGGCATTATATTAAAAAAGAAAAAATAATAATAAAATTTTACCAATAATAACCTGGGTGGCTAGGTTAGGCCTGGTTAAATATCAGTATATATTTTAACTGCAGTTGCATAACAGGTTTGCAGGGCCCGTCTGCCTTTTATGGTTTTCATCTGTTGCTAAATGATGATACGACTGCAATCTCTACATCAGAAAGATAATACTACTACTTATATATAATAATAAAACAAGCCATTTCTTTTAAGTTTCGTTTCCACCTTCAGAACATCACTGAGTGAGGTAGAAAACTAAAGGTCTGGGTGGAAATGACAATACATTAAAAATGGACGACAGTCATTCAGCCCACAATGCGAGAGTTAAACGATAAGGATCTGAGGCAAAAGGAAGTGAAACGCAAGGTAAAACGAAAGAATAGTGCACTTCGATTCGCTAGTCATTCGTCCCCCTTAACTTTTACAACAGTTACCTTCAACAGTGTTCTAAGGAATCTCTATGCAGAGTATATAGCCTAACTGCACAAGGCGTGTCTGCAATACCTTATGGCCAGGACTTTCATCCTTGCCAAAGCCTACGCCTGGACGAGTTAGAAAGAACATGCGGAACTCCACTTTTATAAGGATTTCAAAAGTTTTCAAATACATATTCTAACAGAATATAAAATAAATTCTTAGTAGGTGTAAATGTAACTGACATTTTATTATTATATAAAAGAAGAACTGCTTTTATGACATATTATTTCCATGGGCTAGAAGATGAAGAATCGCACTGAAGGGGTTGACTTCACGTACCCTATACCCTGTGCTATATAAACACAAGGAACTAATCAACATTCAGAATAAAAGCTTATAAGCTTATACTTAGGTCACCAACTATATTTCAACATCCTAAAAGCAGAATCTAACATTCATTCACCATTATAAAAGAAAATTCTTTTCCTTTTATTACTTTTAATAACTTAAGCATCGAAAAAATCTTGAAATGAACAAGCCATGCCATATTAAAGGTGACATAAACACTATATACGTAATCGCGTCTTATGTTGTATTGTGACCTCCCAGTGAATTCTATTTGAATAACAAGAATGAGAAAAATTATCATCACAGCACCTCTAATTAAAGTCACTACATAATACCTAATACAAAAAGAATGAGGACACAACTCTTCAATACATTTATGAGCGTCGTATAATAATCGTCCTACACTTACTTATCTCAGCTCTCTCTCTCTCTCTCTCTCTCTCTCTCTCTCTCTCTCTCTCTCTCTCTCTCTCTCTCTCTCGTAGGCGAAATCGAACGCAACCTGGCAGTTCAGTGAGAGTGGGTAGAAATCAGGTTTGCTGATGAAGATCAAGCCGCCCGAATGACACCTACACTACGTAACCGAGAGAGCACGCTCGTACACACAAACGAAAAGGGCATTTGTGTGTGTGTGTGTGTGAGTGTATTTCGCTACATGATATAGGTGTGTGTATTGACAAAATATTCATAAACACACTCCTTGTCTCATGTAGCGAGACAAAGACGTGTGTGTGTGTATATTTTTGGCCAATTTAATAGACACACCTGTTTTATGTAGCGTGAGAGACTAATGGGCGTATTAAATTAACAAAATATTCATACACATTAACGAGACAGAGACAGATGTGCGTAGTAAATTGACAATATTCATGCACACACAAAAACAGATGTGTATTAAATTCACAAAATATTCATACCACATCTATCTCGTGTAGCGAGACAACAACAGATGTGTGTGTGTGAATATTTGGTCAATTTAGTGCCAACATCTGTCTCATGTAGGGAGACAGAAATGGATGTGTTAAATAGGCAAAACATCCATACCTATAAGATACCCAAAGATTTTTGTTTCTTGCCAAGGACAAGTAATTTTTATCTCGTAGTGCAGTACCCAAATTCTGCGACGATTCACTCGCTAATATTAAGTCCGTAAACTTTGTAATCCAAAAATACGTAGGTACACATACAAATAAGAACATAAGCTCCTAGCCGGCCCTATTATTAATATTTCACAGACACTATAAAAAATTGTTAAAAGAACATTTCATTTCTCCATTATGCTTTACCAGTCTTGTAAAAGTATTGGGTAAATTGGCCATATCTTCTTACGTTATGGATATCATACACACTTGCATACATACCAACTGGCAGAAAAAAATGTTTAAGACTGAATTGTTCAATCAAACACTACTGTTTGTACGGTGCGCTCGCAAATCTGTTTTAAGTGATGTAGGCTACATCCGTCTCTTGGAAACTGGCCCATAAATTAAGGGAATCTGTTAACAAATAGGAACAAGGGAATTCCATATTCTGGAGGAGAATGATATGTATAGACCTTATCACACCAGCTGCAAAGTTCACAACACCAAAACAGTAAATAACCCTATAACAAATTTGAAGACAATATAGAATATGAAAAAAAAATCGATAATCAGAGAAACACTTACAGTATGGATAGCATTCGCTGATTAATGGAAGCTGCACGCACTCTTAAACAAATAAAATGTCGACAGAGGATTACCTCGGCGAGTTCGTCCCTTTCACATGGATCTAGCACTTGGCTTTTTCCTTTTTTCTTTCTTTCTTTCTATCTTTCCCACAGCTTCGACCCACAAAGGCCGACTAACACCTAGGTAGATAATTCACTGCTTCGATAAATAGAGGCGTATATTAAGGGATTTTGTCGGAACTCCATTCTTCCCCTCCTCGTCGAGAGAGAGAGAGAGAGAGAGAGAGAGAGAGAGAGAGAGAGAGAGAGAGAACTATCACCTCTTGACTATTAGTCACAGCTTAGTTCTCATACAAATCCTTTAGTAATACCCATTCATTATGGGATATTAGTTCTCATTCAAATCCTGTAATAATATGAAATATCACTTCCATTCACTGAAAATTATAAAAACTGAAGGGGAAAAAAAAACTGAAAACCAAACACCGGTACGTATTTTCGCATTTAATAAAAAGAAAAGGACACTATTCTTTGAAATGCATTTGAACAATATGTAACATGTTCCTTTTCCGTTCCCAGCAAAGTAACGAAATCGTTACTTGGAAAACATACACAGCTAAAAAACATTCACTACGAGCAAAATGACATCTCGCTATGAGCGTAAGATAGGATACCGGTATCGCCGTACAGCGAATTTCTTCGACAATTTTTTTCTAATTTGGTTTTCTTTACCACAAATCATGAGAGAACAACTTAGCATCAAGCAAACACTATCACTTTCAAATTTGCATTTCCAACAAAGGTCGTCACGACGATGAGGAGTCCATTCTCTTGAGCACTGGTTGGACAGGGTTGCATTGGTCTACGTAGATGCATTATAGCCTAACCTTGAGCCTCCCAAATTGTAAGCAAACAACAAGGTTGCATTTAGACGACAGCCTCTGACTTCTTCACGGAAATGCACTCTATCTAATTCCTATTTTCATTCATACGAAAATGTCCTTTAGGTTACTGAAACAATTCTACTTATCCAGTCTGCAATTAGGTAATGAAAAATGGAGATGATTAAGGAAATTCACAGCAATTTTGAGATGGGATAGTGAAAATCATTGCTTTCGTGGATGAGATAAAGGGAAACCATTGCCACTGGAGGATAAGAACGTTTATCTAGTTTGAAAAGTACTTGTTAACCGAGTACATTCTATCTTACAATAGTTTCCCAGCAATGAAACACACACACTCTCTCTCTTCTCTCTCTCTCTCTCTCTCTCTCTCTCTCTCTCTCTCTCTCTCTCTCAGCAACAACACATTTCTAGTAACAATATACCGACATTTCTAAACGCGTCTATATTTTTTCCCAAGTTATGGTTCACATAAATGCTAGTTATAAGGCCAAAGGACTTTAAATGGCTTGTATCTGTGTGGGCTGCATAATTACATGTAGTGTAGGCATCGACTTGATAAACTGAAGGAGTAAACGTAATATCCTACCCATAAAGCTCCTAACATATATATATATATATATATATATATAATATATAATATATTATATATATATATAATATATATATATATATAGGCTATGTGTGTGTGTGTGTGTGTGTGTATTATATATAATAGAGAGAGAGACCTTACAGACCTTACCTTACAGTTCGTTCGGGTTGCCCCAGGTCCCTCAGTGTGAGGCGCCTCTAATGTCTACCAGAGAGTTGCTAGTACATCTTCCGGTATATTTTGCATCTTTCCAAGCTTGGATGGTCTGGGATGCAGTTTAGATATTTGTCGAGCTTATTCTTAAACACATTCTACGCTCACTCCTGATATATTCCTCAGATGAGCTGGCAACGCATTGAATAGACGCTGCATTATCGATGCTGGTGCGTAGTGGATTAATGTCCTGTGTGCTTTCCTTATTTTTCCTGGTATAGTTTTGTTTTGGGCACTATTAATCTACCTCTGCTTGCTCTTTCTGATATTTTTAGTTCCATGATATTTTCTGTTATTCCTTCTATCTGTTTCCATGCCTGAATTATCATGTAGCGTTCTCTTCTCCTTTCTAGACTATATAATTTTAAGGATTGTAGTCTTTCCCAGTAGTCTAGGTCCTTAACTTCTTCTATTCTAGCTGTAAAGGACCTTTGTACACTCTCTATTTGTGCAATATCCTTTTGATAGTGTGGGTACTATATCATATTGCAATATTCAAGTGGACTACGAACATATGTTTTATAAAGCATAATCATGTGTTCAGCTTTTCTTGTTTTGAAGTGCCGTAACAACATTCCCATTTTTGCTTTACATTTTGCCAACAGAATTGCTATTTGATCATTGCATAACATGTTCCTATTCATCATCACACCAAGGTCTTTAACTGCTTCCTTATTTGTGATTGCCTCATTATTAGGTCCCCTATATGCATATAGCTTTCCTTCTCTGTCTCCATAATTTATTGATTCAAATTTATCAGAGTTAAATACCATCCTATTTACCTCTGCCCAATCATATACTTTGTTAAGGTCTCTTTGTAGAGCGTTCCTATCTTCATCACAAGTAATTTCTCTACTTATTCTTGTGTCATCAGCGAAACTACTCACTACCGAATCCTTAACATTACTGTCTATGTCTTCAATCATAATAACAAACAATATTGCAGCTAGCACCGTACCTTGTGGCACACCGGATATTACCTTGGTTTCATCCGATTTCTCATCGTTTGCAATAACTATCTGTTTTCTGTTGTGTAAAAATTCTTTTAACCATCTTCCTACTTTATCTACGATATTGTGTTTTCTAATTTTCTTTGCTAATATATTATGGTCTACTTTGTCAAAAGCTTTTGCAAAGTCTAGATAAACCACATCTGTTTCATTTCCGCTTTTCATATTTTTGAATATGTTCTCACGGTGGACTAACAGTTGGGTTTGTGTACTTTTTCCGGGTACGAAACCGTGTTGTCCTATATTAAACAAATTATTTTTTATTAAATGTTTCATAATATTTTTCTTCATTACCCTTTCATACACTTTCATAATATGTGATGTTAGACTCACAGGCCTATAATTACTTGCCTCTAGTCTTGATCCACTTTTGAAAGTAGGGGTGATATATGCTAATTTGTGCTCATCATAAATCTTGCCTGTATCTACACTTTGTCTTAATAATATTGCAAGTGGCTTTGCGATAGAATGAACTACTTTCTTTAACAAAATGGCAGGGACTCCATCCGGCCCTGCAGCAGCTCCATTTTTAATTTCATTAATTGCCTGCACAATATCAGCTTCATTAATTTCTATGTCAGCTAAATATTCACTATTTTCTTCCCTTACTTCTATATCATTATCTTCATTATCTATTCTAGGATGAATCTCTCTTATATCGTTCTGCCAGTATGAGAGAGAGAGAGAGAGAGAGAGAGAGAGAGAGAGAGAGAGAGAACCTTGTCTGCCTTCACTAAATTTAACCTCTATTCGCCCTCCGCCATCGCCTGTTCCTCTTTTTATTATTTTTTTTCTTTTGCCCGAAGGATAAAACTCCAGAAGATACCCGTCCCTTCCTATAAGAATCAAAATAAGAGGTCTTGATCCTCCTTGTAAAAAAAATAATAATTTCTAGAAAGTAATTCAAAGAAAACATTGAGAGGATGGCATCTCTCGTGTGGCAAATTTCTTTCTTGCGTGACAAACGATCAGAGGAGGAAACCGCCACAAGAACTCAACTCCCAAAGTATGAGGAATAAAGAGATGAGCGACAACCTTACCTTACAGCTAGTTCGGGTTTCCCCGGATCCCTCAGTGTGAGGGACGCAGTGTTACCATGAACGAGCACCACAGGCGGGTGGACAGATGGAAAAAAACCGAGTATAGGAACCAATCGGTCACCTAGCAACGGGACCTACTGCTTATTGCGGGAGCCGAACTACTTTATATCGAGAAATTAATTTCTAATCACCAGAAACAAATTCCTCTGATTCCACGTTTGCAGGGAATCGAACTCGGAACTACCGAATCGAGAGGCGAGCACGTAAACCACTCGTCCAACGAGACAGAGCGGGGAATCGAACTCGGGACTACCGAATCGGCAGGCGAGCACGTAAACCACTCGTCCAACGAGGCAGAGCAGGGGATCGAACTCGGGACTACCGAATCGGCAGACGAGCACGCAAACCACTCGTCCAACGAGGCAGAGCAGGGAATCGAACTCGGGACTACCGAATCGCCAGACGAGTGCGTAAACCACTCTTCCAAAGAGGAACTCACATCCTAGAGAGAGAGGAGGGAAAGTATAAGAGTTCCAAAGTGTCAGCGCAAGGTAAGTATAGATATACATGAAGAACAGAGGAAATGAGGAAATCCTATTCAGTGATAAACGAGGAGAAAGCTATTTTCTATTCACTAAAGAATTGAAAAACGCGGAAAAGGTACACTATATATTTTTTTTCATAGAAAGCAAGAAAAATTGGGAAGCTATCTTTCACGGAGAACAATGAGAGGAGGAAATCTAATAAGAACGTACATTTACAGGAAAAAAAATTAACTCTCTCGCGGCGAGCGTTGAAAAGGCAAAGTGCTAAGAATACCTCCCTCTTTTGAGTATGTCAACGAAAAAGAACAAACTTTTAATAGAAATCAAACGAAAGGACGAAACTCTTGCCCAAGTAAGGGAAAGCCTTCTTTAACAAAAAGAAAATAAAATCTTTTAAAAAAAAAAAAGTGAAAGTAAAGGAATCTGCTCTTTAATCAAGATTTTTCATTATATTGTATCATGATACTGTTTCGCCGCCAGCAAGTCAAACTAAAGATAAAACAGGAGAGAGAGAGAGAGAGAGAGAGAGAGAGAGAGAGAGAGAGAGAGAGAGAGAGAGAGAGAGAGAGAGACTCTTGAAGCGATCAGAGCCTCTGATGGGGGATGTTATAGTAAAACGAACTGTGATATAACTCTCCAAATCTCTCCTATTCCATAACAAGATTAAAATAACAAACCAGATTTTATATAAAGGGGGACTTCGAGATTGAGAAAGGGCTCTGTGAGTCAGCCCCAACAGGTTCCCCAAGTCTAAGAACCCCCCCCCCCCCCTTCACCATCACCACCACCACCACTACTACGACTCACTCTCATCAATACCGGCCTAACCTATCCTCTATAACCTGCTCGACTAAAATAAAGGAGGCCCTTCCTTCTGAACAGGTTAAGGGTGATACCTCCTACTCCTACGTTCATTTGCTGGCCATAACATTTCAGCGAGTGGAATCCCCACCCCATCTTCCTCCCACCACACACACACACACACTACCTTTTTTTCTACAAAATGGCTACAATTCTCACAACAGTAAAAATGCTTGTGCTCAAAACAGTGACAATAGTTAAAATAGTTGTGTCAATTTTAAATTAAAAACTTTATTCATATGAATAAAATTAGCAAACATATAGAACAAATAACAAGGCGTGATCCGACCTCCAGCTTATTCTTGGCACGTGCTATAGTCTATGGCCAAATAGAGCGTTGATTCAACGAAAATTAAAATAAATACGCTATAGTTTATTAGAAAGAATTGTTCTGTACTGTTTATCATGCACATTATTTGTTACATTTTCATTCTAATAAATAAATCGTAAATATCCCATCCTAAAATCCCTGTATCTTTAACTCAAACGCGAAACACCTTTATCAGACCTTTTAAAAGTGAACGTAGTACATCTACAAACATCCGAAAAACGCAACAAAAAATGAACAAATGACGAGAGCAAGCGCAGTTCAGTAGTAGCAAGGACATGATGCTTAGGTCTGTTATAAACCATGTAACAAACGCTGCCTATCATGACAATCATCCGGTATGTGGTCATCTCTTGATTTAAACGCCAACAGCAGCCAAAACAACAACAGATCACTGCCATGGACAGCCTTATCAACTGTTTGAGATTTTGCTGGACGTATAATTCATAATTAAAAGGCAACAAATGTAATTCATAGTTAAAACTAAACTTTATTTCAACGGAGAAGAAAATTAGCATTATGGTACCAGCTGTCTTCCGAGGCCTCCTACTCGACACAGAGCTCAATATTTAAAGGCGAAAACATTCTATTTTGAGCGTAAAAAAAAATAATTTATTTTACATACCCCTCGAAAGCGGTGTCTAGTATTCTAAGCAACGTCCCATCCAAAGTAAATACTCGTTATCCAACGACTAAACTGCCCCAAAAGCCCCAAAATGCCCATGGGGCTCAACGATAAGACAAAGGCACCCACAGAAAAAGAGAGAGAGAGAGAGAGAGAGAGAGAGAGAGAGAGAGAGAGAGAGAGAGAGAGAGAGAGAGTAAATGCTTGGAAAAGTGAGGGCAGGCTTAAACTGTGCCAGTTTATAGTTTGTACACTGTTCGGCAAAAAAATTTGTGCACCGCGACAACTGATGCAATGGCATTTCGATCCATATTATGCACCGAACAAAATCATCTTCATTTAAACTTCCCGTTCGACATGAGTATTTGGTATATATGGCTAGTCCATTCAGGCAATACATGTCAAATAATTAGTGGTCAAGAAGCGTGACTTAAATATAATGCAAATACCAGAATTAGGGTGAAGTAGATGAATGCTTCAAAGGAAATAAGTCAACCAAACGAAACATACTAAGATCAAGAGAATGCACAACCGTAAGGATTTTTAAAGATGGCAACCATGTTTCTCTGCTTTGAAATAAACCCTCATTTTCTGGAGGTTTATATTTCAACTTCGTAATAAGGCAACATGTTTTGGAATCTTCCATTCCACAGGACTTCTGCAAATAGAAAACGAGCACATAATAACATATGATATCAGTTGATACCAGATGAAGGATTCCCAGTAGGAAAGGAGGTTAGTTCCTACTAAAGGCAGTGATCAACGATGTTTTATTTTCCCTTACTCCCTCCACCGCTGGCTGCGGCCCAATAAAATAAAGTGACTACTTAATACATAAATTACACGTTACATAACAAGGCCTCAATGGATTAAAGAGAAATACTTATCTCGCCAAGTTTTTCCAAGGATAGAACACCACAGAGAGAGAGAGAGAGAGAGAGAGAGAGAGAGAGAGAGAGAGAGAGAGAGAGAGAGAGAGAGAGAGAGAGAGAAATTTCAAAATCACACCAGTCACTGAGCTATTATTACATAAGTTCCTGCTGAACATTCTCAAGTAAAATGAAGACAAAAACTATTTAACCAGCCATTACGAACACCTGGTTGCATCTTAATTTGCTCTTGGTAACTTGAAATCACGTTCCATAAACACAACTCAATTTCATTCACCCACGATAAGAGAGATGGATAAAGCTTTGGATGAAGTCAACGTGTGGGAGACTGGGGTTGTAAGAATAGGAAGGAGAAGAGAAGAGAAGAGAAGAGAGAAGAAGAAGAGAAGAGGAGAGGGATGAAGTTTTAGAGGGGTTGGAGGGAGAGAGAGGGTGTTAGAGGGGATAACATGACTTTGCATAACTTCTACTTTGTTTCACGGCGTCCGTCCATGACGTAACTTCCACGAAGGTTATTGGAATCCTCGTGGGGGAAAATAAAATGTTTTACCACCCATCCTAGACATCTATTGTAGATTCTAATTCATGGTGTATTCAGAACTTTATGGAACCATGCACCGTTTAAACTGCCCTCACAGGAAACAAATAGCAACCGTGCAACAAATTGCAGGGAGGACATAAAATATCATTAAGGGTAAGAGAAAGAATGCGTTTTCCTGTATCTAAAGTACACACATCTTCATAATAATGTTAGTAAAACAGAATACATAGCTGGAAGGCTCCAAATTTTGAAAGCCATACAACAAGGAAACAGCCCCAAAAAAGTGTACAGGGAATAGCAATATGTAAGGCCTAGTTACTCACAAACAATTACGAACGGGCCAGTAAAATTTTATATATATATATTATACTAGATATTCAATTTGTATATTTCTAGGGTAATATTTAGAACAGGTTGTGCCTCGACTTTCAATTACACAAGATTCTTAAAATTTCCATATTTTTTCTTTTATAAATCATTACCCGTAAAGAGTTTCTTTTGAACTTTCTCATTCTGCACCATGATTAGCATCGTTCACGTGAACTGATGAAACACTTGAAATATTACAGGCTAAAACATGTGTTGTTTAATTCCCACATCGGGAGTTTTTTTTCAGGCCAAGTTTCTTTAAACTGTCTCACTACTGCTCAAGGACTTGACACTCAAATATTTGCATAAGGCTCGGCAATCCTAACGGATAATCATTTTAAACACACATCCTAATGCACACCAATTCTAGCTAACCGGGTAGACATCAGGTAAGTAAGTCAGTCATAATCTCCAGGCAAAAGTTTTAACTTTCTTGCTACTCTCTTTCTAAGGGATCAGAACGCAAAATTTAAAAAGTCCCGTTAACGTTTAATAATCACAATATCTTTCCTAAATAGTGCTATTTATTTATTTAATAATACAACCAAACGCAATTTTCCGTTATCATTTAATAATTACAGCAGCTTTCCTAAGTAATGTTATTCATTTATTTCATACAAACAAAAGCAAATTGGATCTGTCCTTGTTCGTAACCATATCTCTCAGTGTTCAAGATCAACGACAAATTCCGGATGATCGTGTTTGGTCCAACCGCTATTTTCAGTCAAGTCAATTAAGCTTCCAATATATATGGGTTCTTTTGAGGAAGACGTCCTTTCCTTATCCAACATAGCAGAAATCCAATTAACCGATCTTTCCACCCCAGAGGTATAGATGGAAAGGCTGAACTTGCGACGTCCCTTTGCTTAGCTTCAGCAAAGGCCTCGTCAGCCTCAAACTTGTAAGTCAATGCTCTGTGCTTCTAAAAAGTCTAACTCAAGCAAACTTATAAGTCAATGCTCTGTGCTTCTAAAGTCTAACCCAAGCAAACTTATAAGTCAATGCTCTGTGCTTCTAAAGAATCTAACTCAAGAGATGCATTAAACGGCGTGTTTAGCAAACGACTAAGTAGGTATATACCCTAAGCACTGACGATCTCGGCATCACTAGTTCATCTGAAATAGATTGAATACTGAAATTAAGGCAAAAGGCTTAACGCCAGGACCTTTTGAGGTCATCCAGCGATGAAACAAATTTAGAGGAGAAAAGTGTGAAAGGTGTAAGCAGAGGAAAACCTCGCAGTTGCACTGTGAAACAAATGTCAGGAGATGGTGGATAGAGAATATGAAAGGAAGAACAGTAAAAGGAATGGAAGGGGTTGCAGCTAGGGGTCGTAGGGACGCTGCAAAGAACCTCAAGATTTGCATGAGGTGCACTGACGATCTTGGTTTATTGCTTGTTCACCAAAACAATTAAGTAAAACCCTTAATGGAATCTTGCACTTGTGGGCCTTGAGATGAGGGGAGGATGGAAGTCACAGGCTATTTTAACAAAGAACAGGAAAACGCACACGGAAGCTGGCGAAGGCGAGGAAGAGGCACCTGGCATCTTTTAAGCGATAAGACCACTAAGAGACGCCTGATAAAATCTGATGTAAATCTCAATAACGGAGAGGTGACAGAATGCTCCCCAAGCGACACAGCCTATTTACTGTATAAACACCTTCATAAGAATGACAGAATGTTACTAAAACAGGATAGCGAACAGTAAAAATACAAACCGACCGATTAAAAAAAAAAAAAAAAAAAAAAAAAAAACCCAAGTCATAAAACATGGAAACAGCCATCAAGTGTAAACGGAATAGCGGTTAATGCAAACAAGAAACAGAGGAACAAGTCGTGCGGCCAATTAGGCTATGTAAGGACTCTTGTATAAATATATTTATCTTTATAACTTTATATTTAAATCCACACTTATAGCTGTTTCCATCTTTTACGACTTCTGAGGACTCGCTTCAAGTCCTTTTTGTTTTGTGTTTTGACTTTTTTTTCTTGTTTTAGAAAACGACATTTTGGGAATATATGCGCACAGTAAATACACTAGAGCGATTAGAAGGATTTCGTTTCCCTAACATTTATTCGAGTACGTACTTGCAATATACTTTTCATCATGAGACTTTAATAATTTTACTATTTATGCAAACATTATATATATATATATATCATGCTCCTTAAAAGATTGCATTGCGTGAAATACCAATACTGTTAAACTTTCCAGAATTATTCGCTACAACACACACAGAGAGAGAGAGAGAGAGAGAGAGAGAGAGAGAGAGAGAGAGAGAGAGAGAGAGTGTTCGGTAAACGGTTAAAAGGATACAATATCCTCATAGGCTCATCGGGGAACCTCCCAATTCTATGAATATTCTTGTGAGAGCCAACAACGGACAATATGAAGTACCGCTGCCTGCAACAAAAGGAAACCTTCAGAGATTCTCCATGGCTTTTTACTGAACACAATACACAAAGGTCTAAAATAGCCTATTTGGGGGACCTCTCTCCACTCCCACCGAGTCTCTCTCTCTCTCTCTCTCTCTCTCTTCTCTCTCTCCGCATTTAAGACTGGAGATGAACTCACGAGAGTTACATCAACAATTTCTTACCAAATACGAAATACACATCATATTTCACTAATGATCAACCACAGAAAACCCTAACACCACAAAATATCAATATATATATATATATATATATATCTATATATATAGAATTATATATTATATATATATATATAGATATATATATAGTAATATATATACTTTTGTTTTTTTATAAAACAAAACGAAGTTGTGAAACTAAATTTGAAAATGTAAAAGAACAAAATTATTATTCATTCATTTGCGCGTATCCGTGCGCTGCTTCCGGTCGACAGTGCTGCTAGGGAATTGTTTATAGAGAAAAGCCTTATATTTGAAACCTTTATTTTGCACGTTACGGATATAATTATCATCTTCCCAGCTTGTTCCCATTTTTATATGGGGTCACCGTTTCCATCTATTTCTATCCTGCGCTTCTGCCTCATCAATTCCCTTCTCATTTGCCTCATCAATTCCCTTCTCATTTAAGTCTCCTCTCACACAGTCCATCCATCTCTTTCTTGGTCTCCCTCCTCTTCTTCTTCCTTGAACCTCCATCCCCATAGTATGTCTCCCAGCGTGGTCCTCATCTCTCCTAATGAAAAATCTGGCATTTGGTTTTAGTTACAGTGTTAATTGTAGACCAAAGCACAATTCTGACATACAGCCAAAAATCATATCATTTGTTAATCCTCTTCAGTAACTCGATGCAAAATATAAATTAGTATTTGGGCATATGTACAGACGAAAATACAGAATTCCAGCATTTCCATGCAGCAGGGAATACACCGTATACGTAAATATCTTTATTGTATACCAATTAACTCTACCCTACCATGAACAGCCATGTAAAAAATAAATAAATAAAACCAGGGTGCTCCTTTGGCACCGGAATGACTAGGAATATTTGACATTATACTATAAACTATTACTTCGTTATAGTTTCATTCATCCATTTCCAGCTGCAATGGATCGCCTACTGACTTGACTGATCTATAATCTGCAACAAATCTGCAAACAATACTTTACAAATACGTCGAAATAAACATCATTCTGCTGGCATACGCAGAAACGAACATAATCCTAAGAACTGCATCAATGCAGGTGGAGTTGAATCTCGTTGAAAAAGCACAACGCAAGCACAAACAGCCTTCACGGTACTGAAAGTATGCAAGCAAGACCCGCATATTAATGTTTCAACCTTGCTTGCAATTCATGACGCAGGTGAATAGCTACTGCAACGTTTCGCACCAAAAATCCGCCCTCCCTCCCTCCCTCCCAACAAGGTATTAACTGAGAAACTATTTAGAGGTGACCTTTCATATTTAATGGGTGCCATGCGCATGAGAATTACTATTATTTTTAATTACCACGTTTGCGTAAAGAAATTCTACTGAACTCGGGAGAAACGGAGTCCTTCCGAGGATATCACACTGAGCAATCGATATGACAAACGAGCACCCTACGCAAACACTTCTGCTCGGACGGGTGTAGCCTACAAGACCACGCAAGCATGAACTAACTATGCTTGCCCTAGGCTGGCAAAATGGCAAAAGCCTAAAAATGGCCGCTCTGTTCTCAGTTCGCTCGCGAAGTTTACAAAATGACTCTAGAATGAACAGATAAAATGTCTCTAAGAATGAACAATAACATACATTCAAAATAAACGAAAGATACAGCACACTTATATGGACAATTTACAACGAATGTACAAGTTTTTTTTTAAATTTATGATGGAGGAGGGAAGATAATGAGCGCCATCAGACTGACGGTGAACTATATGAAACAAAAAAATATACTTGGCACCTTCATCATCACCGAGTGCCAACCCGACATACGGACGGATGAGCATTACTGCCTTTCATAACCAGGCGGTGTAGTTACTTTCCTTCTAAATACACCTGCGCTACCCCAGTGACAAAATCTGTGCAACAATAATACCTTCAGGCTGCACTGCGTATCACAATCATCAATGATTAAGATTGAGAACCTTCAAGACGCTAAAACTACATCGGATTACGCCTAGTCAAAATACGTTCAACCTTGCCACAGACCACTCCAACTGTCACATATGAAAATACGCAACAAGGTCGGGTATTCTAGTGATGATTCAACAATACCCGGCTGATGTTGTCCTTTCTTAAGCTCTAGCCAACAAAATATCACAGGTGACAACACAACTTATTCTTCGTGCGCCATGCAACCATTCATTAGGTTTCTGAAAATCTCTTGAGCGCAAAATCGCAGGTTTTTGTGTGTATACAATACATACATACATAATACATACATACATACATACATACATACATACATACATACATATATATATATATATATATATATATATATATATATATATATATATATATGTGTGTGTGTGTGTGTGTTGCTTTCACAATTGATTATGTTTACACAAGAACAATATGCTCTACTGTACATGATGTTAGTACGTGATATTTTATGGAGCATTATTTTTAATCGTGTATATATGATATATATATATAATATATATATATATATATATATATATATATATATATATATATATAATATATATATATACACACACACGATTAAAAATAATGCTCCATAAAATATCACGTACTAACATCATCATGTACTGTAGAGCATAATATTTTTGTGTAAAACATACCTCAATTAAAACAGCGACACAAAAACTTGAGCACATCAGTTGTTTACAGCAAAATGTACACGAGACAAGTAAACCAATAAGGCAGCATGTAACTTATGTTTACTGAAAAGTGTACATACAACGGGAAAACCAATAAGGTGTATCGGTTGTGTTTAACATGAGGTAAACGAGTTTCCTGTGACAGAAAAATGTTTCAAGTCGGTGGATGTCGAACAGCCCTTCCAAATATGGTCGATTTAAAAGGCTACGGAATGTCGATTTGAATACGGGGAGAATATGAGTCATTTGGGTCTATGGAGAATAAACTTGCTAAGCTTAAATCATGAAGAAGCACGCTGACGTGAATTCCGTCATTACAAAATCGTCATCAAGAAAGATGAACGCTACAAATACAGTCAAGAGCATTTAGCTGTAGTGTGGGTTAACGTGAGTGTGGGTGTGGGTATGGGCGTGGCGGCCTCGGTGACTGCCCACGTGGGTCCCTTGTTATGGGCACTCTCACCGAAAAGTCCTGCTGCACCAAAAGACCAACCCTTCACCGTCACCTGCATTATTACTTCGACTCGACGATCGGCTTCGCTTTGACAAATACATACATCATACGCCATGTGACCTCATTTTCTTTTTTCCTTTCCTCTTACTTTCTCCTCTGACCTCCAAATACACCGTTCTTTACTTTCACTCGCATAGCAACCGAATCGTCAGGCATTTGAGGACAACGCAATATCAACACATCTCTTGGTGCAATTTTGTACCCCTCACTCAAGGGCTGCCTCCATCCAGTTAACCAGTTAAGCCTACAACCATCTGATACTAATGGAAAATGTCCCGCAATTCTAACGAAATGGAATAATTTGCCACATTTCAAAAATGGAAGGTAGGCATCGAAGAATTCACCTTAACTTTCAAACTTAAGGATAAGAGTATCAGAGGAAGCACACATACACAAATAATGTCTGTATAACGCCCTACTCAACACCAAGGAGCCCATGAGTAATGGCCACAGCCCTTTTTCAGAATATCCTACACTCCTTAATCTCATCATGTTTCCCTTGGTACTTGTTAAGGGCAGGGCATGATCGTCTGTCGGGTATATTGTATTAACGTGAAATACTATCATGAAATGCCCTAATAAGCACGTTCTGCTTTCCACTCAAACATTTTTTCTTGGGTGAACCAAAAGGGTATCACTAACATCATTATTATTATTACTATTGGGCACAGTTTTCCGTGTCGAAAATGGTGATAATGGTTGCAGGTGCACAATAATATAGCATGTGAGCGTTGGTCTTTTAAAAAATATTAATATTTTTCGAAGCTTGTGCTAGTTCATCCACAGTCAAGTGAACATTTTGACTTTAAAAATTCGTCGAAGTAAACTTCGTTCTTCGTTGTGGAATTGCCCTGCTCAGAGGTTTACTTCGACGAATTTTTAATGTCATACTATTCACTCGACTGCGGATGAACCTGGCACAGGATTCGAAAGCTATTAATATTTATTAAGGACCATCAAATCTCACATGCTATATTATTGCGGACCTACAACCATTATCATCATTATATGAAGATGAACCCTATTCATATGGAACAAGCCCACTAAAAGTCATTGACTTAGAATTCAAGCTTCCAAAGAGTATGGTGCTCATCAGCAAGTACGAGAAGGTAAAGGGAAATACAGAAAGAGGAGATACCACTTGTTAAAAAGAAATAATAAATTAATATATTGACAGATAAAAATGTTATGATATTATCTAGGTTAAGTAGAGGGACACATGGCACTACAGTATAAATATGAAATAGCAATGAACACAAAAGTAAATATTTCCTGAACGATAAGAAGCCCTATGGATTATGACTTAACGAGAAACCGTTATCATTGGAAAAAGAAAATCACAACATGAACAATGTATATGGACAATGAGGATAAAAGGTCTGGGGATGCTGTTATATAATAATAATAATAAGAGAAAAACTGCGGGCATTATGAAGTGACACGGTTTAGCAAGTTCCCTTCCTCCTACAAAACAGGCGATGGATGCTGTTTGAGAAAAACTTTTTCTTGACCCATTCTCAATTAATGTGATATTTATTAAACACCAGCAATAATTTCGAAGATAGGATATGTAAAAATACTTGAAACTGCACTTCAAGCTAAGACATACGATGTAGAATACATTTTAGAAACAAAGCCAAATTGTAAAATCTAAATGAATATCGACAAAGTTTAAAAAAATGTTTAGTACTAGAATTCAAATAGTGTTTTCGATACACCTCAATATCTTATATTATGAGGAACCCTGTTTAGAAGACCCTATACCCTTATATTTTTTGATGTCGCAAATTTGACACTGAATGCTCTTCTTACATCAACCTGAAATTTGAGATATATTCCGCTATATTAGTATAAGTGAGAATTCTTTCAAGAGAGCTAGGATGTATTCAAATGATATAAAAACTATCTGATGTATGTGGCACTCACACAGGCTCTGTAGATTAGAAGTATCGGATGATATTTTTCAAAAGTACTGACTAAGAGAGAGCATGAGCTGAAGTAACACACGTACAGTACTATATTAACTCTTGAGATTCCTATATAGATTCAAAATTGATCTAAGGTAAAACTTAGTAGATTCAGTTACCACTCAAGAGCATGGAGATTTTCTATCACTCGTCTTTTTTTTTAATTTATTAATCATCGTCATTTGTTTTAGCTGTTTAAAAATAATCTTAAAAATATAAACTAAAAATTATGTGAAGTTTACAAAGAAGAATTTCTTCACGTCATTTTCATAAACGCAATTTCTTTAAAAATCTAATTAAGATTTAGAAGTTCTTTTGGGACCAAGAAAATGCACAATACATTTCCTTTATAATTATATCGTATCATTGCTATTTCAGACTGACATTGCTTTTCAAAGATAAGAGAAATAAACAAAAATTATTTAGAATTGGTTCTAAATTTTTTCAACTACCTATTGCTGTTTGAGAGAAATTAAAGTGAAACAATTCCCCCCACCACCTTTGAATTGTCATCATGGCACTCCAAAATCTTCATTACCATGAAACCCAGTTCTCCTTGCACACCATATTGCAGAAGGAGAGCATTATAGTATGTACTATGTATGTCACAAACTGTTTAGACTTAAGTTCAGTTTTATAGCCAACAAACTAACCCATAAAGATCACATTTAGTGACAACAGCTACATTTTACATCGGGTGTGAGAAATAAATTCAACAACAGTTAGTTACATTATCTGTATACTGATGTGGCTTATATTTAAGGGCATGATTATTACAGTCTTATGTTGAGGATAAAAACATTAAAATATCATGACCTATGAAAAATCTGACATGAGGTGTCTAAGCTCATTACAAACACCTTTCAGACCTCTCTTGCCAGCCTATTAAAAAATTCATAAGACAAAATTTATGAACACAGCATTTAGAAACAGGAGAGACTTATGTCAAAGTGAAGGGGAGCATTATAATGTCTGAACAAAAATCCACTGCCACGGGATCTTTTTGGCTTTCACATGTTTTGTCAAATCTGTAAGCAAATTGTATTAGTTCACAAAACCAAATATCTAGATTGAAGATCCTTTATTAGGGCTTAAAAACCATTTTATCAGTTTACATTTTAGAGCACTGAAATATGAAAAATGGATTACAGTTATTACAGCCCAACCTTATACATACTACCCACTGTGACAGAAACCAGCTTATTTTCACTTACCATGAAACTGTCAAAATGAAAAACAAAAAGTATAATATACTGACCTTGACAGAAAATACATCAAAACATCTCTTCTTATACGAAATACTTATAAATGCAATGAGTAACCATGTTTTGCAAAAGTGAAATAAATGTAGATAATTCAATGATAAATAAAATACAGGCATTCAACAAGTTAGGAGATATAGGAGAAAAATCAACTTGGTTTGTTGACTATGCAAGCAGGCTATATACACATACATACGCTCATAGAAGGGTAAAACAAAAATTCAATTGATGCACAAATGAGAGATCTCCTTAGCAAGCATAGTTTAAATAATGGTTGTGATAAAATTTTCTTTACAATCACCTTTTATATACAGTCTAACTTAGCTTGATTATTTCATATGTAATATAAATAAGTTTGTATTTACCTTTTAAAGCATATTTACATTTCTGATAGGTATGACAAAGCCTGAGGAAAACTGACATGAGCATTCACTGAAACTACTTTTTCCAGTGTGTTTGAGGGAAAAAAATTCAAGATTCTGCAGATGGTACTTAACTGAATGACGCTGTTTAAGACGTAAATTTCGACAAGGGACAATACTATACCAGTTCATAATAAGTACGTATACTTATTCAAGATCAACAATGGATAGATTTAATGAGCCTCTCTTAGGAAAAAAAATTGGTGTCTAGTCTAAAACTGGGTGAAGTTAGTGACTAAACTACATTCAACCAATATCAAGGACTATCTTTTACACCTTGAGAAAATACAGATCTTTATTCTACAATTGGAGAATCGATGGTCTACATTCTGCATGTATTGAAAATCAATGAGCATATTGTCCCATAACTAGCCTAAGTTAAACCTACTGTTACTTCTTTTGGTTCATTATCAAAGTATCAAAAAAGTGAAATGTTCTCCAGAACACAGTAACAAAAAATAAGAAGTTACAACTTTTCTCTTAACTACAAAACAAAAATAATGCCTTTAGTGCCATCTGATTTAAAGTTATCTTAGCCAGCCTCTTGACAAATTCAGCAAACCCTCATCACTAATATAATACAAATAGTACGTACATTTATCACATGGCAAAAGAAAAGACATCTGACAGATTAGGAAAGCATAAAACAACCAGTTAGAAGCAATTTACCTTAAAGTTGCTGCTTTGTAGCCAAGGAATGAGTCCATCAATGAAGCGCCCGATATCATCACATTCGATGCTATTGGAGGGCAGCCCCAAATAGTTAATAATATCATTGCCAATAGACAGCTTTTTCCGAGTATCAGAAGTACCCAGTAATGGAACAAATAAATCCATCTGTGACATGATGATGATATTTCAAGTATTTCTAGATTATAACTTGTTCCTATCCAGTAATGAATACTGTATTCACTTATGATTATCAGATCACTCTCAAGAACCCGACTCTTGATAAAACCACAATCACAGCACAATAGGCCCTGGCACTGGGCTGCTTCCTAGGGAGTCACTGCTCACCCTCTCCTTCAATCTCTATCCCACGTCTAATTTTCTACCAATAAATCTGCAAAGAAGAAAAAGAATCTGGTTATTCTACAAGAACAAAATAACAGTCAGCATATATAAACAATATTTTCTGTCTTATCAACTGTAAAAGACACAACGTTTAAAGCTTTGTGCAATGTATTTTTGTACCCTTCTCAGCTGCTCATGAGGCTAGAGAGCTTTTAGTGATATGACTTACGGATTGATACATCAACAAAATACTTTCTGCTCCCTATCCTCCATAGAAAAAGTATTCCAGAATAGATAAAACCCATTTACCAAAAAGGGTTCCATTAGCAGTACATACTGATATAACTCACCAAAGCAATGGAAATCAATTACATGCAACTTCTTATAGAACAGGAATAATTTTAGTACTAGTATAATAACAGCAGTCAAAACCATTTCAAATTTTTACATTACTTGAATGAAGCTCCTTCCTGATGACACTCTTTAAAATGAAGTTCATTATTAAAAAAATGGAACTAAATTAATAATCTATCATAATTTAAACTGAAACTGCAGCATCCATTGAGTCATATATTAAATTTTGGCACTCATGTTAGCAGACTGCAATATTGCCAACATAGCAAACCTACAGATACTTCTATATTATACATAGGCCAGGTGGAAATTGCTGTATGCAGAATTATTACATATCACAAGAAACCAAATGGAGTGGATTATGCGACTATTTTCATATGGGCAAATTAGCCTAAGCGCAGCAGCAAACTCACCCATAATAAGTTGTCAATAACTTCACAAAAGTACATACCAGTATCAGATAGAACAAAACCTCTTTCAATCACACACTATTAGCCTTACAAAGCAGCACAAGCAAAGATACTTCAGTATCCATGGTTTGTTGTCAGAACTTAGGAGCAACATAAATTGAATGCTACAGAAATCATATATCAAAAAGTATGTATAGTACATATAAAAGTTACATAAAAACTGACCCATTCATCACCAACACAAATGTTATGATGTTAGTTTTCCCCTTCAAGTGGTTAGTCATCAAGAGCTTTCTCCATTCTTCTGTGTTCTTTTGCCCAACTCTTATCAGGTCTAGGTCTTCACCTATCGCATCTCCATGATTTCTATGGGCTTCCTACAGGTGTTTGTCATGCTACTTCTATATCTATTGCTTCTCTGACCAACTGTCCCTCATCTCTTCCTAGTCACATGCCCAAGGCATCTCAAACCTTTGGGAGCTGTCTTTTTTTTCCTGCCTACTAAATACTAATGGTACCACTTCTCTCCACCAATTCCTCATTCTTAATTGTACAGCCTTCCCACTGTACTCCAGAAATGAATACATTTATTTTAAGGTCACACCTAATCTTGTAGAAAGCTTCCCACTTTTCCTTTTCTGTACACATTTTTCTGCTAAAGAGAGTAAAGCTCAGTTCTATCTTGCTAAATCTAAACCCTTTCATACAATTTCACTGAATAATACACAGGGTCTGCCTGCTATCAGAGAAACAAAGTTATGGTAAAATACTTCCCAAATCATCATGGATAAGTCAGCTCAGAGTGAGTTCTATTTAATAATGAATTAATGAATGCGTGAGGTAATCTCAAATACACCTACTGAACTACTTTCCAGACAAAATCACACTTTTATGGCATATTTTGAGACATACATCTATACTATCTCAATCATAATTTTTACAACAAATTTAAGGTTCCATAATTTTACTGGTACGAACTGATTATCAATTGTGGTGCATTTTTTAAAGGAACAATACTTAAACATCTTACTCAATTGCAAATGCATTCACAATTTATCAGCTTGCATTAAAAAAGGTTACAAAAACTATTTAACATTAAACTTAATACGTATCTGGCTTATTCAATGCAATGTTATTCAATTTAAGCTAATCTACGAAGGGTGGAAATCTCTGTATAATAGAAAGCACCACATACAAGTACCATCATTCTGAGAAACTGTACTGAAAATAAATGTGAATTGTAATAATAAAGCTTCAATATTAGTGGTTGTTACTTTTCCATATGTAAATAATGTAATGATGAAGGTAAAACAGAGATGGTTTGGATACTTCCTTCACACATTCCCCGCAGAATAAGTAGTATGTATGTGATATGGGAAGGTGGAAATTAATACAATTTGGAAGCCAAAGAACAAGAAATGAGTGGAGAACTGTGGAAGATAAAGAGGAAATGAATGACAAAATGTGGTAAATATAACACGGGAGACAAGAATGATAAAACTTCACAGAGCCCCTTTGTGTTGCCATGGTCTCAGAGGCACTGATAATATACTAATAGAGATGATTACTGTACAAGTAACTAACTCAATCACATGGAATGTAACCTAACAGGTGCTTATAAATCTGTATTCCTAAAATACTGTAGTACACCATATGCATAAAAGCACAAGAATACAGGCAGTCCCTGGCTTACAACGTTCCGAGGTTACGACACTTTTTAATTATATTTATCAGAAATTATTCCCAGGTTTACGGCGCATGTTCCGGGGTTACGGCGCATACAACACTGATCTGGCAGAAGAAATATGACTCCAAAAATGCAAAATAATCAATATTTGAAGTTTTTTTTTATGAAAAATGTAGTTTACATAGTTTTGAATAGACCCAAAGTAAGGTTTTCTTAGGATTTTTGACAATGTTCTGGCTCACAACGATTCTCGGCTTACAAGTAGTCTCAAGAACGGAACCCCCTTCGTAACCCGGGGACTGCCTGTACATAGTTTTGAATGCACCCAAAGCATTAAAAGTAAGGTTTTCTTAGGATTTTTGACAATGTTCCAGCTCACAACGATTCTCGGCTTACAACAAGTCTCAAGAACGGAACCCCCGTTGTAACCCAGGGACTGCCTGTACATATGCAATTATTTTTCAGAGTTTAGTTTGCTCTCCTAGTAACCTCAACTGGTTGATCCGGCAGACCAGCATTAGCCTACTTGTTAGTCTTCAGTTTCCTTGAATAACAGAGTCTTCAGTGTCTTTCCCAACTTTTTATATTCTTTAACTTCATGTTCAATAAATCATAGTATTTCTATATACACTGCAGTTTTTATTTAGCATGTCTTCTTGCCTATGGTTTAAGCCATTAAGTGTGCACAGGTGCTTCTGTGTAACACTCTTCATTTAGTTGACAACCTTGACCACACTTGGGGTACGAGTTCCTCAGTACACTTGTCATGCTGATGTCCTAATATATGGCAACTGTGAAACTGTAATGTGTGGTAACTAATCATATACATAGCAATAATAAGTACATGAACAGAATTTTGTCATTTTTTATACTTGTTTTCCTCTAGCAAAAGTCTAAATAAATTTTTTTTCAAGAGTTGATATCAATACAGTCAAAGCCATAGTCTGACGTCGGAATATTAGCCTATGTGATAAAACACACACAATCTGCATACAAGATTTTACATTACTTTTCTAGACTGTGCTTAAGGGCAGTAGCCAAAGTGGACCAACTTGATGTTACAAAGAGAATTTCCATACTACATTAAAGTGAAAGGGGTGAAAAAATAATTTTATTTGGAAAAAACATTGGTAGGCGTCCTACTGGTTCCACAAAGAGACAGACTCCTTTTCTCTTGATGCTCATCTATATCAAATGTGAACATCCTATTGTATCTAATCTATAAATAACTGTTGAATAACATGGTACTTTCTTTTTTAGCCATAATAGCAATGCACTTGTCAAAGAACAGTTTAAAAGAATAATAATCCATTCTGACGCAATTATTCAGTTCTTTTTGTCTTATTCTATCAAAGCTAGCCTATGACCAGGCATTCTTCATTATCATCTGAAACAATGTTGTTGCTAGGATGTAACTTGGGGAGACAAAAGAGAAACTTTTATGAAAATCATACAAGAAATGTAATTAAGACTTTGCAGTCAAAAACAATGCTAAGAGTGCAAGTTATGATTAAAAGCCAACAAAGGTCATAACAGAAATAGCTAATAATAAATAATATCTTTCAAAATATAGTCATTTTTGGGCTAAAATCTACAAATCCCTTAGGTGATTTGATTTCTACTGACCAATGAATTGTTAAATTTTTTCCCTTCTCTGTTTTCCTAAATTACTCCTAAGATAGTACGTCAAGGACAGTCGGCCGTTCTCTTAGGAGTTGGAAATTGCTCCAATTCTATTGTTCACCTTTTCTTTCCCTTATTCATTTTTTCTTGTTATAAAACATTTGCTGAATGAATTTTGGTTTCCTTTCATTATTCTTATACTAAGAAAAATAACCAATTCCATCTTCAATGCACAATAATTGTATGTTACAGGTTATATAAGGGTATCTTTAGACTCTTTAGACATAGGGTTCCCTATCTCTAAATGCAGCAATTGGAAGCAGGCATGGTCATCATCAGTTTTGCCACAGGTACTTACTATGTATATTAGTATATGCTTAAGACATGCCTGAAAATGATAGCCATCTTCTGGTAATTTTCTTTGGTAGGAGAAAATGTGTCCAGTACTGTATTACTCAAGCTAATACTGATTAAATTGCTCAACTGCTAATAATGGTGAAAAAAGTAATGCACACTCCCCCCCCCCCCCCCCCCCAAATTTACAGTACACATATTGTAAAATAATAGCATTTCATTTGTATAGCCTATGCTTACAGTGAAAAGCTCAGTAGGCTAAATCTAAACATTAGTGTATAATTTGGATGATTCAGAGAATCACATTGGCTAACAATTCAGAGACTTGCCAAACAAAACCAGGTATATACTCTTGATCAATGGCTATTTTTGACATGGCCTTCATTTACCTAATAGACATTTACAGCAAAATTGTTTGGAGAAATGACAAGCATCACTCTAAACTAAACAAATCACGTACCATTTCCAAAACCAACCCTTGTCACTTATAACACTGACTTGTCAACTTGCTGGCAATTTTCAAATAATTTTGCCTCTTTTGATTTTTTTATACATCCCAATTTTCTGCTGCCCACAGGAAACCAGCTTACATTATCGCAAATATTTTTCCAGGGTTGTACAAAGGACACGCCCAAGCCATTTCCATATCCCATCTTCCACAAAGTCCCATGTACATAATGTTTGTTTGTATGGTGTTTTTAAACAAGTCTCCGGAACTTCTGTAATTTTCCTTATACAGTAATACCCCTTCCACTTTACCCTACCATCTGACTCCTAATATTCTCCTTACAGCTTTGTGTAAAATAGAAAAAAACTGTTAAACAACCTTCATTGTTAAACTGTGATGTACGTCCACATAGCAATAATGATCATACCAGATACTATATGCACAACTTGCGTTTTGCTACAATTTCAGTCTCCCAATCTTATTCTGCCTGGCCAATATTTGATTTTCCCTTTTCAGTTTTTCACAACATTCAAACCCAAGAGAACCTGCATCTGATTTCATTGTTCCTAAATATTTTTCCTAATATTTTACTACATTCAGCCTTATTATTCCCTTCTACTGACCTTGTAAAACTCACTCACATACTCTTCCCTCAATACTTTTAATTTTCTTATATTTATCTTGTGTCACAAATCTGAACCAATATGCTTTTGTCTCTTTATGAATGACACTAATTTTGCTTCATTTCAGCTCATGGTGCAGTTTATTTAATAGGGTCTGTCAATTAAACTTCATTAATCTATTTTTCCATTCTTTAATAGTGTACGATATTTAAATTTCTGCTGCATGACTGTCTAGGTTCCAGTTTGGAGAAATCTAGCTCTAGATTATGTACAGAAAAACACATCCAAGGTGAGTGGTCGCTACTGTCATATCATATAATTTACTTGAGCTCACAAGGTAAATCTGGAAATATATTCAACACCATAATAGTTTCTGCAATGATCGGTACCATGTAACCAATATATTACTATCCACTTCTTAAAAATGTATATACTGTTTCTAAACAGTATATACATTTATTATATATAAAATATCATCAAAACTCAGAGAAAATCATTAGTCTGAATGGTTGATAATGAGACCCGAAGGACTACACAGTTGATACAAGCTTACAAAGCTCTGTTGGAATAATCTAAGACAGGTTTATAGGTGAGTTGGCAAACTACCAAGCCTGCTAAAAGGCTTTGTAACACCATTTTACTTGACTGACTTTTAACTTCAATATTGCGAGGTACTATAATGTTTATATATTGATTATGTCACTGTCACTGAACAACTATATGATCATTTGATATTTTAAACAAAAAATTAAGCTACATCACTGCACCATTTTAAGACAACTTGGACTTTTAAAAATCATTAAAATCTACATTCAATGTATGATTGAACTGTAAAACTTCATAAGAACCAAGTACTATCCTAGGTCAACATGGATTTTCCCAGTGCTCAAATAGGCCAGTTTTTCTTGTTTTAATACATCCTTTAAACTTGACTGACTTTAGCCTAATTAGGTATGCCATAAACATCAAAGCTAAACCAGCCTAACATTCTTACATTAGCTTAATCTAATTTTCTTTAGAACTAAGAAACAAGAAATTTAACCTAAACCAACCTAACATTCTTCGAACAGGCAATTGGCTTAATCTAATGTTCTTTACCTACCTAAGAAGCAGGAAATTTAACGAAACCCGTTGGTTTTGTCACTAGATTAAGATTAGTTATAGGTATACCTAACATTCGGGATTACCTGGGCAAAGCCTTGATACGGGCCAGATCAGCCCTAAGTCGGCATATCCTAGACTTTAGCCTGGCTAAGCTAGGTAGTATAATACATGTCAAAGCCTAATCTTAAAAGGCCATTAAACAGTTGTTACGGATCATTTACTGACGGTTTCCCGACCATTTCAAAGGGTACGGCAGACATCCAGCCCCTAAAGTACTTACAGAACGTAATTGAGTAATTTGTGTCAGCAGGTGCCGACGAGATAGGTTTCGCCCGACTTTTAGCCTACGCCTAAAACCGCCTCCTCCTGTCATTCCCTCAGCCTTGCGCAAAACCTCAAAACCCATCTCGACGATCCACTCAAATTAAATGCCCCCAAGACCGACATAAGTAACAGGGGTTACCAAACGAGCTGTAGTGCATTTACTACACCCGGTAAACCAGAGCCGACATCGAGGAAAGTGTGCATTTTAAAAGTCGACTCCGCAAAAATCGCCGAAGTGAACTTTCACTGTGTAAGCCAAACAACGCCCATGGGGGGTGCCGAAATCTACCCGAAGTTGTACATACCACAACAACCTACATCTTTCGTAATTACTTAGGATGGTAGGAAAAGTCTTAACGTGATCTACCGAAGCATTTGCTTTCAAATTTCGAAAATAATATCAGATCGCCTTCGCCCATCCCTCGTTGACTCATCAAGATCAATAATTTTTTCAAAAACAAATGTGGAAAAGACTTAAATACACGCCCATCCTCTCATCTTACCTGCTATAATGTTTTCTATGGCATTTTCACTGCTTTACACTTTAAATCCATAATTAAATTGACACTTTTGCGAGCATTTGTTCGACACTACGATTGGCCTGGCCCATAACACTAAATAAACTGGGACCGTTTTGATTGACCAACACCTGCATTGCCGAAAGTCACCGATAGATGGCGGGAAACCTTAAACAAATGAAAAGCGTTCGATCCTCTTTCAAAGTAGAGGCAAGTTTTTTTCGGCAAACTTTTAACAATTATTATCAATACCTTATTTATGCCTCATTTAATTATATATTAAATTTTTTAACAGCCTGTGTGACTAACGTCTCGTAAAATCCTTTCGATAGTAACGCCATTACGATAATCCACAATAGTTTCAAATCCCTTTGATAGACTCAAAGTGGGAGCACGGCAACAATATTGTTTTGAAAGACTAACAGTATTAAAGGCTAATATTTATTTCTTATTCGTTGCAGGAAATTGACATCTGATAATTCATTAAAAACTTTGTATTATAAACAAAGAAACCAGGCTTATGGAGCCAGAGATTCAGTTCTTACCAGCAACAATGTTCTTGGAATTAAGTGAAAGAAATAAACAGTATTTGCCCACACTTATCTGACATATCTTTTATCTCCTTTTTAGTATTTATATTTCCCGCCCACACTCCATTTGTTACTATTGCTACTCCTTGTAGTAACAATTTTGAGATGTATATCAACAAAGCCACAACATTCGTTTGGATTCAGCGTTGAGAAATTTCAATTTCTCAGCGTAAAGTGAAGGAATCTGTTAAGTCGTTTATTTAACCCCTTACGCGTCTTCATTCAAATGTTCCGACCAAAATTTATATTAATATTATATATATAATATATATAAAAATGATATATATATATTATATATATCTATATATAATATATATATATATATGATATATAAAATATATACTGAGGTAAAAGTGTTCTGTAACAACAGAATTCCATCTAATAAAAGGAGCCCATAAAAACACCAAAATGTAGAGAGAAAAGTACTATATTTCAGAGACTGCTGTCTCTCTCTTCAGGTATATGAATGAGAAAAGTTTACAGAAAAGGTGGTTATTTATACCAAGAGATTCGTCCACAAGTAAGCCAATTTAGGTCACCCCCGCTGATAATCTTCCTTTAATCTTCTTAAGCGGTTGGTTGAATGAACACTGCGTCGACGATGTCGGATGTCCAATTCCCTTTTGAGATGTTCATTACCTGCTTTCTCTTTTATTAAGGCCGATTCCATCATTTGACTCTTGTACCGGCAGTTGCTGCTATAAATTACACGTGACATATTCCAGTTTATTCTATGGTTATGTTCATTTTATATGATTGAAAATAGCCGAGTTCTGTTGTCCATACCTAACTGACCGTTTGTGTTGTCATTAATCTCTGGGGAAGTGATTTACCTTGTAAATCCGATGTACGAAAGATTGGTCACAGTCCTGGCATGGGATCTCATATACCCCAGAGTCTTTTGGGCGATGTCTTTTGTTGGACGTTAATCAGGGATTTGGCTAAGGTATTTGGTAGGTAAATGCAAAAGGGTTGGATTTCCCAAGGGTGTGAGTTACTCTCTTAATCGTCTCCAGGTGGGGAATTTTTATTTTATTGTTGGGTGTGTCTCTGGTCTTGTCTTTAGGGGGTCGGTAGAAAATTACGTTTGCTTTTTGAATTGCTTTCTCAATTATATGGTCAGGATACTTTAAAGATGAAAGTTGCTTGCGAATTAGTTCAAATTCTTTTTCCAGGAAATCTGGGGAACAAATTCGTAAGGCTCTTAAGAATAGGTTGCTAGCTAGACCTATCTTGATGGTATTGTCATGATAGCTAAAATAGTGAATATATTGAAACTGAGACGTTGGTTTTCTGTATATGGAAATTAAATTTGTATTCTGTCGTGTCTCTGATTATTAAAACATCAAGAAAAGGAATTTGTTGTCTGTTTCCCATTCAACTTTAAATTTGATGCTGGGCACTAATGCGTTTAATTTTGAGAGGAATTCATTAAAATTACCCACTTATTATCCCAAAATGTTAGTATGTCATCCACGTATCTCATCCACAGCATGTTTTTGGGTTTTATTGCATTTATTACTGTAGTTTCAAAGTATTCCATGTACAGATTGGCTAAAATAGGACTTAAAGGACTACCCATACTACACCGAATTTTTGCTTGTAGAATGATTCCCCGAATGAAAATACGTTATTAGATGCACATAATTCAACTAACTTTATTATTCTTTATTTTAAGTCAAGGCCAAAGGGAAATGATCTGAATAGGGGGATAATTTTTCCCTTAAAAACTGAAGAACGTCCTGTACTGGTACTTTTGTGAATAAGGGAGTCTACGTCAAGGCTTAAAAGTTTTATGTTGTGAAGTGGTATATGTGCTTCTCTGAATTTGTGACAAAAGTCTTCCGAATGTTTGATGTGACTGGGAGCAAAAAGTTGCCTAAAAAATAAAAAAAGGAGAAAGGAGGCCAGCTAACCATTTAGAAATTTTGTGGACGAATCTCTTGTATAAATACCACCTTTTCTGTAAACTTTTCTCCATTCATATACCTGAAGAGAGAGACAGCAGTTCTCTGAAATATAGTACTTTTCTCTCTACATTTTATTTTGGTGTTTTTATGGGCTCCTTTTATTAGATATATATATATATATATATATATATATATATATATATATATATATATATATATATATATATATATATATATATATATATATATATATATAAAGTGCAAAATACAAATTCATTACTGGAGGCAAATAAAGTTGAACCATCATCTGGAAAGTTCTTTTTACTTTTTAAGACTCGGAAATAAAATGATAATGTCAGTAGCTCCAGAATTATTATTTTACATCGACTAAAATATCATCTCTCCAGATCTATAGTTGCCTGTTGGCTTATGCCAAGAGTGGTTTCAGAAGTTCAAATAATGTCATATATTAATTTTCACGACACTAAAACTTGCCGTTTTATTGCCTACTAGTGCATACTTAATGAGAGTATTTGTAACTTGTACGTTTTTTTTATTATGTTTATTTATTTATTTTTAGCGATATTGTCATTTATATATATATATGTGTGTGTATATATATATATATATATATATATATATATATATATATGTATATATATATATATATATATATATATATATATATATACGTATACACATCTTTCAATTATGTGTTTGTGTGTAAGTAACTATGTATGTAAGCACATAGTACATATATCTATGTGTAACTGAATCACGAAAATTTGGCTAAAACCACGAAAGGAAGTGAAACAATGAAGTACCACTGCAAGGTCTTTCGACTCTCGTCCTTTACTGATATAAATATAAGTTTACTGGAATCCAACACACCTGGATCCCAGGTATACATATTTTCCTTTATAATCCCTATCTGTCATTTATACGAGCTTTCTTAGTAAATTTACTTCTTATTATTGTATGTATCAGGCTGTTTAGTAAAGGACGAGACTCTTAGTAAAGGCCTTGCAACAGTGCGCCATTGTTTTACTTTCCTCATGATGTGCCCATCATAAGAAGATAATGACTTTTAAAGAATAACGCCAATTCTTGTACGTGGAGTGTTATGTCATTAAAACTTTTCCATTTTATATGGATTTGGTGTCTTAATTCTTCTGTTGTCGTTAAAAACGATCCAGCTCCATGATTATAAATATTTAAACCCGATTGTAAGAGCTCTTGCAGAGCGCCTTAGGTCGACTCCATGGGACGTGGCAAAGAAATTTGAAATAATAACTATAATGGCTTTGCAACTGTCTACATGATGATCAGTCAAATTATTTACTAAATAATGTACTGGGTTTAACTGACAAGGCAGAATAGGGTCACTCCAAATCGAATTAAGTTTTACTGAGTACATATTATAAAGTAATAATTAGATTTAAAAATCTCAAGACACATTTAACTGAACAGTTATGACACGGGAGATTCATTGTGCGAGAAAATACAACCTATTCTTCTTCCCTGATGCAGACTTCCAGTTATTCCATCCTGCCTGAATTCGATGTCTCACCTCTTGTTCCATGCTTCCACTATCCTCTAATATGGACCCCAAGTACTTGAACTTCTGTACTCTATTTCCTCCCCACCCAATCTTATGCTATTTCCACCATCCTCAGTAATACTGGAACACATATATTCGATTTTTTATCTGCTCATTCTCATTCCTCTCTCCTCATGTGCTACTCTCCACCTCCTCCCTCACCTCTGAACACATCGCAATGTCATCTGCATATAATATGCACCATGGCACTGCTTCTCTAAGATCCTTGGTCATGACATCCATCACGATGTTGAAGATGAATGGGCTAACTGCCGACCACTGGTGTAATCCAATTCCTATCTCAAATCCATCTGTCTCTCCAACAATGCTTCTACTCTAGTATATACACACTCCAGGCCAGTACCGAGCGACCCCCCCAAATTTCTGGAAGTCCATATTTTCTGTGACTATCCTTTCCACTGAACTGTACTTACAAAGTAATAAATAATTATTGTATTTTGTTAAGTCAAAGTATGACAATAAATAAAGTAATATGCATGTTATTGTTAACATAATAAATGGCTCAATCAATAAAACTCAAGAAATAATCTTGAATTTCAGTGCAAACTCTTGACATTATAATAAAATTCTGTCAACCAAAGCCAATAGTTTGAATAGTACCATCTAATCCGGTAGCAGGGCATAGACCGCATAGGTACTCAAATTTTCTTCTTAATATAACTGAAATAACATTTTCAAGTATTCCATCTTGTATATATATACTACCTATATATGCAATGACATTTGTAGAAGAAATTTGGGAAAAACGACACCCCCTTAAAAGAAAAAGAAAGAAAGAAAGAAAAAAAAAACCTCTGGGCACGGGCCTGTATTCCTGTACATCTGAATGATTCTGACATACTTTTCCGGCACCATCTTCTCCCTCAAAAATCTTCATATTTCTTGCCGAGGCATTATGTCATAGGCCTTTTCAAGGTCTATGAATACCAGAAGCAGGGCTCGTTTTTCTCTGAATTTCTCCATCAGCTGCCTAACTGTTCCTTCTCTATTCTTACTTCCTCTCTCAGCCTGCCATCTATTATTCTTTCCAAAATCTTCAACGTGTGAGACATTGGTATGATACATTTATAATTATTGCATTCTTGGACATCACCTTTACCTTTAAATATAGGTATCAATGTGCTTTCCCGCCATTCTTCTGATATACCTTTTCCTGTTCGAATATTTTTACCATTAGATCATATAACATGTCTACCCTTTCCTCACCTAAGGCTTTCCAAACTTCAACTATTGAATAGATTAAAACGAGAGCGACCGAAAATTAAACTATATATTTTGTTTTATTCTTCAGATTTACACTTATCACTTTAGGTGTTATTGCTGCCGAACCGGTCAAAGATTCATTTCAATCAAACTTTCATCTGATCATTCATTATTATTATTATTATTATTATTATTATTATTATTATTATTATTATTATTATTATTATTATTATTATTGGTGTTCGTTTATGATTGTTTTCTCCAAGTTTCAAATCATTTAGTCCAAGCACCAACTGCAATAGGTATAATGAGAAGGCTTTCTACGAGTTGCATCCCGTTACGTCACGCCAACAATATACTCAAGACCACCTATTATTAGTTATAAAGAAAGTACAGACATTCTTGTAATGTAATAGTGTTGTAAAAAATCTTAATAATAAATAAGTGGAAAGCAGAGGCAATTCCAATGTAAAATAAATTTGTTGTCGACCAGACTTCCTGGATCTCTCATCTCTGTCCGACTGTCGATTTGAGACAACAATAACAACAGACCAACGTGTGGTGTCCTCTGCTCACGTGACAAATCAAACATCCTATCAGCTTTGTCAACCAGAAATTACATCTTCGTAGGCTGTATTATTCATTTGGAAGTCAAATAGGTAAAATATTCGAAGAATCCCGACGTCTTGATAATATAGCAGCGAGTAAATAAGTACAGGGTACTACCTACCTAGAGGTACTACTACCTAGGTAGCTAGTGCGTTAGGTTGGAAGCCAACTTCTGCATACATGGCTAGATATTTGTCGTACCTAGGACATTGTTGGCTTCAGCTTCACGTAGCTTTGAAACTTAATTTCCTATATTTTCGGTGTATTGGGCGTCCTATGCAATGACAAATTATTTCAGTCCATTTTTAATTGTTTTCTTCTTCAGTAAAAGGTTGCCATGATACTCTAGGCTAAATGAGGTTAGGTAGTAGGTCCAGGCTAACGCTAGAGGTTGTGTCTGATCATTGAGTAGTATCAGCCGTTTATTACCCTAACCTCTGACTCGAGCTACCCTATGATTTGGTCTGGATATCTGTCAAATTTATGCTTTCCAAACTTGTAAAGCTATCCGAGGGCTAGGCTACCTATTTGTCCAGTATAACCTAGCCTATAGCCTAGTAGCTACCTAGGTAGGTAGCTACGCCTATCCTATCCAGTTGTCCCTTAGGTAGCTACCTAGGTATTAGCCTAGCTAGTAGATTCACATCAACCGTGCATTTTAGGTAGGTATAATCTAACCTTAAACCTACTACAACTAGGTAGCTATACCTAGGGGACCCCAGTGGGAACCAGGGTTTTCGGGTGAGGGGAGAGGGAGAACAGTGATTAGCGGGGCTGTACCTATCCTAACACAACTGCCTAACCTAGGGCGCCGTATCCTTATCTAGGCCGGGGGGGCTTCTCCTCCTCCTGCGACCCTAACCTTAAGGACACTATGTCTCTGGCACAAATCCATTGCTTTTGGTGTATTTCCAGAATACACTAGACAAAAATCACCATAACTTAAATAACAGGCACTACAAGATGCTGGAATTTCGTCAACAGGATCTGGAATATTATATCGTAAATGCTGTTCGGAAGAAGTGCTGGCTACCAGCTCCATGTCTAAGAAGGAACTGAAATAGCATCGGTAGGATAATGTATTCTTGCGCTGAGAAAATTTTCGAACACCCGTGCCATTGGCCAAAGTTTGTGAGGTGTCAAAAAATTAAACTGATTGGCCCAACGTGTAAGACGTCATAGTGTACTTGTATCTGCGGATTTTAGTAGTTACAAGGCTCATTTGAGCTAAAACAAGACGCAGTAAACAATAACAAAAGACAGAAAAAATCTGGGAGGAAGACAAGAGTAGCATGAGTTTGATCGCCGATATTTCGAGTTTTATTGAATTTCACTACATTATCTCACTCATATAGTATCACTATTTACATACATTCCAACACATTCTAGTAAAAAAAACATGAACATCACTGATATCTTATGTGGCCCTCTCCTAAACATTTATTAACTTTACAATTGGGTGAAATACTGAATGGCCAGGCTCTTCCATTGTGCGACTACCTTCCCTAAAATCTGTAATTACCCACAATGCCCATAGTTTGTGACTTTGAAGAAAAAACTTACTTCAAGAGGAAAATAGAGCGCTCAAGGTGTTGCTTTGATGGACGTTGGCTCTTGACTAATGTCTATCCTGGGTTACAGGACTTGTTAAAGTACTTTAGTATTGGGAAGGTGGTCGCGCTACTGTAGAGCCCAGCCATTCGTTATTTTACTCTTAGTTGCAAGGCGTGATTCCCTCCAGTCGTCGACCAGAACAGGTTCCTCATATGTAAATAGACCTAACCTTTTCCATACTGCTAGGTCCTGACCTAACCAGATCTTGTCTACCTGACCTAACTTAGTGTAATGTACCCTGATATTGGGGTAATGGTGGTGACCTGCCCCGGTTGGCAGGGATCAGGCTGCCAACAGTACCAGAGTATTTTGGCTCCCCCTGAACCTCCCAAGTAATTTGGGATCCTCAGTCTCAACTAGGTCTAACTACATGTCCCTCGTAGCTTACTTAATGAGTACAAAGTAAATTCAAGTTTTATGTAGGGTCCAAATTGCAATTGGTGGAAAACAGTTTGGATTACCTTATTTGCTTTGAGATAATCTTATTTTATTGCTTGATTTTTCATCATATACCTAATATTGAATTTGGTCTCATTATATTTCATTATATGGTCTTTGAGAATGAAAATCAATAAAATTATGATAATCTCAGTACTACCCCACATCAGAATATTTGGTGTGAGTTGAAAAAAATGGTACATTTGGTGATTTTGGAAACTTAAGGAATGAAATTTGAATATTCATCTGAATTTCAAAGGATTAACATTCTTAATCAATTGTCATGGCCAAATAAGCCAAATGCTAAAGATAGCTCTTATAGGTAAACCTGCTCTCTTAAGCTTTTGGCTGGGTTGCTTAAGATAGCAGGTTTACCCAGGCTCCTGAACATACATGTAGTATTATGTTTGTTGAAAATCATTATTGAAAGCAGACCTCTGACCACTAGGTTGCTCATTTTTTCAAAAGAACCATTTAACAATTATTTCATAGGATAAGGATATGGCAGACATATAAGATAGCTTGGCTCAAGCTATGTCATTTTTGGTCTGTTGTACTTTCATATTAAAAATGCATTGTAAGGCTAAGGCCCCACCGGATCCGTCGCGGCGCGTTGCGTGCATCCAACACGGCTATCCGTCTACAAGCGTCTCCGTCTTCTGCGAGTGTGGCCCAACCAGACACACGAGTGACGATTATAAGACGGACAATTCAAACTTCACCAGTACTTGCCGTTATGAAGGGAGAGCGCAAAGTTTTCCTCTGACTGGTGCTGTCAACCAAATTAGAGGTGTTGAACAGTAGGAAAATCTGGACTTATGACATAACTTTAGATGAGGAAAGAGTGGAGAATATGTAAAACGCTTTCATAAGTTACGATAGCGTCCAGACAAGTTTTTGTTCCGATACGTAATACAAACCCTCGGTCCTTTAACAATAGGAAGGTAACTAGCGGCAGCTGGGACGGTCGTAAGCTTCGAACAAGGGGAGAACGGTAGTTAACTGCTTGTCCGGTCGTGCGCGCGCCGCGCGCCCGGGCGGTGAAGAATCACTTTTGCTTTCGGCCGTGGTGTGACAGGACGTGTTCGTCATCGCTCTGCCCGCTATTTTCGTCGTGTGCTTTGGATGTTACAATTTCTTCTGACTGGTTTGTGTGTGGTCTTGAATGAAATTGTAAGTACTTTGTTTTCATTTTTCATTGAGTGAAGATTAATTAATCATGGATCAAGAAGAGCTTTCGCCGCGCCCACCAACTGCCCGTAGAGTGTGTCCCGGGTTGGAGGGGCGTAAATGCGGCGGATTCCGCTCTTACCCAGATATTGATCCTCATGAGTTATGTTTTCGGTGTCGGGGGCGAGAATGCTCCCGAACCGAACCATGGGATGTGCAATTGTATTCGGGGTCTTCCGTCCGCTCTGGGTGGGGTTCGTCCTCCCCCAGGCGTGAGGGTGCCCTCTAACTGACCCGACGTTCCTCCCTCAGGTGTGCCTTCTGTGAGTGACGACCTTGGACAGGTGTGGGCGTCGTGGGACTGCAGGGCGCCCCCAGTATCCAGGGCTTGATTCAACGGCTAGCGGGTCGGCAGTGGTAACTCATGGTGTGGTTACAACTACGACCAATACGGTGTCAACACCAGTACGCCGCCCCTCCTCATGTGGTGTATACGCAACACATTGCGTCAGTGACTCCAACGGCGTCAATTCAAATGCCGATCGCTGCCGTGCCTAAGAGGGGCGTGCCGCCGCCACCTGGGTTTTTATGTGCTGCCGACGCCCGACTGTTTCGCTGCCCCAAAAGTTCGCCCCTGGGGATCTACCGCCCGTACCAATGATGAGTTTGGCTGAGATGGAGAGGTCTGTGACGCCGGATTATGCTGCCGTACCTGCCGTACCTGCAGCGAGTGTTGCTGGCCCAGCCCTCGCGCCGCTCCTACGAAGCGCGCGGTGCGGGACTCTAATGTTGATGTTAGCTGCTGGTGCTGGTCCTGCTGGTGCTGGTTCCTAATTGGGCTGGCTGGTTCCTGCTGCTGCTGGTCCTGCTGGTGCTGGTCCTGCTGGTGCTGGTCCTGCTGTATGGTGCCTGATGGTGCTGGTCCCTGCTGCTGATGTTCCTGCCGCTCCTGCCGTGCCTGCCCCTGCCCACGTCGCGTCTCGTCAATGGAGGTGCTGCACCGGTCTCAGGTCTTTCCGGACAGGATCAGTCGGGGCGTGTTGCTTCGGCAATTGGCCCGACTTTTCCGTGGATGGAAGACCTGACGTCCGTCCTGAGAGAGCTGACGAAGAAGAGGAAGAAGAAGAGGAAGATGTCGTCGTCGTCTTCATCGTCTTCTTCGTCGTCTGTTGCCGCCTCTTCCCCTTCGACTTCTAAGGCTTCCAAGCCGAAGAAGAAGAAGGCTGCCTCCTCCCCCCCTAAGAAGGCTCCTACGGGACCTTCGAAGGGACCCGTCTCGCTCTGGCGTGACGGGGGGTGCTTCTGCTGGTCCTCCTGTTCCCTCGGGAACGGGGCCCGTCTCCTCTTCTGAGAAGAAGAAGAAGACGGGGACCAAGGATGTGCTGGCTACTGCTGGTACATCCGCGCCTGGTCTTAGTAGCACTGCTGCTAAGTCAGGTAACACGGCTCGACTTCTCGTTCGCGAGAAGGGTCCGAGTGTACGGTCTCCTTCGGCCCCCCCCCCCCCCCGACCGTGCAGCCAACGTCAAGAAACGCCTGAGCTTGCTCACCGTCACGACAGAGGCACGGAGCAGAAGACTGTCGAGAGTCGCGCAAGTGACGCTCGCCAGGCCAGCGGCCGCTCTCTCGTAGCGACCAGCCGGTACCTCGGGTTGACGTGACGGTCTCTGACCGGCCACGGTTGAGGCTGAGAAGAGGTCCCTCGACCAACGGCACCAGCTTCAGGCTGGTACCAGCGGTTTGACGTGCCGTGAGGACGCTCACCGGTCTCACCGCGAAAGCGGAGCTCTGCAGATCACCTGACCGCCGCTCCCACAGGGACCGGACGGAGACGGTGGCCAGCAGCAGCTCGTCTGACGCACGAGATTCGGGGTCGACGTGCTCAGTCGAGCCGCTCGCCACAGGTGTGAGAGCGGCACGACCAGGCCTGCAGCACGATCCCCACCGCGGGTTGGTGACGGCTGCAGCCCCCCACGTACGCTGGTCCTGCCAGCGAACGGGGGGGGAGCGTCAGGTCTGTCTCTCCTATACCTTCAACTTCCTCGGGCTACACCGGGAAGAGCGAGGTGGTACCAGGAGTGATCGTGAGAGGTGCGCCGCTCACGATCCCGCCACAAGACGCCGCACGAACCAGGCATGGTTGTAGGACCAGCCAGGTCGTACGCGCAAGTGGTTGGAGGGCGACCGTCAGGGGTCTGTTGCTGTTCCTCCTTCTGAAGGAGGAGGGTCTCGAGAGCTGCTCCTGTTGGAGGGACTGGACGGTCTACTCCTCAGGACGCTGTAACTCCTGAGATCCAGAGGAACTTTGCCCAGGTTATTTGCGCTGATTCGTCAGCACAACGACCTGGGGAAGGATCGCCGCTACCACCATCTGAGCCCACGTCCCGGCTCGAGTCATTTTGGGGCCCGAAGAGGGAACCCAAATTGACGGTGGGACTGCCGCGATCGGAGCTTGCAGACTCAGTCCTTGACCAGGTGGAGTATTTCGTCTCAGGACGAGAGGACTCACTTAAGTCAGGACGGTCTTCCAAGCTACTTCCTCCTCCTCTGCAGCGACAGCGGAAGTTCTACGTGCCATCAGTAGATCCAATACCGCCCAAACAGGTTAACCCGGAGCTAGCTAGGCTAACTCCAGGTGTGTCCCTGCAGCAGCTCCTGTCAGAGAACCTATGGTTCTCGCAGCAGGAGGCACTGGGCCTGGAAGCTACCGCTATGGCAGCTTTCCAGGCAGTCTCTTGGTTGGATCTGTGGTCCCTCACAGTATCCAAGGTCGCGGCCGACGCCGGGGCGCTGCCCTCGAAGACGACCCCGACTTCAGGAGACTGTGCCAGTCTGGAGGTAGGGCCATCTCCTACCTCGCCCATCAGACGGCAAACCTGTGGGCCAACTTGGTTCTCCGTCGTAGGGACGCTGTCCTTACACGAGTAGCCAAGGGGGCCGGGCGTGATAAGCGGTAAATGGACTACGTAACGGACCAATGAAGAGTTCCTCCGCTCTCTTTCGCCCCGGAGAGATGGTGGACGCTGCGGTGGAAAGACGGCGCACTGATGACAGTGACCGTCTGGTTCACCAGGCAGTTACGAAGGTTTCTGGGCAACCTCGTACATCTGCGGCTAAGCCTAAGAGTTTAGCTAGCGCTTCCTCGGCTGCTAAGACGGCTGCTCCATCGGAAGCCCCGAGGAAAGACTCTTCCTGCGTTCAACTTCTAGTAAAGGAGGCCGTAACCAGCCCTCCTCCCAGCCCTCCTTTCCCCGAGGAGGTGCTGGAAGAAGTCGAAGCGAGGTGGGAAACGCTAGGGACGGCGTTCTCACCAGCTGCCGGAAGTGGGGGGGTGCCTGGCGAGCCATTGGGCAACTTGGCAGCGCTACGGTGCCGAGACCTGGATAGTAGACGTCCTTCGGGAGGGATATCTACTACCCTTCGAATCTCGGCCACCCCTCACCTCCCAACCCGGTCCATCTGCAGACATATGTTCTGGGATCCTCAAAGGACGACGCTCTTCGGCAGGAGATCAAGACCATGCTGACCACCAAAAACGAGCCTGTAGAAAGTCGTAGTGGATCGGTCACCGGGCTTTTACAGCCGCTTTTCTTAGTGGAAAAGGCATCGGGGGGCTGGCGCCCGGTGATAGATCTCTCTCCCCTGAACCGATTTGTTCGCCAGACTCGGTTCAAGATGGAGACGGCACGTTCCGTGCTGGACTCCATCAGGTGGGAGAACGACTTTCATGCTTTCAGTGGACCTGAAGGATGCGTATTTCCAAATACCCATCCATCAGTCCTCCAGAAAGTACCTCCGCTTCATCTTCGACGGGACGGTGTACCAATTCAGGGCACTCTGCTTCGGTCTCTCAACCGCCCCACAGGTGTTCACGAGAGTGTCACGCTGGTGTCGCTGCTTGGGCCCATTCGCACGGGATACGTCTTCTGAGGTATCTCGACGATTGGCTGGTCCTGGCGAGCTCCCGCTCGCAGTTGCTGCAGGACAGGGATCGACTTCTAAAGTTTTGTCGCGATCTGGGGATCGTGATAAACTACGAGAAGTCCGATCTCGAACCCAAGCAGAAGATGAAGTACCTGGGTATGCTGATCGATACGGTAGCAGCTCAAGTCCGCCCCGCAGACTTGAGGATCAGCAAATTCAGGGAGGCAGCCGGCCGGTTTCCTGTCTCGGCAGGAACAGGCAGATCATCAGCCAATGGCAAGTCGTGATCGGCCACCTGTCGTCACTCGAGAAGTTAGTTCCTCACGGACGTCTTCACCTGCGGTCTCTCCAGTGGAGACTAAGGGAGAGTTGGTCACAGGTAAAGGATCCACCTTACTTCCCCGTGTCCATCACGGAGAAGGTGAGGCAGGACCTAGCCTGGTGGCTCGCCGGACCACGGAACCCAGAAAAAACCTCTTAAGAGGAGTGCACTACGCACACCCCCCCCGGAGATGCTGCTGTTCTCAGACGCATCGACCCGAGGGATGGGGCGCACACCTGGAGGAGTTGCTGGCTGCAGGTGTGTGGGACCATCACGACAAGCACCTTCACATCAATGTCCTGGAACTCAAGGCGGCGTTTTACGCTCTCAAGAGTTCCAAGACCGCTTGATGGGACACTCAGTGGTGTTGATGTGCGACAACACCACGGTAGTGGCATACGTCAACAAGCAGGGGGGCCTAGTGTCTCTCCCGCTACACCAGTTGACGGTGCAGGTGCACGAGTGGGCCACGGCTCATTCGATAGAGCTGTCAGCACGCTACATTCCAGGCAAGAGGAATGTAGTAGCGGACAAGCTCAGCCGTCGGGATCAGGTAATAGGGACCGAGTGGGTCCCTACACCCAGAAAGTGGCGGAAAGGAACTCTTCAACCTGTGGGGGCGTCCAGTCATAGACCTGTTCGCCACCCGGCACAACAAAAAACTTCAAGTTTTTTGCTCAGCCGTGCCGGCCCACCCATGGGCAGCTGCAGAGGACGCTCTTCAACACCCCTGGGACAACCTCTTCGTCTACGCCTTTCCTCCCTTTTGTCTGATTCGGAAAGTGATCAGCCGAGCGCTGGTCACTTCCCCAATCTCAGGATGATCCTGGTGGCTCCAAACGACCTCAAGCCGTTTGGTATCCGGACCTGCTGGCTCTTCTTGCAGAAGAACCGAGAGAGATGCCCCACTGGCACAACCTTCTAGCCCAGCCACACGTAGAGCGGTACCACCGAGCAGTCCAGTCCCTACAACTTCACGGCTGGCTGTTATCCACCATCTCTTGCGAACGAGAGGCTTTTCTCGCAGCGCAGCAACAAAAGAGATGGGCCTGGACACGTCAAGACAGTCCTCTGCAGCTAGTGGGTACCAGGGGAAGTGGGCCGTCTTCTGTGGTTGGTGTCGTAGACGGGGTCTATCTCCTCTCAGAGCCAACTCTTCAGCAGGTAGCGGATTTCCTCGTATTTCTTCGCCGAGAGAAGCTCCTCTCAGTACCCACAGTTAAAGGATATAGAGCTGCACTGGCACTCGTCCTAAAAAACTGAGGGGACTGGACATCTCGAACTCGTTCGAGATCTCCTTGCTAATGAGGAGCTTCGAAAGGTCTTGCCCACCCAGGGGAGCTCAGGCCACCTGAGTGGGATGTGCTCTCGTAACCCCTTAGGAGTTTGACTCGAAGACCATTCGAGCCACTCCGAGAGTCGTCAGACAGGGATCTGACCCTCAAGACCCTCTTCTTGCTGGCCCTGGCATCGGCGAAGAGAGTAGGGGAACTTCATGGTCTGTCCTTCAATGTTAAACATTCCAGGGGCTGGGGATCTGTGACGCTCGATTTCGTCCCGAATTTCGTAGCTAAGACTCAGAATCCGTCGATCCCTGACGACAGGTTCGAGTCTTTCACAATCCCCTCCCTAATGGATTTCACCGACAACAATACGGATGAGTATGCTGCTTTGTCCTGTGAGGGCGCTACGGCGCTATCTGAAGAAAACTCGACACCTCAGGCCTGAGTGTCGACGCCTCTTCGTTAGCACTGGGTTACAAGAAAGAAGTATCCAAGAACACGCTTTCTTCTGATGCGTGAGGTGATCAGGAGAGCGTACGAGGCTGATGGTAGTGACGACATCCGTACGCTCCGACCGAGAGCCCACGAAGTCAGAGGTATTGGACCCTCTTTGGCGTTCCGCAAGAACTTCTCCGTGGCGCAGGTCCTGAAGGCAGGTGTCTGGGCCAACCAGACTACCTTCACGTCCTTCTACCTTCGGGATATTGCCCACAAGTCCTTGGATACTTTTTCCTTGGGACCTGTGGTGGCTGCTCAACACGTTGTGTAAGCTTACCCAGCACCCGAGCAGGCAGAACAGCATCGATTCCTGGTGTGACTGTAGGAATGAATGGTTGAATGAGAGTGCGACTGGCTTCTCTTCTCCATCTTTCTCTCTCTCTACCTGTGGGCAGAGGGTCACGGTCGTCACCATGCTGGAAAGGAATCCGATGCAGGTAAGCTACTCAACCGAGCCCCAATCTATCCCTTTAGTTAGGGATAGAAGCAAATATCCATCCACTCCCTCCAACAAGGGGGAAGGGGAAGGAGTGGATGCCTACTTGAGACAAACCCATAACTTTATGTTGGCTCCTGTACAGGAACAAGTTCTCGCAATGCTGGTACGAAGAGATACGCTTGCCTCTCTCTTAAGTACTTGGCTCAGAGGTCTGACCATTGATCCTGCGGTGCACACCCCGATCAATCGGACAGAGGTTTGGATCCCTCCCTTGCTCTTACGACCAGGGAGGCATTCCAAGGTTGGACGAACACCAGTCTGTTCACCAAAAAGACTCAGATCCACCCACCAAGAAGTGAGTCTTCCTATTGTTAAAGGACCGAGGGTTTGTATTACGTATCGGAACAAATGACAATTTGTCGAAAATTGCATTTTTCCTAACTATACAAACCTGAGGTCCTTTACATATAGTCCCACCTCATACCACCCCTCACTCTGCAACTTTTTTGCATGGGCCTAAAGCAAAAGTGATTCTTCACCGCCCGGAGCGCCGCGGCGCGCGCACGACCGGACAAGCAGTTAACTACCGTTCTCCCCTTGTTCGAAGCTTACGACCGTCCCAGCTGCCGCTAGTTACCTTCCTATTGTTAAAGGACCTCAGGTTTGTATAGTTAGGAAAAATGCAATTTTCGACAAATTGTCATTTTTTTAATATTGTCGGATGCCGCCGAAAACATTTGACTTAATTCATGAGGGCATTATATCTCGAATATCAAAATTTGATACCAATTACAGAAGATCCGTATCAACGTAAGAAACTTGTAGTAACTCTGAGGGAAGGATTACCGATTTCGAAATTAAAGTTGCACTATATTTTATTTAATACAAAAATTAAGATACGTAGAATTTTATGTGAACTGAACACTTTGATACAGGAACTTCTGAAACAAAGATATTTACATAAATGTGTCCATTAGAATATAATACAAAAAATACTTTAATCCTTTATCATAACCACAAATCATCACATTTGATTATAACTCAAAGTTGGGCCGGTGGTTCAAATGCAGGTTGTTGTAGGTCTACCACAATTTCTTCCTTCATGCGGACCCCAGCTCGGAGACACACGTCCACGTGCGGCTAAAAACAAAATGTTTTGTTCCTTGCGCGTCCAGTCCGGTAACGCACCTGACGCCACGCACGCTCATGCGCCGTGTGGGGCCACTCATGTTTGAACTATAACAGTTGATCGAAACGCACAAAACGCGTAGCCGTGTTGGACGCACGCGACGCGCCGCGACGGATCCGGTGGGGCCTTAGCCTTAGGCTAAGGCCCCACCGAATCCGGCGCGTCGCGTGCGTGCAACACGGCTATCCGTCTACAAGCGTCTCCGTCTTCTGCGAGTGTGGCCCAACCAGACACACGAGTGACGGTTATAAGACGGACAATTCAAACTTCAGCAGTACGTTGCCAGTAGGGAAGGAAGGGAGAGCGCGAGGTTTTCCTCTGACTCGGTGCTGTCAACCAAATTAGAGGCGTTGAACAGTAGGAAAATCTGGACTTATGACATAACTTTAGATGAGGAAAGAGTGGAGAATGAGCAAAACTTTCATAAGTTACGATAGCGTCCAGACAAGTTTTTTTTTTAATATTGCCGGATGCCGCCGAAAACCTTTGACTTAATTCACTAGGGCATTATATCTCGAATATCAAAATTTGATACAAATTACAGAAGATAAGTATTAACGTAAGAAACTTGTAGTGTAGTAACTCTGAGGGAAGGATTACTGATTTCGAAATTAAAGTTGCACTTTATTTCATTTAATACAAAAATTAAGATACGTAGAATTGTGTGTGAACTGAACACTTTGATAAAGGAACTTCTGAAACAAAGATATTTACATAAATGTATCCATTAGAATATAATAAAAAAAAATACTTTAATCCTTTATCATAACCACAAATCATCACATTTGATTATAACTCGAAGTTGGGCAGGTGGTTCAAATGCAGGTTGTTGTAGGTCTACCACAATTTCTTCCTTCATGCGGAAGACGCACGTCCACGTGCGGCTAAAAACAAAATGTTTTGTTCCTTGTGCGTCTAGTCCGGTAACGCACCTGAACGCCACGCACGCTCATGCGCCGTGTGGGGCCACTCGTGTTTGAACTATAACAGTTGATCGAAACGCACAAAACGTGTAGCCGTGTTAGACGCACGCGACGCGCCGCGACGGATTCGGTGGGGCCTTAGCTTAAAGGGTGGTGGTTAATAATTTCATTAGCAATTCAAAGAATACATCCTACTCTAACCAACCTAATCTAGGAAACAACGTTCTATTTAATTATTGCTTTACACTACTTCCCAGGACCTCCCTTAACACATTTGATACATGAATAAGACTTTGCTACTCTGTGCATCTTGTAAAAGTTTTATAATTTTGTTAATTTTAAGAATGCTAATTAATTGAGAAGCATTGAATATTGATTGCTTCTTACTGTTTTCAGTAATACCTTTACATAATATTTTAATGATTTGTTCTTATTTCAGCAATGGCGACTGTTATAAGAATCAAGAGGAGACTGGATGAAGAGCCAACTGAAAATATTATTATAAAAGCAAAAAGATCCAGAAATGAGAGCACCGGAGATGAAGATCAGTCAGGTGACAGAGTAGCAGTACTGACAAGAGTTGGTACTGTTGAGTCCAGGGTAAGGTTTTTCATTATGTAATTTCCCCTTGCACGATAGTTTGAGAAAAGTAGGGCTTTGACTATGGTGATGACTGACCAACTAGAAAAATTTTAAATGATTACAGCCATTAGAGCTTTGGTAAAAAAAACTCAAGGTTTTGGTGTTGGTGTTAGGAATAAGTTTGAAAGGAACGAATATACTGTACATGTAGTTAGTAGATTATGCTTCATGCTGTTGGTGTAAAAAATTAATTACAGAAAGAATGAGCTGCAGTCATATTTTTCATGAACTGTATAAAAATGAAGACTGACAATCCTTTTGTTTTCAAAGCTAAATTATTTTATGATTCTTTGCCAGTTGCCAAGAAATTTCCCTGATTAGTACTGCAGTGGGACAGATAAAATTAATGCTGATCAGACTGAAGTGTGATGAATATAGTATTACAATTCAGTTGTAGTTCTGATTTACATGTAGCAAAAGCTGTGATGCAAATATTTTGAAATAAAGCAGTATAAATGTTCACTTTTTATCATTTAAATTGACTAAGCCCAGTTCTAAGCGCTGTAGAGTAATATGGTATATGGTTGATAAATGTTTTGTGCTGACTTCTAATTACTTTTATGATGTAGCTACTAAAAAAAATTGCTTAAAATGAAGATCATAATTTTCTTCTCAGATGTGTTGGTGTCAGAGCCACGGTTTAAGATACTACTGTATTGAGATTTAAGCTCCTATCTTTTATAAAATAACTTTAAGGTGTTGGTTTGTATCATTGAAAGTCCCCAATGAAATATTGTAAGCATATGAATTGCAAATGATCTACAGAATTTTTGTTCATGTAGGATGTTGATATTTAAAGTGTACCTTTAACAGTTCATTGGCATTGAGCTTTCTCTATGTTTGTAAAATTTCTTTTGCGTTTTTATCTGGTCTGTTGGTCGTTTTCTTTGCGGACTGTAAATGCATTTTATGTCTACCCCTGTACAGGGAGATTTGACATAAAGGTGTTCAGTATTGTGGTAGTGGTGATAGTAAATTTTCAGCAGCCAGATAATGGCAGATTTATTGAGCAACTCAAGAAATTCAACAGATGCATTTTTTAATTTTTTTTTTTTTTTAAACAAACATGACTTCATATTTAATTGATATTGCCATCTTTTGTCATTAGTGTAGATGGTTTGGGATAGAATGTAAGTTCTGAGCTTGTTACCAGCCACTATTTTACAATATCAGTCTAAATAGAATAGCAAATCTTGTCTCATAATATTTTGAAAGCTGAAAGGACAGTGTACACAGTTGTAAGTTCATTATGAGACCAATATTATTCTTAACAATTTCATAAAGACTGATACATATGAGTTTACCCTACTTTTTTCATCATATGCCCAACAGATTGAAGACTCAATAAAAAGACAAGACTCTTTAACAAGGATGTAAAAAAAAGATAATGACAAGTAACCATTGCATGAAAGAAACTTATAAAAAGGGCAACAATATCGGTAGTAATTGGCACACTAAAACCTACGTGCATACATACAATAAATTATCAAAATTTAGAAGACATAATAGAGACAGAGTCTTACCTTGGAATTATTTTCAAAGTATATCTTGCAGTACCTAATACAGAAGATAGATAAAGTTCCATAAGATAAATGGGACTTTGGTTCACTTCTGAGAGATGCAAGATTGAACTGTGGACTTACAATCTTGTAGAACTACATATTTGTGTGGGTATTTTTCATTATAGAAGAAAAGTAAGAGCATATTAATTTATTTTGTACGAATGGGGCTTAATATTTTACTTTCACAGGCTATCAAGAACATCAGTTCTTTATTGTTCAGATGTGACTAATTGTGTAAGACTTACTAATTTATATTATTTTCATTACCTAAAATAACATAAAATATTTTGGCTTCAACTGTTCTGCAAGTAAAGAATGGTTTGTTTTTATTTTATTCTCAGGATGACCCACTAGAATCATTGGTCAAGACAGCTATTAAAAAAGGATGGGAGCTTAGACAGAATTACAAGAAATTAGGTAGTGATGTATCCTATAAAGAAAAGTCCAGTCAAGAGGCCAAAAAGCGAGCAGTTACTAAAAGATACAAGGTGAGATACATCTTTCTGAATGTGTTTAATGGTGTAGTATTAAAATAAAAACCTATTTATTATCTATAGTGTGATTGAAATGCTGAAACACGTTAAATGTGTCCTAATTTATCCATACTACCTGTCGTCAAATGTAAGTTTTAATTTGTAATAGATTAATAATCTGTATTTTTTATTAACTTACATGTGTATAAGTTGTATAATCCCTGATGCTGATTTTGTTTCTTCAGTAGGCCTTTCAACGTTGCATCCATACTATACCTTTTTGCTCAGATATTTTAGGCAAATATATACCCGTTTGTATAATCACTCTATTATCTTTATGTCTTTTATGTGACATAAGCTGAAGTGTGCCTTTCCAGAAACCCATGAGGTCATAATACCATTGCAGTATATTCCTTTTCAGCTAAGTCTCAGTCACAAAGTCTTACATGCTATGTAATTGAGAAAGAAGTTAGTAATAGTGTTCTACTAAATAACATGCTTGAAATTGAAATGTAAGTATGAATAGATACAGTATAAGGTTAACCTTCTGTCTGTGGTATAGGTACTAGCCTTTTATTACAACACAGAGTAATTCATGTTTTAGCTTTATTAAGATATGTAAAATATAAGTTGATATATATGTTTTAATTTTTAACGTGAACACAAAATACATAGTGAGAAAGAAAAGACTAACTTGCCCTTTCTGGTACTGGTTGTAAGTCCTAATTGTGATCTGGCTTGTATGAGATTTTAAATGCACCAATAAAAATAATATGCTCTAATAATTCACCATTAAAAATACAGTATAAAGGTACCCTAAAACTAGATAGACAAAATAAAAGTTGAATTTAACAACTTGCACGGAAACAGATCTTTGTCCTTGTAGGAGGTAGTACTATCAGTGCACCTCATGCAGTGCACTGTAGTCATTACTTGAGGTTCTTTGCAGCATCTCTTCGTTCCCTAGCTGCAGCCCCTTTCATTCCTTTTACTGCACCTCCGTTCATGTTATCTTTCTTCCATCTAACTTTCCACCCTCTGAAAAGAGTTGATCCATACATACTGTGAGGTTTTCCCTGTTACACCTTTCAAACCAATTTGCTTTCAGTTTCCATTTCAATGGTGAATTAGGTCCCAGTGCTTGGCCTTTGCCCTAAATTATATTTTAATGTATGACACTTACCTGGCAGGTATATATATAGCTATATTCTCTGTTCCACCTGGCAGAAATTTTCAAAACTCGCGGCAATCGCTAGTAACCTATTAGTAGTTCAGGCAACCACCACCCCGTTACCGTGGCGCTAGCGCTAGGAACCGTTCCCAATTGGGCCAGATTTTCTCTGCCAGCCGAACCGGCAACATTGTTGGTGGTTCCCTGCTAGAATTTTCATTCTCGTTGCTGACTGATCTTGGATTTTGGTATTGTACTTGGAAACGTTAGCTTGGCATTCGCTTTGGATTGTTCTTTAAGATGTCTGACTCTGGAAGTATGTTTAGAGTGTGTGTAAAAGAGGGGTGTAAGGTAAGACTGCCGAAAGCTTCGGTCGACCCTCATACCGTTTGTAAGAAATGTAGGGAGACTGTGTGTACTTGGGAGAATAGATGCATTGAATGTGAGAATTTATCAGAGAAGGAATGGAAGGTCTTTATGAAATACGTTGAGAGACTGGAGAAAGATCGTGTAAGGAGATCTGTTTCTCGTAGTGAGAAGTCAAATTCTTCGAGTAAAAGGAGTGATTGTATTTCCTCTCCAGCTCCTTCTAATGTAGAATTGATAGTTCCTTCTCCCCAGGTATATCCTGCGCCCGCTGCTGTATCGGAGGAGGAACGAACGATACAAATATTGTGAAAGTGTTCGCTGCCCTTTGCGTCCATGGGCGACCAGAATACAGCGACTTACAGACAAAGTTAGTGCTTTCGATGTCAGTGAAAGTGTAGTGGAGGGGGCGTCTGATCGTCTCTCTCGTGCTCCTAGACCTAGACCTCTGTCAAGCTCCCAGACCCAAGGAGAAGGCATGTCGACAGTCGAAGGGAGGCGAGAGAGGTTTTGACACGGTCAGGCGTCCCTTCGAACAGTCCTGTTTGCAAGTTCCCAGGCTGTTGCAGTTCGCCGCAGAAAAGGCGTAACTGGGAAGTGTGCGTCCTCGGAAGGTTCGATTCCGAGCGAGAACGTCGGTATGCAGTGGTGTCTCGCCCACTCAAGAGGACGTTCAGGACATCAACTGCTCTCGAGAAACAGGTGCAAGATAGTGAGGCTTGGAGTAGTCCTGAGGTGTTGTCATCCTCGGAAGACGGGGGAGCAGTACCGATCAAGAGGAAAAGGATTTTTCGTACTAGAGAGGACGCAAATCGCACTGGCGATATACGTCCGTCTCGGCATGGTATTGCCTTGGGAGAATCGCCTCCATCTTCTTATGGATCCTCCCCTCGTATTTCTCCGTCGGGTAGAGTACAAGATCGCTCTCCTTTAGGTCGCAGTCCAGCTCGTAATCCTCATCCTTCGTCGTCTACCATTCAGGAGGATGGTACGAAGCATTTCTTACGGGAAATGCAGTCCAAGTTGGCAGTGTTGGTGAAGTCTTGGGATGCTCCTGAACAAGCATCTTCGAGGCGTAAGGACGATTTCCTTCCCATTAAGTCTTCGAAAAGGGAAGACAAGGACGCGTTCGCCGAGGACGCAGGGCGCACTGGCGCTAGGAGGAAAATAGTGTCGGAAGAAGCAGGACGCAAACGTCAGGACGCTGAACCACGGTGGACGCAGGCGCAGGCGGCGTGGAAAGCAGGCGTGTCTACGATGGACGCAGGACGCAGGCGGCAGGACGCAGACGCATCGGTAGCCGCAGGACGCAGGCGGCAAGACATCGAGAGGCGGCAGGACGCCGATGCCTCGCTAGCGCAGGACGCAGGCGGCAGGACACTAGTCCGTCAACGAAGCGTCAACTACGACGACGACTTGCAAGATATTTCTTCAGCAGAAGAGAGTTGGAAGTATTGAATGAAAAGAATACAGAACCTTCTTCAGATTATAAGGTTCTGACAATTCACGTCTTATTGCTGTTTTTTGAGGGGGAATGTTTAAACCGACAGCTCCGTTATCCCCCTTATCACAGTTTTCCAAGACTAGGGGACTCCAAAGAAGTCCTCCTTCCTGAAAATGACGATGTCAATTTCGGCAAAGAAGGCCCTTCAACGGGTGAATGACTGGATGAAGACAAGAAAGAAGCGGGAAAATACTCTTTTGTTTTCCTCCAGCTAAGTTAGCTTCTAAATCGGAGTATGGTACGCTACTGGAGAAAGTCTAGGCCTGGGAGTACCTGCCTCCTCCCATGGGGGACTTCTCCAGTATATGGACAGCTCACGCAGACAGGCGTTACAGTCGGCCAAGGTCTGGTGGACGTCCTCGGAATTTGACCATCTATTTAAAGGGATTTTTAGACTTTCGAAGGCTTTAATTTCTTGGATTGGTCTTTGGGAGCGCTAGCGAATTCCATAGGAGAAGAGGATTCGCACCGGACTTAGAAACAGCTAAGAGCATTATGTCCTGCATGGATAAGGCTCTTAGAGACGGAACGAATGAGCTGGCTTCGTTATTCACGGCAGGAGTGCTTAAGAAGAGATCGCTCTTGTGTTCGTTCGCCTCAAAAGGAGTTTCTAACTCTCAGAAATCGGAGTTACTGTTCTCTCCCCTTTCGAAACAGCTGTTTCCTTCAGAGGTGATTAGGGATATAGCTCTATCCCTTTCGCAGAAAGCTACTCAAGATCTTCTTTCTTCTTCGGTTAAAGAAGTTCTTACCAACCAAGTTGGTGAAGAAGACGCCAAAGGAGACTAGGACCGTCGCAACAGCCCTTTCGAGGAAGAACATTCGCTCGACCCGCCTTTAGGGGTAAGAGAGTACCAGCGAAAAGAGGAGCCAAGAACCCCTCTAAAGAATAGAGAATTCGGTCCTCCAGACGACAGTGGGGAGCCAGACTTCAAGGTTTTGGGAAGTCTGGCAACAAATGAAGGCAAGATCCCTGGGCTGTCAAGTAGCTCGGGAAGGATACAAGATTCCTTTCGTGAAAAGACCCCCTCTCGCAAACATCTCCGAGAGCCCTCGGGGCAAATTACAACGATTTAGAGAAGAAAGCGGCTCTGTGGAGCAAGTAGCTTCCATGCTAGAGAAAGGAGCAATAGAACCTGTTCTGGATCACGAATCTCCGGGATTTTACAACCGTCTGTTCCTGGTTGCAAAGTCCTCGGGAGGTTGGAGGCCAGTGCTGGACGTAAGTCAACTGAATCTTTCGTAGAAAAGACCAAGTTCACTATGGAGACGAACGATTCAGTACTGGCAGCGGTACGTCCAGGGGACTGGATGGCGACTCTGGATTACAAGACGCATACTTTCATATTCCAGATTCATCCAGGAAGCAGGAAGTATCTAAGGTTTGTGATTCAGGACAGGGTCCTTCAGTTCAAGGCCCTATGCTTCGGGCCTTTGCACAGCCCCTCAAGTATTCACGAGGATGATGTCCAATGTGGCGAGATGGCTACATTTAAGAGGGATCAGAGTATCTTTGTATCTGGACGACTGGTGATAGATCCCAGTCGAGAATTCAATGTCTGGAGGACGTAAGTCAAACATTGGACTTAGCAAAAGACCTAGGTCTGGTAGTGAATATGGGAAAAGTCCCATTTGGAGCCCCAACAAAACAGATAGTTTATTTGGGATTCAGATATCGGCAGTGACTTTTCGGGCTTTCGTCCCCGAAAGGCAAGCCCAATGCAGTCAGAAGGTGCAGGATTTTCTAAAGAAAGACCGATGCTCTGCAAGAGAGTGGATGAGTCTACTGGCACACTCTCTTCACTAGAGAGGTCATTTCTTTAGGAAGACTGCACATGAGACCTCTCAGTTTTTCCATGAAGGATTCATGGCCAAGAAAATCGCAACCGGATTCCTTCCAGTTTCTAATTCCGACCGAAGTAAAGGAGGAATGAAAGTGGTGGCTAAACTCCAGGCAGGTTAGCAAGAGGGATGTCGCTTCAGCAGAAGAACCCAGACCTCAGTCTTGTTTTCCGACGCGTCGGACGCGGGTTGGGGAGCGACATTAGGCCCTCAAGAGGTGTCGGGACTTTGGAAACAAGGACGAAACAAAGTGGCACATAAACAGGAAGGAACTGTGGCAATTTTCTTGGCTTTGAAGCACTTCAGAGAGTTGATTCGAAACAAGACAGTGCAGGTCAACTCGGACAACACCACGGCTCTGGCATATATTCGGAAGCAAGGGGGAACTCATTCTTTTCCCCTTTACAATCTGGCAAAAGAAATTCTGCTTTGGGCAGAAGAGGAAAAGGAAAAGGTCGTGATACTCACCAGGTTTATCAAGGAGAAAAAGAACGTGGGTGCGGACCTGTTGAGCAGGAGAGAGCAACTTCTCTCGACGGAGTGGGACGTTGCACATGGAGGTTTTTGCCAGAGCCTGTGGAAGTTGTGGGGCCGTCCGGTAGTGGATCTGTTTGCGACAGCCAGAACAAAGAGATTACCAACATATTGCTCTCCGATTCCAGACCAGGAAGCAGTGGCTGTAGATGCATTCCTGATGGATTGGTCAAACTAGATCTGTACGCATTTCCTCCGTTCAAGGTGCTGGGGAAAGTGATGAAGAAGTTCAGGGAGAGCAAAGGAACGAGGATGACCTTAATAGCCCCGTTTTGGCCGGCCCAAAGTTGGTTCACAGAGGTACTGGAATGGACGGTAGATACGCCAAGGACGCTTCCTCTAAGAGTAGATTTTACTCAAACACCCCACTTTCGACAGGTTTCACAAGAATACCCTCGCTCTGGGTCTGACTGCGTTCAGACTATCGAACGTCTGGTCAGAGCGAGGGGATATTCTAGAGAGGTGGCCAGTGCAGTGGCTAGAGCCAAGAACCAATCCACAATCACGGTGTATCAGTCGAAGTGGGACAATTTCCGGAAGATGGTGTAAAAACAGGAAAGTGTCTTCCATCCAGTACCTCTGTGACAAATCGCAGATTTCCTTCTTTACTTGAGGAAGGATTTACACTTGTCAGTTTCGACAATTAAAGGTTATAAGAGTATGCTAACCTCAGTGTTTAGACACAGGGATCTAGACATCTCGAATAACTTAGATCTGAGAGATCTGATTAGGTCCGTTTGGGCGAAGAAGAAACAATCAGAAGGCAGGCCACCTGCGTGGACCTGGATGTGGTCTTGAAGTATTTAACTTCTAGCAAATTCGAACCGTTAGAGGAATCCTCTCTGAGAGATCTTTGCTAAGAAGACTATCTTTTTAGTAGCATTAGCAACTGCTAAAAGAGTTAGTGAGCTTCAGGCCATATCGAAGAAGGTGGGATGGAGACACGGCAATGCAGTGTGTGCATTCCAAGAATAAGGTTTCTTGGCCAAGAATGAGGATCCAGCTAATCCTTGGCCAAGATCCTTTGAAGTTTTGGGTCTAGCTGAATTGGTCGGTAACGAGCAAGAAAGAGTTCTCTGCCCAGTGAGAGCGTTGAGATGTTATATAAGAACAAGAGTTATCAGAGGGAGGTCTGATGCTCTGTGGTGTTCAGTTAAAGACCCCACTAGACCCATGACGAAGAACGCTCTAGCCTTCTTCATGAGAGAGTTAATTAAAGAGCTCATATGTTGTGTGAAGAGCAGAGCTTTGGTATTTTAAAGGTGAAGGCTCATGAAGTCAGGGCAGTGGCGACTTCATTAGCGTTTAAAAGAATTTAGCCCTCAAGGAAATTATTGAATCAACATATTGGAGAACAAAATTAATCAATATTGCTTGCGTCTCATTATCTTAGGGACGTTCAGTACAACCTTCGATAATTGTCAGACGCTAGGTCCATACGTGTCCTCGGGTACAGTATTGGGCAAAGAAGTTACTACCCCATAACCTTCTTGTAAGCTAGTTGTTTTTATTAGGTGATGGTGTTTGTGTTTTTTTGGTCTGTCTGAGAAAAGGGAGTGGTACTTTTCTCAGTCGTGTTAGTATTATCTGGTGATGGTGTGTGTGTAGTTCAGGTAAATGATTTGTTACTAGCTTGAATGCCGTGGCATAAGAGGGCTGTAAGGATCTGTCAACACATTGGTCACGTCCAGTTGTCAGTTCCAGTCTTAGCTTCTTCAACATACAGGACACTTTCCTTGTTGAGAGCTACTAAGGTTTAAGCAGGCTTAGAGGCAGGACCTATGAAGTCAGCTACCTTAGCAGGTAAGGAAAACCTGGAGTTTTATAATATATTTTTTATACTCTAAGAATGTTGCTGTCCTTGACCCACCTCCAAATGTGTCAATCAGCTATATATATACCTGCCAGGTAAGTGTCATACATTAAAATGAAGTTTTTATGATAAAACAAAGTTTAATGTATACTTACCTGGCAGGTATATATAATTTAATTCCCACCCGCCTCCCCTCAGGGGACAGGGTTCAGAGAAAATCTGGCCCAATTGGGAACGGTTCCTAGCGCTAGCGCCACGGTAACGGGGTGGTGGTTGCCTGAACTACTAATAGGTTACTAGCGATTGCCGCGAGTTTTGAAAATTTCTGCCAGGTGGAACAGAGAATATAGCTATATATATACCTGCCAGGTAAGTATACATTAAACTTTGTTTTATCATAAAAACTTCATATTCTTGTTTATTCTAACAGATCTTTGTGTTTATCAATATACCTTCATTGAAAGCTGGTATGGTCGTTGAGACTTGTTAGCATAGTGTGTACAGTAGTTCCTGTTACTTCCATCAGCCCTTCTTTGCTTTGCTTACATCTGCTCCTGTTGTGCTGAGTATTTGAGAAACATATGGCTTAGATTCAATTGTTTAAGATGCTGCAACCTTCTCTTATTATTTTCTTAGAGCACTTGACTTGATCAAGAGCCCAACACCTGTTGTGGTCTGACAGATGCTAATGTTCCTGCTGCTGCTTCATCAGCCCCAGTTGCATTTCCTCTCCTTTTAAGAATAATGGCCTCAGCTCCATCTATAGCTGGTCTGGGAGAGATTGGAAAGGTCTTAGGGTCCTAAGATGACAAAGAAGAGCAGCTACTCTTCATCCTCCTCTTCTTCATTGATCCCTTGCTCCTCATCCTCCCCACCTCCAGAAATGGACCTTAAAGCCAGCACTCCACCAGTTTGCTAGCAGTTTTCAGTGTAGACATTGCTCTCCTGTTGAGAATGATGACTAAGCACTGCAGCTGTTGTAGGGATGAAGTAGGTGGATTGGTGCATGAGCTTGCTTGTGACTGCTCACATCTGATGAACCTGTTCACGCTGGTCATCCATTTGTCTTCTCTTGGGAGGATTGACCCTTGACTTATCATGTACTTTTTAAGAATTATTAAGGGAGTAGTCTATACGTCCTTGGACTATTGACTGTCTTGGCTCCTCAGAGCCTGGTCTGTGCTTCTTGGGATGTGCTCATGACCACTCCATGGACTTCCAATACCATGACAGTATGTATTCCTGTGCATGACAGGGTCCTGCTCAGCACGGGGCAAGGAGTATGTGCACCCTTTTGCCAAGATCAGTGTATGGGGCTAGCCTGACTGGTTCTGTTTCTTGTGTTGGGCATGAAGGCAGAGAGGGGGATTTTGCTCAATCTCCCAGCATTTGGATTGTGACTTGGTGTTACTCAAGGCATTCGTTATCACAGTCTTGAGAGCAGATGCAGGATCATGCTGCATTGGTTTGGGTTCCCTTATAATTGGTGGTGTGTTTTGTATTGTCTGAGTGTACTTTGCCTATGGAATTACGTACTACAAACTGAGTCAAGCACTCCCAAGAGGTTTTACAAGTCAGTGGTCTGTTTACACTATGTAATGATAGTAATAGTGTTAATAAATATAACTAGACAACTGAACTCCATAGATATTTTCAACGAGTTTAACATGACATCTGAACTCTGAAATTATATGTCTCATAGGTCTGGTCAAAATGATTACAATACTAGGTTTTAGGGTGTCATGCATTGCAAAATGTTTGAAATGGTGTTCACAGCAAAAGGCCATTTGTTCCGATACGTAATACAAACCCTCGGTCCTTTAACAATAGGAAGGTAACTAGCGGCAGCTGGGACGGTCGTAAGCTCGAACAAGGGGTGGGGAGAACGGTAGTTAAACTGCTTGTCCGATTCGTGCCGCGCACCCCCGCGCGCGCCGAGGTGAAGAATCACTTTGCTTTCGGCCGAGGGTGTGAAGGACGTGTTCGTCATCGCTCTCTGCCCGCTTCATCGTCGTATGCTTTGTTTATATTGTGTTTTCTACTAATGGTTTGGTTTGACTTGAAAATGAAACTGTAAGTACACTGTTTTCATTTCATTACTTAATTATGAATCAACATGGAGCTATCGCCGTAGAGACGGCGATTTCCGCTCTTTTCATGAATTGAACCCTTGAATTATGTCTCGGTGCCGAGGGCGGGCGCACTCACGCCGAGTCATGTATTTTGGGCGAAAGTGTGTAATTGAAAGATGTAAGTACTCTTTTTCATTATATTTTTGCCCTGTGCGTTCGTTGCCGAGAGCTTGATTGCGCTCGGCAAGAGCCTCTTTTATTTTTTTTTTTTTTGTATGAATAGATGCAATGAAAGTGGATTCGCAATGCAGTTTTCTTTCATTGATTTTCATTTATTAATTGCATCAAATTTAATTTTGGATCAAATTCCGCTCTTACCGGGAATTAATCCTTACGATTTATTGCTGTGAAAGTGAAAATAGCAAGTGCAGTATTGTTCATTTTCATATATATTTATGATAGCATCATATTATTATGGATCAAGTTTCCGCTCTTACCGGGAATTGATTTTTCCTCTTTAAGTTCTATGAAGTGAATCGCAAGTGCAGTATTGCTGTTCATTTTTTTCATATTACTTTCATGCTGTGCGGGGGTAGGGGAAGCGAAGGTCTGCCAGGAAGTCGTCGGAAAGCTCTCCCGCGACTCCCTTGGTATCCGATTCTTCGTCTTCTTTCCTGCCCCCGCTCAGCTTCCTCGTATTTTGTTTTTGGGGTCTTCCTTCCGTTCGGGGTGGGGGCATGTCTCCCCCCCCCGTGCGTGAGGGAACCCCTCTTACTAATCTGTCTGTGCTACCGCAGGTGCTACAGCCGTGGGAGACGACCTTGGACAGGTATGGACCACTGCGGCTGCAGGGCGTGCCTAGCATCCACGATCTGCTGCAGAGTCTAGCGAGGTCTGGGGCGGTGACCTTGGAGTGGTCTCCACTACAAACCTTCACGGCCGCTTATGCTGCTTCCCCCCGCTGGTCTACACCCCATGCTGTGTCGGTGACGCCGTCTGCCGCTTCTAGGGCCGGTCGCCGCCGTACCGAGGAGGGGTATGCCGCCGCTGCCTGTGTTTTCTTCGTGTTGCCTGCCCCAGACTTCCGCTGTTCCAGCAGCTCGCCCCTGGACCGGCCGCCAGTACCACGCTGGCTGCCGATGATTCTACGAGGCGATGCTGGGCCTGCCGGTCCTCGCTGATGTGGTTCCCGCTACCTGGCTGGCTGACCCTTCTGTGGTTTACCGCTGCCGCGACTGCCGTCTTGAGGCTGGTGCGTTCCTGTGCTTACCGGTTCCTGCGCCTGTTCCTGCCGTCCTGAGACTGGTTGCTGTTCCGTGCTCCTGGTTCCTGCGCCCGTCCATGTGGTCCTGCTGGTGTGTCTTCCCCAGTCCCAGGTCCTTCCGGACAGGTGCAGTCGGGCCGTGTTGCTTCGGCAATAGGCCCGACTCCGGCCTGGATGGAGGACCTGACGACTGTCCTGCGTGAGCTGACGAAGAAGAGGAAGGTGTCATCTTCGTCTGTTGCTGCCTCTTCCCCTTCGACTTCTAAGGCCCATAAGACCGAAGAAGAAGAAGGCTGCTCCCCCCCCTAAGAAGTTCTCCTTCGGGAACTTCCTAAGGGCCTGTTGTTCACCTCGGTGGGACGGGGGGTCCTTCTGCTGGTCCTCCTGCTCCTTCGGGAGCGGGGCCCGTCTCCCCTTCCTTAAGGAAGAGATAGACGGGGACCAGAGGAGTATCGGTTAGCTCTGGTACTTCCTCGCCTGGTGCTAGCGGCGATGCCGCTACGCCAGGTTCCGGCTCGGTCTCTCGTTCGCGGGAGATCCCGAGTGTACGCTCTCCCTCGGGAGACCGTGCAGCCAAAGTTTCGGCGCCCAGAGTTCGCTCGGCGCCAAGACCACGGCACGGAGCAGAAGGCTGGCGAGAACCGCTCAGGTGACTCTCGCCAGGCCAGCGGCCGCTCTCGCAGCGACCAGCTGGTAACCGGGTTTTGTTTCCCCCTAAGAAGACTCCTTCGGGAACTTCGAAGGGCTCGTCACATTCCGGTGTGACGGGGGGGTTCTTCTGCTGGTCCTCCTGTTCCTTCGGGAACGGGGCCCGTCTCCCCTTCTGAGAAGAAGAAGAAGACGGGGACCAAGGGTGTGCTGGCTACCGCTGGTACACCCTCGCCTGGTCTTGGCAGCTCTGCTGCTAAGCCAGGTACCGGCTCGGTTTCTCGTCCGCGAGAAGTTCCGAGTGTACGATCTCCTTCGGGTGACCGTGCAGCCAAGTGTTAAGACGCCTGAGTTCGCTCAGCGTCATGACCGAGGCACGGAGCAGAAGACTGTCGAGAGCCGCTCAGGTGACTCTCGCCAGGCCAGCGCGGCCGCTCTCGCAGCGACCAGCCGGTACCTCGGGTGGACGTGACGGTCTCTGACCGGCCACGGGTTGAGGCTGGGAAGAGGCCCCCCAGGTCCCCTCGACCGACGGTACCAGCCTCGGCTGGTACCAGCGGTTTGACGTGCCGCGAGGACGCTCACCGGTCTCACGGCGAAAGCGAGCTCTGCAGGTCACCTGACCGCCGCTCCCACAGGGACCGGGCGGATACGGTGACCAGCAGCAGCTCGTCTGACGCACGGGACCGGGGTCGACGTGCTCAGTCGAGCCGCTCGCCACAGGTGAGCGGCACGGCCAGGCCTGCAGATCGATCCCCACCGCGGGTTGGTGATCGGCTGCAGCCCCCACGTACGCTGGTCCTGCCAGCGAGCGGGGGTGGGGGGGGGGGGGGGGAGCGTCAGGTCTGTCTCTCCACTACCTTCAACTTCCTCGGGCTACACCGGAAGAGCGAGGTAGCTAGGAGTGATCGTGAGAGGTGCGCCGCTCACGATCCCGTCACGACGCCGCACGTGCCACGTATGGTCTTAGGACCAACCAGGACGTACGCGCAAGTGATTGGAGGCGACCGTCAGGGGGAGAGGGTGGTAGCGTCAGTTCTGTCTCTCCGATACCTTCAACTTCCTCGGCATACGCCAGGAAGAGCTAGGTATATAGGAGTGATCGTGAGAGATGCGCCGCTCACGATCCCGTCACGACGCCGCACGTGCCAGGTTGGTCTTAGGACCAACCAGGACGTACGCGCAAGTGATTGGAGGCAACCGTCAGGGATCTGTTGCTGGTCCTTCTTCTGAAGGAGGAGGGTCCTGGGAGCTGCTCTTGTTGGAGGGACTGGACGGTCCTACTCCTCAAGACGCTGTAACTTCCGAGATTCAGAGTAACTTTACCCAGGTTATTGCACTGATTCGTCAGCACAACGACCGGGGGGAAGGATCGCCGCTCCCACCCACCAGCGCCCATGTCTCTGCTCGAGTCGTTTTGGGGCCCGAGAGGGAACCCAAACCGACGGTGGGTATGCCGCGATCGGAGCTTACGATTCTGTCTTGAACCAGAGTCTCTCGTCTCCGGACAAGAAGGCTCTCTCAGTTCTGGCCGGTCGATCAAGCTACTTCCACCTCCTCTACTGCGACAGCGGCGTTCTACGTGTCTTCGGACACCGTATTTAAATACTCCTTCGGTCCTCCTGAGAGGTTTCGACCTCGACGAGGACTGGAATGAGTCGGAGGACGGTATCGGCTCTCTCCTGTCAGGTGTCGATCAGCCCCACCCAGACGACGTTCACAGTGGCGGCAGACCCTTACCTACAGTGAGAGTTCGTAAACCCTCCTCGGGAAAAAAGTTTTCTCCTGACGATACGTTTTCCCAGACTCTGAGAGGCCATCGCCGCAAGGCGATGGCTGCTCTACTCTTCTCCAACTGCTAGTTCCACTGGGAAGCGAGCGAGTATCCAATTCCTCCTCCCATTCCCTCTCTCCTTACGGCTACGAGGGAAAGGGGAAGGATCCTACAGAGATTTCTCTGTAGGATCCCAACGTTGGGGACTGCGCTACCAGGGGGGACCTTCGGGTCCTACCTGACGTAAGCCCCGGTCGTTGAGGAGGGATCCTGCCCCATTCTCGATTTCTACGGGAAATCGAGAGGACCACCAGCCGATATCGTTTGACGAATTCGGTGGGGGTTTCGCAGACTGCTTAGAATTCTACGGAATTTCTAGCGCATTCAGAGTGTTTAGAGTTTCTTACGATCTCCAAACACTTAGGCGAGACACGGTCCAAAGTGAGCGAGACGAAGAATCCCCGATATGTTACACGATAATCGGGAAACCTCGCCTATGCTCGAATTCCTGGAATTTCTAGCATTAGGAAGAAGACTGCTGCTGAAAGAAGACTATCTCACAGTAGGCGACCAACCTGGAATAGAGAAGAACGGACGGGAATATCCAGTTTGGCTGGAACTATCGTCTTAGTATTCTGTTCACCCATTGAAGCTTTCCTTCGAGAAGAAACTTCTCCTTCACTCTCTTTAATAGAGAAACGAAGGTGGTCGATCTCCAATCCTTATTTTGTTTTCTTGAAGGAAGAATTTAGGATGGAGATCGTTGTTCAGAATCCTACAAATATACTACGTATATTTAACCTCGCGACATGATTCTGCTAAGCAGTTGAATGGTCCGAGGGGTAGGCGCATATCCTGGTTATTCTACGGATTGCGACTTAGACGAAAAGTATTCTAATTGAACTGCAAACCCGGGTGCCTGCAACCTCCAGGAGTTTCCAGTTTCAATTTTATATACTTATGGTGTTGTCACAACAACACCATTTTAGCTTTTATATTTACCGAAATTCGTTTTCGCTTAAATATAATTGCTCGAGCATATCTTTTTATGCTCGGTGGTTCTAGCCGAACGCATTCCTTCGTGGAAAGGATTACTTGGCAACTCAGGATGACGAGTCAGCGACAGCTACTGCGTATTGAATTGCCCGAGGCATTTCAGTATCAGCTGCCGCTTTGAGATAGACGGTTGTTTATGTCTTTCTCACCTGCTTTGATTGAATAACAACCGTATCTCTGCCCAACAATCACGGACTTAAGTCTCTGATTAACGGGATTCTCGCATACATGAATGACCATCTACTGCTGAGAAACGCTAGTATTCATCGTCTTCGGTATTGCGAGAATTTTAAACAGAGATATCTATTCGAACTCTCATCTTTCTGTTTACCGCACGGTAACAGAATTCTGTAATAGTCTCTTGCTGCATCGTATCCCGATAATGCGAATGATTTTTGCGGAATCTGAGTTTGTCCTCAAAATATCTTGTATTCGGAGGTGTACAATTGTTCAGTTGTTCACCCGTGGATTAGCAGATGTATTGAAAGACATCGCCTACTCCCCACACCTGCCAGCTCTACTTCCAAACGTTCAGCCCAGAGAAGCAGTTCTTCAAGCGGCTCTCCCCTGTGTTTCATTACTGAAGAACGCCCCGCTTTCATTGCACAACGGACAGCAATGAAATGGCGGTTAGCGTTTTCAGTCATTTGTAAGCACAGGTTTAGAATCTTGAGATTCCTTCTCTCGATTCAGCTGGAAGACGTAGGTTGCATTCATTGCCTACCTTCGTCTTCAAACGTCACATAGTGTTGTTTCTCCTTAAGCTGAGATTCAACGTCTATGAGATTTTCTTGCCATCAGGGACCTCGGTCTTTTGAAGGCAATTGACTTTCGCCTTTTGAGTTTATGCATTAAGAGAATCACGCCGCGCGCCGTCCGGCATCGGTGACTAACAAATATTTTATTTGTTTGGTCTCTCAGCATAACTCTTTAAAGGGCGAAGGTCACGTGACTTACCCGGATGCTTGGACAACTTGCCTCTACTGATTCCGAACCAGTCAGTCGGCAGTGTCAGAGCGTCCGAGTCAGTTACGAACTATGCTGTGGACTTAGTTCGGTTGTTCCAGAGCAATCATTACTTCGTCTTAATAGCTTGTCAGTATGAGTACTGTACATAACCAAAGTCGAGAAGAGGGATAGGTCATACGACTATTCCCTTCTTTTCGTCTTAGGTAACTGCATGACTTCTCTTGAGAAGTCAAGCACAAAGGGATGGGGATTTGTGACGCTCGATTTCGTACCGATCTTCGTAGCGAAGACTCAGAACCCTTCACGGTAACTGACGATTGGTTCGAGTCCTTCACAATACCCTCCCTAATGACGTCACCGCCTCGATACGAAGGCTATGCTGCTTTGTCCTGTGAAGGTGCGACGGAGCTGTCTGAAGAAACTCGACACCAGGATGAGTGTGGACGCCTCTTCATCATTCTCTCGCGTTCCGCAAGAACTTCTCCGTGGCGCAGGTAATGAAGGCAGGCGCCTGGTCCAACCGACCGCATGCACCTCCTTCTACCTTCAGGATATTGCCCACAGTTCCTTGGATCTTTTTCCTTGGGAACCGTGGTGGTTGCTCAACACGTTGTGTAGTTAACCCAGACCCTCGCAGGCTGAAACAGCATCGAGTCCTGGTGTGACCGTAAGAATGGATGAGGAATGAGAGTGTGACTGGCTCCTCTTCCCATCTCTCTTCCCTCTACCTTGGGTAGAGGGACACGGTCGTCACCCTGCTGGGTAAGGACGAGATACAGGTGAGCTACTCAATAGAGCACCATCCTATCCCTTTCAGTAGGGATAGGAGTAAATATCCACCACTTCCTCCAACAAGGGGGAGGAAGTGGATGCCAAATTGAGACAAACCCATCATTTTATGATTGTCTCTTGCAAACAGAACAAGTTCTTGCTTGCTGGTACGAAGAGATACGCTTGCCTCTCTCTTAGTACTTGGCCAGAGGTCTGACCATTGATCCTGCGGTGCACACGATCATCGGACAGAGGTTTGGATTATCCCTCCCTTGCTCTTATTACGACCAGGGAGGCACTCCAGGGTTGGACGAACACCAGTCTGTTCACCAAAAAGACTCAGATTCCTCCCACCAAGAAGTGAGTCTTCCTATTGTTAAAGGACCGAGGTTTGTATTTACGTATCGGAACAAATGACAATTTGTCGAAAATTGCATTTTTCCTAACTATACAAACCTGAGGTCCTATTACATATAGTCCCCACCTCATGCCACCCCTCACTCTGCAACTTTTTGCATGGGCCTAAAGCAAAAGTGATTCTTCACCTCTCGGGCGCGCGGCGCGCGCCACGATCGGACAAGCAGTTTAACTACCGTTCTCCCCTTGTTCGAAGCTTACGACTGTCCCAGCTGCCGCTAGTTACCTTACCTATTGTTAAAGGACCTCAGGTTTGTATAGTTAGGAAAAATGCAATTTTCGACAAATTGTCATATTTCAGAAAAGATCATTGTAATACTTTATATGAATTGAATGGTATGTGATCGTGAATTTTGAGTGTATTTACATTGTTGTTATATTTGTTAAAATTTTTTCCCTTTTTATAGTGTTTCGGGGTCACCAGAAGTATGAGCGCTCATGTAGTAATAATTTTCTTTATACGTCATCCTACAGATTATATCTCAGAGCAGAGGTATTGGCGAACCTTCTGAACCTGATAAAGATGATGTTGCTACAGAAGAGAAAACAGTTGCTAATAAGGATGCGACAGGGGCTGAAGCTTTACCAGTAGACTCTATGGAGCTTACTTATTTTGATGCTGTTCTTGCCAACGAAATGGTAAGGTATTAATGTATTTGTAGCTCATTAGTTCTGTGCTTGGTTTTCATTTTCTTTTTTTATGAAACCGTCTTAAGACTAGGTGAATATTTAGTTAAAAAAAAATTCATACAAACTTGTTACAAGTAGCTCAGTTTCAGTGAACAAAATCCCACACTCCAGTCTTTATTTAGTGATTTTGTAGAACAAAAATTTGTATCAAAACTTAATGTATTTGTTTTGCTACAAGCCTGCTGCTTCTAATGAACTGAAATTGCAGTTCAAATAGGAAGGCTAAGTCTGTTAAAACCCACAGGATTGGCTGATTTTGAATTGTTAGGTAAACAGGGATTGTGGTCAAGTGCTATAGATAATGAAATTAAAATAAAATGTACAAGATTTGTAGTGTATATGCTCTGCATGCTAAGTCCGTACACTGTATCAAACCCCGTAGGGAATGTTGTTGTTAGGAAGTCCCTTATTGCCTTGGAATATTCCAAGGAATGATTATTGTAGCTAAGGACAGTTCTTATCCAATGTGTCAAGCATTCAAAGGCTCCCTGCTTTAACAGGAATGCACTAACCAAGTAAGAACAGTGACCCAACGTGTAGTATTTTCATTGTTATGAAACTTTTCATAATCAACTATTCAAGTTATCGCATTGATCTGGTTAAACTACTTATACTAATAATAATAACAATAATAATAATGATAATAATAGGTACTTCCTTTGTATAAATCCATGAATATATACAATACTGTCATTTGTTTAATAATCGCAAATCTTCTTTTACAAAGATTGCCATCACTCCAGCTACTAGTTGAAAAAACTTGTCCTACCTTCAACTCTCTTCAATTCAAGATTATGATTATTTTAAGTAGGTTAACCAGATCACTGGGTCAATTTGCATTTTCATAGGGTGTGCCTGAAAATTGGAACAGCATATTTCAAGAAGTTGGACTGCTAGGTAGGAAGAAACAAAATAGGACAGATGAAGTGGAAGGGAATAGCTCTGGATGGGGGTTCCCCTCCCCCCCTCATTGGCAGAATGTCACTTTTGTGGTTCTTATTCTTATTGTGTTGTCGTTTTTGTGTTTCTTATTCAACTGCCTTACTATTTCCTTGCAGGACGATATTATTACTTGCAATGGTGTGCCAATGGAGAGTGAACAACATGTTTATGATGTGTTCTATTCAACTCAGCCAGTCAACTGGGAAGATGTTATGGAACAAAATGTATGCAGGTATGCAAGTATTGTAGTATATTATTTGTGATGAATCTTACCTACAGTTAAAGTTAGCTATATCTCCGCTCCGATAAGGTGAGTCGGCATTCAAACAAAAAATCGAATGGCAGCCTGGATGACTGTCTAGATTACCTGTTATCCACCAGGTGTGTTTCGAATGTTTTAGCTCTTTTCAGAATTCTTGCCGCCATTGCAGTTTGGCAATGGTATTCGATGAAGTTTGGCTGTTTTTCACCTGTTTACAGTATTGTAATTTTGTACAAGTAACTTACCCAGCAGATATATACTTAGCTATAGACTCGGTCGTCCCGACAGAATTTCAAAACTCGCGGCACACGCGACAGGTAGGTCAGGTGATCCACCATTCCCGCCGCTGGGTGGCGGGGTCTGGAACTATTCCCGTTTTCTAAGCCATAATTTCTCTGTCGGTTGAACGGACAACACCTATTGTTCGTTCCTCCATCTTGGATTTCAACTCGTTTGCCGAGAATTTGGATTGGTTTTTTTGGTGACGTATTCTGTTTTTTCTCTGGCTTGGCATACGCTTATTGTGGACTGTTTTTCGACTTTGGTTTTGACTATTCTTTCACGATGTCTGACGCTAAGGCTTCACCTATGTTTAGAGTTTGCAGTAGGGAAGATTGTAAGGTTAGGCTGCCTAAATCGGCATTAGATCCTCATAGTATTTGCGCTAAATGCAGGGAGAATGAATGTTCTTTTATTAACACTGTGTTGAATGCGAGAAACCTTACGGAGCTGAATGGAAGGAATTATCATCATATGTTAGGAAGCTTGAGAGAGATAGAGTGAGAAAGGCTTCAGCTAGGTCATCTAGTAGATCTTGCTCCTTAGAACAAGAAATTAACTCTCCTTCTAACAATTTACCCTTAGCCTCAGCTGCTTCTCCCTGTTCTGAATCCAAAGATCTCGTCAGAGAGGGAAAATGTAAAAGCTTCAATTAAGAAACTTCAAGCTCAGCTACGAGCTCTAAACCAAGGTAAGAGTGGTGATAGTGACTTGTGCAGTGTCCCCAGTGCAGTGGAGGGGGACGTCTGACGGTTCCTCATTGCTCCTAGGCCTAGACCGCTTCCAAACTCCCAGGACCAGGGGAGGAGGAATGTCGAAAGCCGCAGGGAGGATGCAGAACATCCCCA